>NC_133872.1:429085-964230 GCF_044706935.1 Curcuma longa | reverse complement strand
TTTTAGGTAGATTGTGAAAACATGATCACTAGAGCAAATATTAAACCTTTATTTCCTATTCTCCTGTTTCAAATCATAGTCATTTGGAGAAGGTTGCCTGCCTTATTATCTTATATATGTCGAATTAATGTTGTTTCTGTTCCTGAATTGTCAACTACAGATCATGCTGACTGCATAAATATATTTGTTGTTTCTTCTTATATCACTGTTATCAAAATCAATTAACCACAGTTAATTGGGCACAGCAAAACCATCGGACCAGAAGATCTGTTGTTGTTTCTAGTATTGTCAACGCTTCATAGATATTCCAAATTAACATTTTTGAGACAAAAAAAAACACAACTGTGGCAATTCAACTATGATTTGAGATATTTAATAACAGTCTTTGGTACCTTATGAAGCTTTCTCATGTCGATCAAGAAATCATAGTCTATGATCAACCAAGACTGCTGACATAATTGGTCCAACTGACCTCTACAAATAGATTAGTTATGATATAAAATTTCCCAATTACTTTAATCAATTAATTTATATTGATATTTAACGAAAGCAATCGTTATGTGATAAAGACAGGGCACAAAATAAGGCAATAAATCCGACATCTGCGAGGGCTGAAATCACAAGAGTTGGTCTGAATATAACAGGAACAGGGCAAAAACAGAAAGGACAAAAGGGCAGATCGCGATCGAAATTTACTGACCACGATCTGTTTCCTAGGCCTCAAGCAACCAAGGGTAAGAAAAAACCAACAGCGAAAGAAACGGATGCTTACCGCAGTGGCCCTGATCCTTGACGGCGGCGACGGCGCCCTTGGCCCTCCAATCGATGGACTCTGGCAACTCCTCGCCGTCTTTGTACCGGTAGCGCCCTCCAGCTACCCGGTTGCGGCGTCCGCCGCGGGGCCTGGTGCCGAGTAAGGCGGCACGGTACTCTTCGTTGGTGAGGTCCGCGAAGCGATTGAGGCCGAGCCGGAAGCTGCGGTGTCCGGCGGCGGCCGCTGCGTTGTGCGCGTCGATAAATCGGAGATTGTCCTTGAAGATCTCGAAGCGGTTATCCTCCTCCTCTCCGAGGGGGCTGTTGACGCGGCGATGCTTGGCGCGCCAGCCGTCGTACAACATGCGCATCTCCTCCTCGGTGCGCTCCAGGCCCTTGACGCCGTGCTCCACATTGTAGGAGATGATGGACATGTCCGCAGAGACGGCGGCAGCGAGGCAGGAAACGAGGAAGAGGAAGAAGAGCCCGGCGGCCATGGTGCGGGAAGGGGAAGCGGAAGGGGAAAATAGGGATTTTGATGTCTAAGAGGGGGCGAGACGTGGGACTTTTATAGGCGCGGAGGGTGGTGGTGGCCATTAAAAATCGGATTAAAAACCGGAAGTTACGCTGTTTAATTAGACTTTTATTATCTTTAATTTTAGACTAATACAAATATTTTTTTTAATAAATAAAATTTAACATAAAATAGAGACATGTTGTTCTATAAAATGACATGAAGTAGAATTTTTAAATGAATTCTTTTGAATACAAAAAAGAGTTATTATACACTTGAGTTTACATTTTTATTTTGTCACAAGTCAATTTGTTAATTAGTTTACACTTTTAAAATAATTTCTTTGACTATGATAAACGTGTGAGCACACTAATAGAGCATATCAAGCTTCCTTTTATCCTAAAAATGTGTAAATTATTAATAAATAGCTTGACCACAAGTTTATTTTTTAAAGTGCAAGTCAATTTGTAAATCCACCTTTAAAATTTTTATATAAAAAAGTTTATGCAAAATATAATATTGATATTTTCAAGTTTATGTAATAAAAAAATTGAACATATACTATTTTATAAAAGTTAACCTGTCCTTTGTAATCAATAATATTCTCAGAAAATATACAATTTTTGATAAAAATAATTATAATAATATCTTCGAATCGGTCATAGTTGTTAGCGTATTTTTGTAAATCGGCCCTTAAGCGTGTGATAAATGTCACGTAAAAATTTTTTTAACCCTTAGCTTTCTTTTGAATTAAAATTCGCCATGTTTATTGGATCCCCAAGCTGGAATTTTTCCTGATTTTATTGCGGTAATTTGTTTATGTATGAACGAACTCACACGCCACTAGACGTCTAGAGATAATCTTTCTTTTACTAACAGTGCCGTGTGAAGAAAGTGTTCACGTGGAAACACGATGGAATGCACTCAAACAGATTAGATTAAGCCACAAGTTTCTTCAAGAATATGCTCTCTAAAAACATTGTTTCTTGTAGGTAACTAGTCGCTAACATTGTTTCTTGGAGGCAACTTAAAAACATTGTTTCACGGTGGCAACTAGGCTAAATATAATCGATTCTCAATTACTATACATTATCAATTAATTTCTTTTAATGAAAAAATAATTTTGAAATGCTAACTACAAAACAACATGTCATTCATATTTTTTTAATTTATTTTGATAATCAATGAAAAATTCCTGTAAGACCTGATCATCTTCAAAATTAATCAATTAAAAAAATTGAATAATAACTAAGTTGAAGGTGCAAGGAAAGGGTTTTAAGCAAGTTGACATCTGTAGCTGCTCTTAATACACATGCAAATGTTCCACACTTTGAATATCATGAGGGAGTTCATTGCTTAAATTCAGGATGGATATGAAATGTGCCTACTGGATGTGGAGTAAACTTTATACAAAGTAGTAGATGCCAGAGAAAAATTAATATCAAACAATGTCATGAATCATGATTGATGGTTATGTGCGAAAGGAAATGCAAGTTTGATTTTGAACTCTGTAATCTAGTTGAAAAAAGCTGGTACGGAACCAAACATTGCTACCTTTACATGCCTCATAAATAAGTGGATGCCCAAAGTCCAGAACATTCACGTGGCCAAAAAGTTTGAGTGGTTATGTGCTGAAAAGTGGCTTATAATTAAACACAGAGACCGATTCTTTAACTTCACCTGCATTCACGCCCTCCCGAAAAGCTCAGTGGTTGTGCCAGCATCAACATCGTGGTCTTTGATGTTGGACTTGGTTGGTGAACCCGTCTTCCTTCATGCAGGAGCCGACATGCTGTTTGCACGAATGTTTTAACTCGAACTCACCATGTAACTAGTTTGGTTCGTCCGTTGCTAAGAAGTACCAACACTTTCCATTTGTTCTACAGAATTAAGCTCAAAATCTCGTTTCCGAAAAGAATCTCACATGACCGAACACAATCCTGGGAATAAGAAAAGTATTGACTCTCATGAGCTTAAATTACACTAAACCAGGAAGAATTATTTTGATCGTCTTGGGAAGTGATGTTTGATTAGCATCGGCAGTTCAGAGAGCTCCACTTGAGTTTTACCCAACAATATGCTCTTCAACTTGTCGCCACAATTAACTAAATTCTTGTTGTTTGGATCCTGGGGAAGCATAATGCATTATCATCAATAACATCCTTGATACACGCTGAAATTACTTTGTAATTGTTGCGGCATAAAAACCTCAATTAACATGACGATATCAAATAACAAAAAGACACTGTTTTTTTTTTTTTGCCAGGATCATCAGTTTGCTCAGAGTTACACTATTTCCTTGTTCCTTATAAAGCAAGCATTTTCAAAACTGTTACAAAATATGAGAAATGAATCTCTTAAGAACGTGGATAAACCACAAGATAGGAGAGCAGTGGTGAGTCTCTTCAATCAAGGAAACTGATGTTGTGGGCAAATGAGCAAAGACTTGTGCATCAATAACAGTAATGGACGTGTAGAATTTGGTGTATCGCATATGTTGAGATAATCATTGCACAAGTATATGTAGGAGCGAATAAAATCCAAACTTAAAAGTGCTAATGTGGAATTAAACACTTAATACCAAATAACTATAATACGCCTACTGTCACCTCAAGCTAGAGCATAGGTACTATCTATCTTCAGCCACTTACATGAACCAGAAATGTAGACTAAATCATAATCATAATGAATGGAAAACATTTGCACGCTAGCGAGGCAAAACAAAACGAAAGGAATTAATACAGAACCCAATCAATGATCCCTTCAATCTTAGATCAACAAAGCTCTAGAAACAATTGACAAACCACATAGGCGAAGGTCCCTTCTGCCTTGGATCAACATGCAACCAATAATGTTTTTGACCTCAGATTAGTCATGAACAAAGAGAGGAGATAAAACGAAGGGTTGATGTATAATGAGAATGAGAGATATTAGGAATAAGCTTCTCCTGGAAGAGAACACCAGCACATAATAGAATGAGAAAAAAGGAAAGCACTCAAGGGATCTAAAGGAAAGATAGATAGAACAGCTTGATCCTTTACTAGGCTTAAAAGATGATTTTTTTTTTGTTCAATTCTGCACTAGGGATGGATTGCACGACCCAATCATTTGTGGGGCAGTAAAATGAGAATAGGGAATTTTCTCTGTTCAAATTTTCACATACTTTTGGATGGGTATATCCAACAGAAAATATAATACACAAGATATGCCAAAACAAGAAAGAAACAAAACAAAGGTTGTTTGGGATTTGTAAAAAGAAGGAAAAGGTGCCCATACTCTCCTCCTCGTGATATAACCTGAAGAAGACGAGTGCAGATGAAATAGTGATGAGAAACTGGAAGCCGAAATATGGAGAGCTAAGAGATAGAAATCCTTGGATTAAAAAAAGATTAGAAAGCAAATCTGATCAGAAGTAGAGGCTTATATTTGTTCTCTGCTAAGACTTTAATCTGGAATCTGGATTTTTTTAAATGAGTAAATCTGAATATAAATCTTTGGAAGAACAATAAAATAAATTAAAGATGAAATCACAAATCACAAATCAGAGAGAAGTAGCAGATACCAAGGATCTACTGAGGAGATGCTACAATAGTGGGATGACCAGAACAATCACGCACAGAATGAGTCACAACAAATCACTAGAAGATGATTAATGCAGAAAGCAACAAATTGGGAAGAAGAAATTGAAGATCCAACACAGAAAATGAAGAAGAAAAAAAGATACTGGCCTTCACTGTTGCTCTTGAAGGATTGTTCTTTTGCAGAATCCAGAAGAGAAAGTTATGCTAGCGTAAAGCTATGATTCAAAGAGATAATTTCAGCAGAGACACAGCGGCAAAAGGAATTGATGGAGGTAATGCTGCAGATATTGAAAGAAAAAGTCACTGCTCTAGAATCCTCTCACCAGGAGGAACTTGTGGCTGGACCTATTCTGTTGGAGTTCAAAGGCGAAGACAAAGAGCTCAAACAAGAGGAGCAGATAATTTTTGTTGACAAAAGACACAAGATGCACTACCTGCTTCTGTTGGGAGGAGATCCTGCAGAGCAGCAGTGAAGACGCAGTTCCACGAGGCGGTGGTGGCACAAGGATGGCAATGCCACTTAGACAGCAGAGTCACATGGATGAAAACACCAAATGGAACAAAATTGACAGCAGCCTACCCTTGGGCAAACTAGAAGAAGAGGGGCTCTAGTATCATGTAGAATTTGGAGATGGAAAAAAAATTATATTACATCATATTGAGATAACAATTACACAAGTATATATAGGATTCATGATAAAACCCAAACACAGAGGTGCCAATTTGGACTAAACCCACACAATACATATTACCTAATAACTCTAGCGCACTTAACAGGAAGAAACTCCAAAAGTTCATGCAGGTATCCCAAAGAATGCATAGCAATATGACTAGGCGAAAGGAAACGGTAAGCTATATCTGCTACTAATTTACAAGTAATATGTAAAGAATACATATCGAGGGTGCTGGCATTCAAATTCCAAACCCCTTGTATTCTGTAGATTAATAATTGGCCTAATAGAATACTGCTTTTATCTTTTGTAATGAAGAAGAAAAAAGTTACATGGAACACAATAAGAACAGTGCATGTTGATACAAGGGAGAAGGTATGACAAATATACCTGGAGATTGTGGGTCTTGATATGAGACCATACGTGGATGAAGAAGGAGAGATGGGACATCTGGGACTGGCCATCGGCGAACTCCCGGAGGTTGGATGGCAGGTTGACCAGATCAATCAGCTGCGCCACCTTCTTAGGGCACTCTCCCAGCGTCGCCTTCCTCGCCAGCTGTCCCACCACCATCGCCAAGATATGCCCTGATTCCGCACCCTAGCCAACAGACCAGAGCAAGATCGGCGTATGCCGAAGTGAAGCCGTCAGCAGAGGAGACGATCGATCGCCTCGGCGTTGACAGCGGCGGTAGGGCGTAAGGGAGCGATGGAAGGCAGCGGCGGAAAAAAAAAAAAGGATCTTTGGGCCTTCTTTTAATATAAAGCTGGCAAAAGTTGGATCCATATGATCCGCCACCTAAATCTATTGCGGATTTAGATTTTTGTTAGACGGATTCCTCGATTTTGTTTCGGTCGTAGTTTTTCTTTGTTTTCAATAAATAAAATTTGAATTTTTTTAAAAAAAATATTACTTTATCAATATATTTAAAACACCTTTGCCATTAAAAATAATTTTTAATCTCAATCTAAAAAATGTCCTTTCAACCAAAAAATATTTATATAAATTTTTTAAAAAAAATCGTAAATTTTGTCAAACTTCTACTTGGATCCATCCAACTTCGCCGTCTCGCGCTCATGAATTAGATCGATAAATTCAGTGACAAAGGCATGGCCGGCATCGCCATCTGATGCGCCATCGCCATCTGAGCAGGACAAGCAACATAAGCAACAGACAGAGGAGGGTTCTCGAGGGGAAGAAGAGCTCGAAAGCCTAATCCTTATCAACACCACCAATTTCTAGGACTTTCCTTATTCCATGCCAAGGTGGGACAAAGTACTTTAAAAAATTATGTTAAAAGCTCTTTGTTTCAGAGCCTCACTCGAGAGCTCAGACTCAGTCATACAAGGCAGTCTATTCTTCCAAACTCAACAACCATTCAAGCAGTTCATCCTTTCTGTTTGGTAATTTAAGATTATCAACTCAAGTCTTAACAGAGAAATCAGAATTGAAATATTGTAATTTTTAATTCAGTACAGTCCTATAATATTTCCCATAAAGCTTGATTCTTTATTTCGGACCATTTGGGAGCTCAGACTCGATCATACAAAACAACCTGATCTTCTAGATAACTGCTGAGCAATCATCCAAGCAGTTCATCCTTCTTACTTGAGCTACAAATAAGTTGGAATTGGAATACTGTAATTTTCAATTCCATATATATTTCATCAAAAATAGAACAAAATTTGGAGCAATGGCGCGAAAGAGAAGAGGAGACTGAAAGTAATGATGCCAGTGGATTAAACTCTGCAAGCGGTGACCCGCTTTACAGCTTGCCTGCAGCCATGGAGATGACAAAGTAAAGAGAAAAAACTGTCTTCCTCTTCTCTCTTGTGCCAAATTGTCAGTTGCATAAAATTGAATGCTGGCAAGAAAAATAAATTACTTAGAGTATGGAATAAATTGTTTTTAATAGTCGTAGAAAGATTTTTTAGATAAGCGATCAAAACCCTAGTGAAACCAAAAACGAAGGAAAATATCGTGCCCATCCTTCTTTTTGTTGAAAATTTCACTTGTTTATTCTTTCTGAAAATTGCAGTTCATAGTTTGTTACGCAAAGCATTAAAATGCATACGATTTATAATTATAAATTTGAGAGAGCAAAATTCTGGAGTGTAAAGTAAGCAAAGTTTATAAATTCTTAACTGGAAAGGTACTTGCTTAAAGGAATTTTTCCATTTTTTTCCCCTACTGGAGTTTGCTGACCTTTCATGTGGCTGTTAAAGTTTCAGAAATCTACCTCCTTGTTAAAGTCATCCTTCTAAATTGAGAAATACAGATCACAGATTCTTGTTATCCATCAAACACCAAAAAATTACAGGAAAACCAAACTAAAAAGAATAAGATTGATGATACTTACAAGCTTTATTTTCTCTTTTACCAGTAGGAGGACAAGTTCATGTGAATGTTACAACTTACATGGTTGCAGGATCATCGATGAGCCGAGACAAATTGGCCACTGTGCTGCGTCCGTAAAATTGGGGCGCGAGTTCATGCTGCACAAAAAACCATGACTGCAGCTCCTCACATGCCACACAAAAAACACAAACATAAACAGACGCGGCAAGAAATCCCCAAATCCAAATTGTTTTTTGCTTTTTTGAAACAAAAAAATATTACAGCACGAAATCAAATTCATCAAACAGATATTTATATATAAGAAAAAAAGCTCAAGCAAAAATAAGTAAACAGCAAATAGCACAAGGATACACGCTAAAACTCGCATCCATAAATGCTTCTTCCTCTCTTCTCTCACTGTCTACCTACCACTGTCTATGCAATTACTAACTATAACTCTATTTGCAATTCGATTAAACACAATCCTTTTTGCTGTTATTTTCTTGAGTCATTGCATTCGCCTCGATAGTTAGCCTTCTCGCCTTGAGCAATCGACCTGAACCAAGCACAACAGATTGAACTACGTTAAATGTGATCCAATGCCATTTAATTTTGAATAAATTGACGTAGTAATTGTGTGAAACAAGACCTGGATGATCAATAATGGCGAGATTTATGGATTTGTTCGTTACTGTGGCCATGGAATGGAGAACAGGTTTTTGAGCCGGCTGCCGGTGATGCGGTGCAAGGCCTTCTTCGCGCCCGGCACGCCGGCCTCCGCCAGTTTCTGGAGGTGCTGACACGCGCCGGCGTCAGCAAGCCGCCTCCGTGCCCCGCCGCCGCTGCCGGATGTGAGAGCTAGCAGGACTGCCACCGGGAGCTCCTTCCCGGCAATCGCATCGCTCGTCGGCTCGAGCATTTGGACCAGCCGGGTCACGCTCTTTTCGTCCCTCGATAGCTCGCGCCGGTTTGCCCGTACCGCCAGAAGCGACGTCAACGCCGCGGCTGCCGCCTCCTGCGCGCTCGAGGGTTTTGAGCACTCCATCATCTTGATCAGCGCCGGCATGGATTCTGCCATTGATCGCTTTGTCTCTTCGCTAGGGGATAGGTCGGCTACAAGAGCCGCCGCGGAGTGTTGGATCCCGGCGCTCCCAAGCTTGATCAGATCCTTCAGTTGGGCGAAGAGGGGCGGGGATGAAGAGAGGAGTTTGGTTGCCGTCGGAGATACTGCAAGGGCACTGAACGCTTTCAGAGTGTGGTCTATTGTTTCTGGGTCGGACACGGCTCGAAGGAGTTGGAGAAGACGGGTAGGACCGTTCTCTTGAAGGATAGCGTTGCAGATCTCGGCACCGCCCATCGCGGCCAGGGAAGCCAAGCAGAGGGCAGCGTTCTTCTGAGCTTCGAGGTTGCCGGAAAGGAGGAGGTCAAGGAGTACTGATACGGCGCCTTCCTCCACCATCGCTGCCCTAATGTCGTCGATTGCTGCCGCGTTATTCAGGGAACCGGCAGCGAGGGCTTGGACGGAAGGCGATCCGGATCCAGAATGGCAGGCGGCGACGAGAATCGAAACGCCGCCGTAGGCAGAGACTGCCCAGGAGCAGGCATGGTCCGCTGTCAGTGCGTGGATCGCGGTGGCAGCGAGTTCCTTCAGAACCGCGGGTCCGGAGTCAAGGAGGCGCAGAAGAGGGCCGAGGGCGCCCTCCTCGAAGACGGCGCGGCGTGAGACATCGGAGGCGGTGGCAAGGAGGGAGACCACCGCTGCCGTGCGGTCCCGTAACAGAGAGTGGGCGGAGGGATCGAGGAGGCGGAGAAGCGAGGGTAGGTCTCCCTCCTCGACGACAAGGCGGGAGATCTTCGCGGGGTCGGCCGCGAGAAGCTCCAGGAGGGAATCAAGAGCCTTGCCCTTGAGATCTAGCGCGCCGATCTGAAGACGAGCGAAAATGTCGCGAACGAAAAGGGCGAGCACGGCGCGGGAAGCAGAAGGAGCCGGGAGCGGAAGAACAATCGCCGTGGAGTCATCGGCAGACGACGCAAGGGAAGCATCGTGGTGGAGCAAGCCGGAGCGGAGGAGAAGGTGGAGGTCGTGGAGGTGGAGGGAGAGCGCGGAGGCGGCGATGTCGATGTCGCTTTGTAGGCGGAGCTTCCCTCCAGGGAGGTCCTGGTCGAGGCAGAGGGCGGAGAGGGACCGGAGGTTACGCAGGGTAGAGAGCAGAGCGGGCAGCAGGTGATCACAGAAGAGCTGGTTGGAAGGCCATTTGGAGGAGCCGGCGGCGTCCGTAAGGGCGGAAAGGAGGAGGGAGAGCTTGGAGTGGAGGAGACGCCATCGACCAACGAGAGTCCGGGCGGAGAGAGCAGCGGCTAGCAGAAAAGGAAGAAGACGACTGAGGATGAGATCAAGGGTCTCTGTCGGTGACGCGAGAGTCTCGTCGCCGTCGTCGTCAGCGGCGGCCGCGGAAGCTACGGAAGCCGCGGAAGCCATAGGTTCGCTGCCCTCCTCCCTCTCTCCCCTCCCTTTTCGACTTTTATTATTATTATTATTATTAACTATTTGGTGGAGGTTGCGTTAATTGGAGCGGCCACTGAGGAAGTTGGGAGAGTACAGGCGAAAGCAAAAGAGGTGTGTGAATGTGGAGTAAAGAGGTCGTCAACAGCCGTCCGTTCCAAGCCAGGGAGCAGGTAAATCGACCCGCTTCCAATTTTCCAGCGAGTCCTGTCTTATATCGTTGCGCCACAAAAGGTCGTCTTTTCCTAGACGCTGTCTCGAGCGAGACAGTAGGCATGTACCGTTCGATGGAAATGGACGGATGGGATTGCTTCCGAGGGAACACCCACATGGCGGCCACATGCTGTGTGGGCTTCGAAGAGAAACGATAAATCAATAAATATAACGAGGGAAAATTGCTTGGCAGTTTAATTAAATACTATATAATCACAGATGGGGAATTAAACTACAGCAGGCGACATGATTGATATGATCCATCGCAAGATCGGGTGGAAGCGGATTATTAAATGGCTTCTAGAATGGATCATCCGATAACTGCCCGATAGTGTGTGGAAAGGGGGACGATACGTGAAGCGTGGCACGGTGATCTACTTTCCCCACTTTATCAAGAGGCCACTTTCTTGAACCACGCTTAGGTTGAGTTGTTGAACCAGTGGAGGCCGCAGCAGGTGGCGCGATGCATTGACGGAAGCCATGAAAGAGGAGGAGACTAAAGTCGTCTTCTTTTTCTTTGGGCTTTAAGTGACAAAAGTGAGCTTTATCAGGGGTAACAAAAGCTTAGTGAGTTTGGTCATACTAACTTTCTTACCTTCCCTGGATCCCTTAATTCCCACCATGCCTGGCTTCTGGTTATTTATTTTTTATTTTATTTTATTTTAATTGTGTTTAATGTTTTTTCTTCACGTTATTGTAGGCGAAGTCTGTGCTGGCACTGTGCACAATTGTGATGTCTGTGCTTGAGTAATAATGCGTATCTCTTGTGAAGCATGCAAAAATGAAACTTTGCTTGCTTCCAAAACAATATTCAAACCATGGCTACGAAAAAGAAGAAGAAGAAGGAGAAGAAAAATCAACTGGGTGCAATCGAACACGAGGGTTTTTGTTAGAACTGGGAAAAATGAACATACGATTGGCCTCACAACTGAATCTATATCTCTCAGCCAAAAATTATCCTGTCGGGGAAAGAATCCTCCAAGTCTTTACTATCATGAAAGAGCTATTGCTCCCTGTTAATTTCAGGATGATGCAGGGCCTCATCCGGAGTCGAAAAGATGGTCTTCTTGGCGTGCGACTGGAGCTGAGCCATGCTTCTTTCATCAAACTCTGCGATGAACTTTTGATCAGAAACTCTCGCTTTCACAGCTGCGTAGCAATTGTATTCATCGATAGCTGAAGCAATGCACCAGCCTTGCAGTTTTCTTAGGCATCCCACGACGCATCCTGTTCGATGCTGCACAAGAATTCGATGTGGAGCCAAGTCTTGCATGGATCAAAGTGATGGTAGAGAGGGAAATGTACAAGAGCTTACCTTGCCACGTTTGCAATGAATAAGGAGTGGGTGATTGTGGACATCTGCAGAGTTGGCACGAACATTTAATTGAAACTGAAACAATTTAAGGAAACTTGGTCTGCAAAGGTTTTGTACCAAGAACAACTTTAAGGGCCTCCCGAATCCTATTTTCTGGAATAGTGGCTTCCTGCAGGGGAAATTGTTGCGATCAGAAGGGTAAGTATAGGACTACAGAGGCGAGTTTAAGATAAGAGTAGACGTGAGAGTCATAGTCCACATGATCTGATCTAAGTTCCATTGAACTTATAAAAACTTGTTCAAGATTTGAAGCCGCATTTGGGAATGTTACCAGGATTAGAATTAGATAACATTCGAGAGAAAAACACAAACTAAAAGCTAAAACACATTGTTACTGAAATTAATTATGACCAGAAACTTGCCGATCCTATATCCAAAAGGCACCCAGTCTGCACCACAATGGTAAGGTGTCATGAAGCATTATTCCAAAGGGAAGAGCAGTAGTTAGCCTTTTAGGGCAGAAATCCTGATTTATCGTGTAAACCATGAGTTGATTTTAGCTTGACAGACCTAAAGCACATTGAATCTAATCTAGTTCATGAAACACTAATATGATCTCAAGTCATAGCAGCTTTAATTATATAAAGGTTCAAAGCTGCCCACCCCAGATACTAGGAGACCATACATCTCTAAAAGCTTTGACTGTATTGATTTCTAGCATGTGCCATGTCAACAGTAGCACATCATGGTAAAGACATTGAACAGGGATAGGAGAGACAAACAAACAGGCAGTGATAATACATTAAAAAAACTGCATATTTATATTTGAGGGATAACACTAAAAATTAATGAGGAATAGGCTGACATGATCTTGGTAAATGGATTATTTGTCCACAACACTAGTAGTGATGTGCCATAACATTCATTGTTCAAAACCTGGAACTACCATAAGACTCTGACCAACTGAAGATCCACTTTTAGGATAATAAATACGAGACAATTAATCAGGGACATGTTGAAGGTAAACTTGGTAAATGCATTATTTGTGCACTACAATCACACTGATTAGTGACGTGTGCTAATGACATTGTTCGTAATGTGGGAATTGTGATACTATTGATAACTCATTAACCAGAAAAGAAAAGGTATTTTTAGGAATGCATATGCCAATTTCATAGTTTTTTCTTCATATTAATTGATCATACTTATTTAACCATGATGCTTTGTCCAACTATAGGTCTTCCAGCTTTTTCAAACACACATACACCAAAAGAAATATATTCAAGTCGAAGTAGGAGTCGTTCAACTGATAGCACTATTGTCCTCATTTCTTTGTAGTTTATTTGAAAAAAAAAACTAGTTCTCCATATTTCAAAATTTGACAATTATATTATTCACAATGATAATATTTTTTGCAAGTAATAACAAGAACCTTTGCCACACCATCAAATTGAGATATTGGGTTATATAACTAATGTAGGGTGTACACAACGAGATGGAATAAAAATCAAAAGTCAAGCAGCCTGCGAGATTTGTAACATCAAGGATTTTTGGGAGGGAAAAAATCTTACTGTTCATGGTTAAGATAAGAAAAGGCATTAGACTAGGAAATAGAATTTAAAAATTGGCATGTAGAATTGGCATTCTGAAGAAAGATATGAATAGAAATAAACTCATAAGGAGGTAGTTAAACATCTGTTACAAGGCAAAATTAAGGTGCCATCGATCGTTGGAAGTTTGATATGACTTCAAAATCGAAAATCTATGTTTCGCGTAGATAAATCTAGACTATTAATTTGCTCAAAACCGATTACGGGTGAATGAGAAATTAATTGGCTAAAGTTGTGTCCAAAATAACGTTAAGGAAAAGATGGGGTTTTAGTCCCACATCGCTAACCAGCGCAAGCTAAAGTTTCCTTATATGTGTTGCTGTGTTAATGGAGTTAACACAAAAAACACAGGTGCTCTCTACCCATGGGCGAGCAGGTGCTCGCACCTGTGAGCCCGCCACCCGCTACGTGCGCAATGTGCACTTTGCACTTTGCACTTACGCGTCGTCGCGAGGAGCTGAGGAGTTTTTATTTATGCTCTAGGTGGCAATGCCTGCATGGCACGTGATTGTACAGAGAGTGCTGACTGGGCAGACAGATGGCGACCGTCGGATCGAAGATGGTAATAGATCGCAGTGGATGCGATCTGGAGCATTGATGGCTCTGGGTCATAATCTGACCATTGATGAGGTGGTTTGATCTGAAGCGTCGGATTAATAGAGTAAATCTGACGGCTGAAATCAAGTTAGGCTGAAGAGTTAAATCTCTTCAGATCCAACGGACGAGATCATATTATAAATATGAAGAGATAAAACTCTTCAGATCAATGGATCAGATCAAAAGTCATTTGAAGAGTTATAACTCTTCAAATCTGATGGTTGAGATTAAAAGATCTTTAAAGGGTTATACCCTTTCAAAATGAACGATCCATATCAGCCCTCACCAAAGGATACTTATCTCTTCACCAAGTATATATACATCCCCTTTCTATTGGAAACTCATCTCATTCAATCTTTGTAATCCATAGCATAGCATTCGAGCATCCTCTGCATAAAGAGTCCGAGAAGCCTACGAGAAGGTTCGCCGGTCTCGGAATTTGGAGTGCTACTATTCCGAGGCGATCGTCGTTGTATCTTGGGAACGAGTTGCTGCTATCCATTAGCACCGTAGCGGAGCAATATCGTTTACGGAGATAGTGTCGAACACTAGCCTCGACGATACATATCAGTTCGCGTACTCCCGGAGCAATCGGAATCAACAACATCAGGTTTCAACAAGAGAACATAAGAGTTTTAAATCTACAATCTCTAGCAACAAACAAGGATAACATATAGAAAACAACATATTTACATTACACTAGAAGGAGGAAGATTCAAATAGTATGCAAACAGAACAATCAGTGTTAAGTATTGAATTTTAAAAATAAAATATATAATAATAATAAACAGATGAACTAAATCGTAGAATACAAAATGAGGGTGCTAAATTAAAATCGGATTGGGTTCGAACTAAATTGTATGGTGTTAATTTGAGGATGCAACCATCAACACCAAATAGACAAAAGAAAACGAAGAAATAGTGCCATAAATTTCCCAAGATGATAGAGAATATAGAGAAAAAAATAGCATTTTCTCAAGAAACAATGTAAATCAGGCAAATCCCAGAAGGGGGAAACTTGTACCTTAGACCCATCAATCCCAATCTTAAAGAGAGTAATCCTGTTCTCTTGAAGGAACTCTATGTTTACGTCCGGGTAGGGGTCCTGGCAAAGGCACCTACAAACAACCGCAATCCGTCATCCATCAACCGAAACCCTCAGCTCTACCCTCACTACACTCCAACAAAATGGAGGAAAATCAATAACAACAGAAAACTTGAAAAAGGATCACGCACAAGATGGAGCGAAGCTTGAGCGTCTTCAAGAACCGGAAGTTGTCTGGGCTTGGGAAGCCAGAGCGGTAGATGCCGTGGTCGACCATCGCGAAGTTGAGCGGCGGCGTGAAGGGGTCCACTGCCACCTCCCCCTTGGGGCAGGGCTCAAGGGCCAACGTGTCGCAGATCGCCTCGGCCTTTATCGCCAGCATCGCCGTCGGCCGCTCCGCCGTCTCGACCTCCGGCCGCTCGCCCATATTAAAGAGGGAATGGAATATTCTTTCGGATTCCCGGTTCCAGAATCTTGAACGCTTTTTACGAAAAAAGAAAATAAAAAACAAATGATCGAGAAAATACATAAATTGCACGACGTGAACGGTTTAGCGTTTTCCTCTTCTTTGTTTTTTTCCCCCTTTTTTTTCAGCGATTTCTTTCATTTTCGTGAGATTTATTTTTAAGACTTTTAATTTGTTTTGGTTACGCGTGTTCCATTTAAATCCGCTTCCTTTTTAATAAAACAAATTTTGGATTCTTGACTTTTGTTTTTAAGAGGAACTCTCTTGGTGTGAATCGTAAATTATAACCGTTAATTTATATTAGATCTGTTAGATTAGCCTGTTCCGTCAAGTAATTTAAACGGATTAGATTGAAATTTTATCAATCCATTTTAAGATGGATTCACGAAATTGATCCGCCTAGGCCCGCGATCCATGTGGATTGACCCGTGCACGAGTTTGGATTGACCTGCGAGTTAAAAAAGTTTATTTATTTATTTTAAATTTTAAAATTAAAATAAACAACTCAATAAATTAGTAGATTTGATTCATTTAAATTACAATTTAAATTTAAAAATTATAATTTAAATTAAAAAATGTAAACTTAATCAATTTAAATTATAATTTAAACTTAACATTTTTAATATTTTTTTATTTTTTAACATGTCCATGTGTTGCCCATCTAATCCGCGAACCACCTTGAGTTGGATTAGATTAAAGATTTTTCAACCCACTAAGTTGGTAGGTTGATCCGCCTTGCTCTGTCATATGATGGATTCATCATGGAGTTGATCTACCCAACATAGATTGGCCATTTGACGACTCTAATCCTAATCCTCACTAAATTGTTTTTCTCTCTGATAGAAGTGTCCTCACCAGACTCTCATGCGAGCTCGAAGCCATTATCTCTTCTCTGCGTCCGAGTTGGTATTCGAAGAGTATAATTATTAATTTAATTATAATTATTTTAAATATTAATTTAATTATTATATTTTTATTAATAAAATTAAAGTTTTATTTACTAACCGGATGGATAGTTAGTAGAGATGTAAAGTTTTTTTTCTATAAATTAAATTTATTTTTTATT
This sequence comes from Curcuma longa, assembly GCF_044706935.1. Lineage (NCBI taxonomy): Eukaryota > Viridiplantae > Streptophyta > Magnoliopsida > Zingiberales > Zingiberaceae > Curcuma > Curcuma longa. Next base: position 947,559 of record NC_133872.1, on the reverse strand, counting down.
TTTATAGTTGTGACTATTCTTCTTATGTTAAATATTTTATAAAAATAAAATTAAAAAACGTATTATTATACTGAACTAATTTTACAAGGATATTTTAAACACATATTTAAAGTATTTTTATTAAAAATTTGAAAGATGCTTTAATGATTTTAAAAATAATCTTATTTGGACTCACCTATCTTTCTTAAACTGTAAGCAAGCCCAATATATGGTTATGCATGTCGTGTATTCATAAGAGTGTCTTTGTTTTAAAAATTATTAAAACAGCTTTTTACCTATAATTTTTCATCCAAAATAACTCTCCATGTTCATTAAAGCAACTCCAAAATAGATAAATAAAAGTGTCTTTTTTACTTTTTCCTGCTAATACTATATTTAATAAAATATTAATAATATTTTAAAATTATCTTTAATTATGTGTTGGGCTATGAATTTTTTTTAAAGAATAATAATAAATGTAGCTCAATCTGTTTTTGGGTTGGATTGAAAATTTACTTATTTAAAAAAAAAATAAAAGCTATTTTTATTTTTTATATCATTCTAAAAGATTTTAAATATGGTTTAGTATTTTAAATTATTTTAATTATTCAAACTGTTTACATGACATATCCATTTCAAGAAAGTATTCTTTTTATAATAAATTAAATACTATATATTGAAAAATTTTAAGAGAAACAAACTTTTCTTGGAAAAAAAAAATTAAAAGAGTATCATTTTCATTTTGGATTTTTTTTTAGAAAGCAACTTAAAGTGATCCTATTTTGTTTGAAATAATTCTAAGATAGTGTTGTTTTGTATATAAAAAGATATTTAAAAAAATATATAGAAGGAGATTTTTTTTTTTTTGATAATTTTTGAAAAAGAAAGCATGATGATAATTGATACGATAAAAGGATGCTCTTTTGAGAGCTCTACAACAGTAGCGACGTTATAATAACATAATGCTTACCCATGTTGATGTTAATTACGATACAAAAATAATTTTATATTATAATATAATTGATACAATAGAATAATATTATTAGTATTGCTTGTAATTATTATAATAATATCAAAAATAAAAATATGTTGAGATGGAATAGAATATTATTTTTGATAATAAATAAAAAAATGTGCTCTTTTGACTATTTTAATAAAATTAGAATTATTATTATTATTATTTATCATTTGTTTGATTTCATATTAATACTTATTGGAAAAATTTTTTTGAGGGGCAATGCAACATGTTGAGACGTCTAACCCACTTTGACTTTCGACCGAAAGATAGGTAGTTCATTTAATTCCCTGGAAACTTGCACACAGGTTTTAATACAAGAGTGACATGTGAGAAGTTAAATTTTAATCGATTATTAATCTAAGTTGAGATCTTTATTCGATATCGAATACAATCATATCGTTCACTTTTGAACCCATCGATATCTTTTAATGTTTCGTCCACTACTTAAATTTATTTTTTTATTATTTATAATAATTTTTTATTTTTAAAATTTATGAATATTTTTGGCATTTTCAAGTTTGATTTAGAATTTATTTATATGCATATTTAGTTATTTTCGATTAATTTTGATTATTGAATAATTTTTTTATAAAAATTTTAAAAACGGTTTCACGACTTCTTTTCATTTTCTTAATTTTTTATATATATATTTTTATAATTCTAATCTAATCTTTTATATATCTCCTCCGCAATTTCTGTGAGTGCCCAAATTAAGTCAACCCTTAGAACACATTTTGGATTGCGAAACATTAAAAATATATATTTCGCCAACAAATTTGGAAAACAAGCGCCAAGCAAATAGCGATAATTTAAAAAAAAAACACATGCAGTATGAAGATGGAAGTCTGGATCCCAAGCATGACGATAGTTAGAAGATTGCAATAAAAGTCAACGGCGTCAGGTTTCGTCATGGCTTACGAATATGGTCGTTGACTTAATTCCATCAATGGAATCACATGAATTAAGTAGCCATTTGCCTGACATTTTCGAGTTGACATCTGAAACCAGGAAAGAACAGTGCCCACAAAAATATTTCTTAGAAACAGTATCACCTTAAGTATTTTATTCACTATTTAAAATACCATATTTTAGATGATTAAAAGTAGAACATAAGAAAACTGATTAAACAAACTATAAAAATGTCTCAGTCAATATTTTCAAACGTTAGCAGCTGGAACTACACAAGAACAAGTAAGCCCAAACATATATACATAGAGGCAGTGAGGCAGAAGTCTACTCCAGGAGAAGATCTATATGTTGCATCTTCATCTGTTGTTTGACCCTAATCCCTGACAAAGTAGGCAAAATATTTTTGAAGGATGGCTAAGCTGAGCATTAGCGAAGGTGAGCCCCTCGACATTGAGCAGGCTGAGATAGGAAGGAGCATCAGATCTTCATTTCAGAATGCTGTGTCAAGTTCTCGAAGAAGCTCCAGTGTTGGTTCCTTTAGAGCTCATGACGAAGATGAATATGAGTTGACTTGGGCTGCCATTGAGAGATTGCCAACCTTTGAACGGGTGAGAACATCTTTATTTCATCATCTAGATAATCAAAATGGAAGTGCAGAAAAAAGTGGGAGAAAGCCAGTCGATGTCACGAAGCTAGGAGCAGTGGAAAGACATTTGCTCATTGAAAATCTGATCAAGCATATTGAAAATGATAACCGCCATCTGTTGCAGAAGCAAAGAGAAAGAATAGATAGGTGAGCTCTTAGCTTGTTGCATAAAAGCTGCCTTTGTTTCTCTATTTTCCATATGAACAACCTTCAGTAAGAAGTAATCATGAATGATTTCAGAGTAAATGTGAAATTGCCCACAATTGAGGTGCGATACGAGAATTTATCTGTAGAAGCAAGATGCCAAGTTGTGGACGGGAAGCCCCTGCCGACTTTATTGAATACTGCAAAGAGCGTATTATCAGTAAGATATGACTGAGTCACCACAAATTAATCTCATATCTTGTTGATTCATATATATTCTGATAAACAGATAGCCTAAGTTTGTCTTTGTCTAATTTATTTATTAGCAAGAAAAGTTATGTGTATCGTATGACACAAAAGAAAAATTCTGCAAGGATGGTTGTAGCCATTTTACTGAACTAAGCTTGAAGTTTCTGCAAAACAGGGTCTCATAATGTTGCCAGGATTGAAGACAGAAACCAAGATTCACATTCTCAAAGATATCAGTGGGGTCATCAAGCCTTCCAGGAAAGTATTTAAGAACTTTCAAACATTAAAAGAAAAAAAAAAACGAACTTTTTAAGATAGTTAAAACTCCATCTAATTAACAATGGTATGCATACATAAACGCAGGATGACTCTTTTACTTGGACCTCCAGGATGTGGCAAAACAACCTTCCTACTAGCTCTCTCAGGGAAATTAAACAAATCTCTCAAGGTGTGTATTTTATGTATTCTTTAGATTATTCTATACAAATCCTGAGTGAACTAAGGCTTAAATTGGTTTCACAATAAGAAAAGGGATTATTCTACAAAGTAGAGTTAACATGAAATCTTTGTTTCTCATTGAAAAATTGCATGCGTTCACAGGTCAGAGGAGAAGTATCTTACAATGGATTTGCCTTGAAAGAGTTTGTTCCAGGAAAAACATCAGCTTATATAAGCCAATATGACCTCCACATTCCAGAGATGACAGTGAGGGAGACATTGGATTTTTCTGCACGCTTTCAAGGGGTTGGTAGCCGAGCAGGTGAGACATTATCCATCTTTCAATATCTTAGAAACATGAGATCAGAAGTTAACATGAAAGCTCACTGAGCATGAATTTTAAAGAGATAATGAAGGAAGTGAGTAGAAGAGAGAAGCAGGCAGGAGTCATACCTGATGCTGACATAGATACATTCATGAAGGTATGCCACAATTAACTTCATCTAGATTGCCTTCAAGTTATATAACAAGAAAATTGGTTTGTCGTTTACAAAAACACTGCATGACATATTTTACAAGTTAAACAATCTGCATGACCTTGCATATATAATGATAGTCTTTCTGTATAGGCAATATCAGTGCAAGGATTAGAAAGAAGCCTCCTAACAGATTATATTATAAAGGTAAATTGCTTTAGGAAAATAAAGAAACTAGTACTGGCTTCTCCTCATAGTGTTTGGTATTGCCTATAAATCCTGGATTAGTTACTTTGGCTTGGTGTATTTCCAGATAATGGGGCTGGACATTTGTGCAGACACAATGGTAGGGGATGCCATGAAAAGAGGTATTTCAGGGGGTGAAAAGAAAAGACTGACAACAGGTATCATCCAATCATGGTGAAAATGACATTACACACTGCTTCCTGTTAATAATTTATAAATTTGTACTTCAGCTCTCCAGACTAAACTAAAAAACACACTGTAACTGGGACAGGTTTCAACCTACAAAACTTTCTAATTGTCTCTTGTTGTCTGACAGGAGAGATGATTGTTGGACCAACAAATGCTCTTTTTATGGATGAAATATCAACCGGCTTGGACAGCTCTACAACATATCAGATAGTTACATGTCTCCAACAATTTGCACACATAACAGAATCTACTGTCGTGGTTTCACTTCTTCAGCCAGCACCAGAGATCTATGAACTCTTTGACGACATTATCTTAATGGCAGAGGGAAAGATTGTTTACCATGGTCCTCGCAGTCATATTCTTGATTTCTTTGAAGAATGTGGATTCAAATGCCCCGAGAGGAAAGGAGTAGCTGATTTTCTCCAGGAGGTATTATCGACTTCATTAGCTTACACAAAAACTTATTTTCATGCACACACATCAGTTGCTTACACAAGCATGTTTGTGCATTCAGGTGTTGTCAAGAAAAGATCAAGGGCAATACTGGTCTCGTCCGCATGAAAACTACAGTTATGTTTCTGTAGATCAGTTATCTAAACTTTTCAAATCCTTTCAAGTAGGAAAAAACCTAAGCGAGGAACTATCAAAGCCTTATGATAAGTCTCAATGCCATAAACATGCTCTATCTTTCAACAAGTACTCTTTATCAAAATGGGAACTACTTAAAGCTTGCATGGAAAGAGAATATCTTCTGATGAAAAGAAATTCATTTATTTACATATTTAAAACAGCCCAGGTAGGTACTACTTCGTATGTTATCACAATACTTATAATCAGAAATTCAGCTAGCTTGTTATCTTCCTTGCAGCTTGCTATGAATGCAATCATCACATCCACTGTCTTTTTGAGAACACAGTTAGGAGTGGACATAGTTCATGCAAATTACTATATGGGTTCCCTCTATTTTGCACTTCTCTTATTTATGGTAAACGGGTTCCCTGAGCTGGCTATGACAGTTTCGAGACTTCCAGTTTTCTACAAGCAACGAGACTATTACTTCTATCCTGCATGGGCATATTCAATTCCTGCTGCTCTCCTTAAGCTTCCTATCTCTTTAATAGAATCAATAGTTTGGACAACAATTACTTATTATATTATTGGATATAGTCCTGAGGCAGCAAGGTAAGGATAAGTAAGACTCTATAACTTTATTCAGCCTTTACCTGTTTAACAGAACTTCTAAATCATCATCTCCTTCTTATGCTCTCTAGGTACTTCCGCCAATTGCTCCTACTCTTTTGTGAGCATCAAATGTCTTTGTCATTGTATCGCCTCGTCTCCTCCTATTTTCAGACAGCTGTGGCTTCTACATTCGGTGGCGTCTTGTGCTTACTAGTAATTTTGTTATTTGGCGGCTTCATTGTTCCAAAACGTAAGACGTCTCCAAACTTGTGATCGAAAAGCTAGTATTAGTTTTGATAAACATAATATTACCTTTCTTTCACGTCGCAGCATCTTTACCTGCTTGGTTAAAGTGGGGCTTCTGGATTTCTCCGTTGTCTTACACAGAGATTGCTTTAACTGTTAATGAATTTTATGCACCAAGATGGCAAAAGGTGATAGTAAATTTGTCTTCGATTAAGAATACAGTAAATATCAGATATTTGGATAAATAAAACAAATATTGTGTCATTTCTGTAACTTTCAGATATTATCAGGAAATGAAACAATAGGGCACCAAGTTTTATCCAGCCGTGGACTCAACTATAATAGCTACTTCTACTGGATAGCAATAGGAGCACTTCTACTGTCAGTTTTTCTGATGAATGTTGCTTTCACGTTGGCTTTAACTCTTAAAAATCGTAAGTCCAATTCGTCCCCATGTTTACACTCTTTTCTTCACTTAATAGCAATACAAAGTTCTATTTTCAGCTGTTGGCGTTTCAAGGGCCATTATTTCTCGTGAAAAGCTTGCTCAGATACAAAATATGGAAAATGAAGAGGGAACCTTGAGAGAGCCTAAGAGAACTGGTAAAGCTGTCTGCAAACTCTTGTTGTGGTTTTATAACAAAAGGAGGAAATTAAGACGTAGAGGGAAAACAATAACTTGGGTAATTATCATGGTTGATGGTGCAGGAAACATGGTTTTACCATTTATTCCCTTCACAGTATCATTTCAAGATGTGAATTACTATGTTGACACCACTCCGGTAAGGCAGTTACAATGTTAATCAGTTAAATCAGGTTTAAGTTGTATTTTGTATGCCACAGGAACTTAGAGAGCAAGGCTTTGCTGAAAAACGACTACAGCTTCTCCATAATATCACAGGAGCTTTCCAGCCAGGAATTCTGACGGCACTGATGGGAGCAAGCGGAGCAGGGAAAACTACACTATTAGATGTTCTTTCAGGAAGAAAAACAGGTGGATACATTGAAGGAGACATAAGAATTGGAGGGTACACAAAGGTCCAAGAGACCTATGCCAGAATATCAGGTTATTGCGAACAGTTTGATATACATTCTCCACAAATCACGGTAAAAGAATCTGTCACATATTCAGCATGGCTGCGTCTTCCACCTCAAATTGATGCGAAGACAAGATCTGTAAGTTTCATATTGCACGAAATCTCTCTTCTGATAGTACTTTAAGGACTTGCATTTGCTTGAAACCACTTTTAAATTTTGAACATTTACAGGAATTTGTAAATGAAGTTCTTGAGATAATTGAGCTCGATGGAATCAAGGATTCACTAGTTGGAATACAGGGGATCACTGGCCTGTCTACCGAGCAACGGAAAAGACTAACCATAGCTGTAGAGCTTGTTTCTAATCCATCTATTGTATTTATGGATGAGCCGACATCTGGTCTAGATGCACGAGCTGCAGCTATTGTCATGCGTGCAGTGAAAAATGTTTCTGAAACTGGAAGAACAGTTGTGTGCACCATCCACCAACCTAGTATTGATATTTTTGAAGCATTCGATCAGGTAACTAGATTTTTTTTTCTAAAATAGGAAAACATCAGGTAACTAGGCTGATATGGTACCTCCATCATGGAGTGATGCAGCACAACAAAAGAATGAGAAAAAATATATGCAGAAAAAACAGAGTTAATGTCTAGGTATAGTACAAGGATCTAAAAGAAAATCCTAGAGATATTTAAAGCTAAGCTTGTATTTCAGATAAAATTACAAAAGAAGCATAATTGATCATTGGATTTATTACATATATGCTCCTTAAACCATCTGAATGCCATTAGCAAAGCTGAAAGTTCAGTGAAAACAGTCCAAAAATCTTTTGTTCGAATCCGGTAATGTTGTCTCATTAAATATTATCTTTCTTCATTTTTCCACAGCTAATCTTGATGAAAAGAGGAGGAGAGTTGATCTATACAGGACCAATTGGAAAGCATTCGAGTAAAATCATTGAATATTTTGAGGCAAGTTATTGTCAAATTTAGTCGATATCAATTATTCCCTTCTCGTTTCAAATGGATAACATCTATAAGCTAATAACAAGAGCTAAATGTTTTAACTTGCAAATTTTGTATGTTTGATTTCCTGCATTTTAGTTCGTCAGTAATTGTCGAATTCAGTGATTTTTTTTACTACAAGGGAGTTTCTATCGTTGCAACAAGAATAACTTGTATAATAACACAAAAACCTGTAAATAAAGAATAGTAGTTAGAAAAAACAATATTGATGAAGGTAGAATCTTGCCAATAGGCTTGATATTGTTGCTTGGTAGACTAACAGAAACCCTAAACCCTAATGAGAAGAGTGGTGCCATGACTTGTCCCATTGGATAGGAATGCAAGTTACCAAGAGTAATAATCTAGAACCATGGAATTCATGTTTGATATGGCAGGGAATACCTGGAGTACCGAGGATCAGAGACAATCACAATCCAGCTACATGGATGCTGGATGTTACCAGTAGGTCGATGGAGATACAATTGTGTGTCGACTTTGCTAAAATTTACCAAGAATCATCTCTCTGCAAGTAAGCATCCAATTATGTTCAAACTCTGCATTAAATAAATTTCAGTTGCTGAAAATACGATGACATCGCTAATAATTTGCTAATACTAAAATACTCACCATGTTCTTGTGTTATCATTTTCAATGCAGCGAAAGCAAGGAGATGGTTAAACGCTTGAGCACACCATCACCAGACTTGAAAGAGCTCACTTTTCCGACTTGCTATCCACAAAACAGTTGGGTACAATATAAAGCATGCCTGTGGAAACAGTGTTTGTCTTATTGGAGGAGTCCTCAATACAATCTGGTGCGGATTTTATTTACGTTTTGCACATCTGTGGCACTAGGAGCGGTATTCTGGCAGCAAGGGAAGCAACTGTAAGTTCCACCTTTTCTTCATGCAAAACCCATTTTCCTGTGAACCAGTAATTACAGATAGTTTATTATCATCTCACGACATGCCATTGCTGTTGTAAATGGTGAAATCCCAAAACAGTGTGTTACTTCTTCCACACCAAATCGTATTATCAGCACAAACAACTATGTAGTTGTTCAATGATGTTCTGTCCATGCATGTATGACAAACTAAGGAAACATTTGTCTTGAGAAAAAAACTGCAGCAGATGAAATCAATATCCTACTTTGCACTTCCTTCATTTTGCATATATTTTCATAATGTTAAAAGTAGAAAAATAATAAAACGTAATTTATACACGCTATCTGAAAGTATGCTTTTGAATTATGCATTTACATTCTTGAAGTAATGCCTGTCAAAGTCTTAAAACATTTGCTTTTCCTTGAAGAGACAACCAACAAAATCTGTTCAATATGTTGGGGTCGTTATATTCTGCCGCAATCTTCATTGGAATAAACAACTGCTCATCCGTTTTACCATTTGTTACCATTGAGAGAACTGTTGTATACCGGGAGAAATTTGCAGGAATGTACTCCTCATGGATCTACTCTCTCGCACAGGTTCAGTATCAATTCAGTAGTCTTTTAGTAAGTTTAAATCAATGTTCCTTAATTTTAACCAAGATAAAACTTTACCTTTCAGGTGACTATTGAGATCCCATACGTGTTTCTACAAGTAACAATTTATATGATTGTAACATATCCATCAGTTGGTTACTTCTGGACAGCCTCCAAGTTTTTTTGGTTCTATTACACCATGTTTTGCACTGTGCTCTACTTTGTTTACTTAGGGATGTTGCTTGTAGCCATGACCCCAAACATTCAAGTGGCTTCAGTATTGTCGTCGGTTTGCTACGGCTTGTTTAATCTCTTTTCAGGCTTCATTGTGCCAAGACCTGTAAGTCAAACATCAATTCCCTCTTCAGTTCAGTTCAGTTAACCTCATGGTATTTTCATACTAAAGTCTCATCTAAGGTGATCGCTAAACTACTTAATCAAAGAGCAAAAGTACGTAGCCACATCTTAATTTGGTGCATAGGAAGACAACACAAGTGAGATTATTTGAAACAAAATATAACCATTATGTTTTTTCCCCTGCAGCAAATTCCCAAGTGGTGGATTTGGCTATACTACCTAAGTCCGTTGTCCTGGTCACTGCATGGGCTCTTTAGTTCACAATATGGAGATATACAACGACAAATTCGTGTGTTTGAAGAAACCAAATCAGTAGCTTCTTTCCTCAGAGATTATTTTGGTTTCCAACACAATCTTCTAGTACTCGTTGCTATTGTGCTTCTTGTCTTCCCTTTGGCCTATGCTTTCCTTTTCGGTTATTGTATTGGGAAGCTAAATTTTCAGAGAAGGTAACTGAAGTTTGGGATTCATGTAACTAGAAGAACTTGAACAGTATGAAAGATTGTATTATATATTTAAGAGAGATGAATTAAGGGAGAAAAGATATGAATTATTATTTAAGAGATCTGAAGAAGCAAAACATCAAGGAGCATATGCTTTCTTGATTGAATGATTCAGTACAATCACAACACACACAAACAAAAACAGTGTTAAAGAAAGTTTTTGTTTTCTATTTTTTTTCTTCTTCTTCTTCACATTTTACAATAATTATTTATTTCTCCATTCACTCAATCAGCTATCGATTATTATTCAAATTAAATAAATATTTATCGCTTGTGACTTGGGAACGCGACTATAAAAGGCACCTCCTTTGCCTTGTGATTTGTGTAATTTAGAAAGCGTAGCTCAACGGGGTAGGGTAACGAGGCGGAGGTCGGAAGCCGCGCTTGCCCATCCATCGAGATCCCAATCCCAACCCTAATTCTTTGATCCCATGAAGCACATCAGGCCCTTCAAAGAAGAATTTACCTTCGGTTCGTCCGCAATCTCTCGCTCTCGTTTGTTTTCCCTCGGTTTTTTTTTTTTTTTTTTTTTTTGCGCTTTCTGAACTTTGCCGTTCCCCATTTGATCTTACCCCGTATTTGCAGAGGAGCGGGTCCAGGAATCGAAGGAAATAGTCGCCAAGTATCCCGATAGGGTTCCGGTAATCTTATTTGCCCCCTTTTTATTTTCTTTTATCTTTTGAAAATTTCCCCTTTCTATCGAGAGAAATTCTTGTGTGATGATCTAATTTCAGTAAAGTACACTATTTTCTGCAGGCATGAGAAGAGTAATTATAGGTTCTTATTTGTCAATGCTCCCTGCTCCCTTGTGATGTTCATGAGATTTGTCGAGCATTCTTCCGTGGTACATACGAATTTAGTTTTCGTTTAGGTTAGTTTAGAGGTGAATAAAATAGTTGTTGAACGTTTTTCTGGAAAACTTGTTTCCTTGGGAGGAATCGTGATTTTCTTGATGCGGTGAAGGTTCGGTGTAAAAGTTTTTCATTATATACATTTGTTTACTGAGTCATTATTCTCACACGCTACTGAGACAAACTCCTTGTTTTTGGAGATACTCAAGAAAATTGCTCATATTTCTTGATGTGGTGAAGGTTTTTCCATCATACAGTTTAGGTTACCGAGTCATTATTCTCACACTCTGCTGAGACAAATTCCTTGTTGGTGGAGATACTCAAGAAAGTTGCTTATAGCTATAAGGAGAGCCATGGTTGGATCCAAAAAGTAGGTGGAAGCTTAAATAATACTTCGCCTAGCACTAGGATCTGTGCAGCTCTGATTTGATGTCGCCATTCTGTTCTCATGATTGTAACTATAAGATATTAAGAAAACTGGTTGAGACATCACACTGTGAGATAATAAGAATGGAGGAAGGTAATCTATACAAAGTAATGATAGTGAAGTCGGAAATATAGATACCACGAGAATACTAAAATCAAGTTAATGGATCATACTCACAAGCACTTAAGGTTGCGTTAATTTTACATAATGATTCAGTGTATTAGATTTGTTATAGTTAATTATGGCATAGTCACCAGCTATTGTGTTGATTTGTAATTTTGATGAACGCATATTTTTTATTGAATGGTTGCTTTTTTTTCCTCTTAACACCAATTTTTTAAAGTGGTGACACCATTATATTTTGATTTTTCATCTTGCATATTTTGTTCTAGATAACAGTGCCCTTTCCTATAATCCTAGATATTCCCACTTCTCACGTAAGAGAAAATTAAGAAGATGAGGAACTTGTTCTAGCTTGCTTGTCAATACAATGGATCAAACTTTCTACCAACCAAGTATTGCAACTGTATTGAACATAAAGTTGTAAAACCAACATTTGCTAATTGTGGTCACAGGAGACATTTGTTATTCCATTATTATATTTCTGCTGCTGCTTCTGCAGTTTTATTGCAAATTGCAAATGCAGCATAATTTTTTCAACTTTACATGCTATTTACAACTGTTATATTAACTCTCCATTGTTATATAAATTTCTCCTTTTTATTTCTCTCACTCTTTAGGTTATTGTGGAGAGGTTTTCTAGGAGTGATCTTCCGGAGATGGAGAAGAAAAAGTAAGTTCCGACTTCAATTTTGGGATTCTCTACAGCAGTAAATACTTCATGAAACACCTAAAGGAAACTCTGAATACTCATTCCTTTTTGACACTCGAGTTATATTCTTCTGCATTCAAACACAATGATTTCAGATTATATTCCTTATGTTAAATTTGTTATTTTCTGAGACTTCGATCCTGAACTGGTTTTCCCATTCTCCTAACACCAGTCACTAGGATGGATAGCCCTTGGTGTCCTCTCATTTGTCCTGTCTAAAGTCAGAAATCAATGAGGAAACTGACTGCTGACAATCATCAACGTAGGCATCTGCTGATGAGAACTTTTTGTCCGTTTTGACACGATGACAATTCTTTTCGTGAATTACAGTAATACGCACATCCGAATAGATTTTGTGTTGTAGCAAACTCTTGATGTGATAATGTATAATACACTTTTCATTTTCATTTTGCACAACCAGTTCAGCAATGTAATCACCTTGTTGATTTGTTATCCTGTAGATTTTTGGTTCCTCGAGACATGTCAGTTGGGCAGTTCATTCACGTGCTAAGTAGGAGGCTGCATCTTGCCTCTGGGAAAGCTCTTTTCGTGTTTGTTAATAATACTTTGCCTCAAACAGGTACTCCTTTTCTTCGTTTCTTCTCGATCTCGAATTTATATATAAACTGAGCTTATATGGAAGTGAACTTTCTTGAAGCTGCTATCATGGATTCGCTATATGAGTCATACAAAGATGAAGATGGGTTTCTTTATATGTGCTACAGCAGTGAGAAAACATTTGGATGAATTCATCTCTCCAGGCCTCAGTGTATATGATCTCCTTGTAATCAACAGCCATAATGAGATAACTGGCGCAAAACCTATTCATTTGCCTATAAACATTCAAAAGCTCTGTGACTCCACTCTAACTTATGCTATGTCTTACAACACCATTGTATCTTTCACTGTAAAATTGGGTCAACATGTGTTCGAATCTAAATAAATGCCCCTGGGGGTTGGCTTGATTGATTGTGTATATCATGTGAACGAACTGAAAAATCGTGTGTTTATCAGGTGCTTGAAAACTCGCCCACCCAAATAAACAAACGATATGTTTCAAGAAGTCCCATCACGCCTTTGCACTCTAGTCAATCTGTAGGTCCTGGTTGGCAATTGGAATTGCTCTGTCCAATTGCGTAGGACTAAGATTTGAGCAAGATAGCAGTAGCAGATTCATCATGGTTCCCAGGCTAAGATTTTAGCAGGATGGCTTAAGTTCGTCATTGTTTCCAGTGGAACAAGATTTCATCAACTAACAGATAGGCAGCGTGATGGGATGAACTGAAAGCTTCGAATGATTCTCAGATAGTTAATAAACATGATTGTTGTTGCGAGTCTATGCTAATTGCACAGTCAATATCAAGAGGTCGACTGTATAGCACACTTGAGTTCTCAACTCATTGGGTTAAGGTATTGATAGTGGTCGACGATGCTCAACTTGGGCGAGACGTAAATTGAGTCATGGATGCGGATAGATCACTTGATTGAGTTGGTGTTTTGCTACATTGTGCCACATTAATAGATAATTAATAAAAAATTATTACTGAAATCCAAACATTATAATAGATTTAATAAGTTTCAAATATTATGAATACGTGTTGAATATCTATTTTAAAATGCACATCATTTTGTTTGGAAGGTTATTTTTTCTGAGATAGCACACGAAAGTTCAATCAGATCTACAGCATGCATAAGTTATTTTTCATCTATTCCAAGTCACAAACAATTGATTGATTGGTAAAGTGTGCCTGTAAAAGGCTTTCTAGATAGATTACATATGTTATTGACATACCAAAGGGTCCTTTATGGGCTTTCAGCATAAGAATGTTTACCCTTTTTATTAGGATAGAGTTCGGCATGGCCGTTCAGGTATCGTTGCATCGACAACCTTTTGTTTACACTACACGTCAAGATATAATCTCACTCAAAAGATCACTCCTCAAACTGAAACATTGATCGAGAAAATGAAAGGAAATAAAAATGATTAGGAATATTACTCGGCTGACATGATGCAGTCAATAGCTTGCTTGCAAATCCCTGTCATTGTTGCCTCTGGCCCATATACCTACAAGTATAATTTGAAGCAGCAAAACAAATCTACGTTTCACCGCTTTATGTGATGGAACATGGATCATGAGAAGTCAGTTCTAGGTTCTTACCTCGAGTGGTACGCCAAGTTCCTCACCGAGAGCCCGCATTTTTGCAAGACCAATCTGATAGTTGGGACCGCCTCGTCTCACAAAGATATGCATCCTTGCAGCCTTTAGCTTTGCTTGCTGTGTTCCAATAGTAAATCTTGGAATCATGCTGGCATTGTTTGTGCAACAGAAATCCAATTCATCAAGTCAACTAACCTTCTCTCTCAAAGCTCGGATAATGCCGTTAAATGTAGCTGCAACATCAGTGAAGTTAGCGATACCCCCACCAATAATAAGGGCTCTCTTGCGGCCATCAGGATCTGCGGTTGCACACTACAAAGCACAGAGGCCTCATTTTCGGGATTTTGATGGAAAGAATAAACCTTCTTGAAAGAATAGAAGAGAAAATTGCCAAAAAGATAAAATATAATCATACATCAACAACAACTCGGGCATATTGCAGGACCTCCTCCTCATTTGGGGCACCACTGTATTCTGCGTAATTTCCTAGCTCTGATGCATAACCCAAATCCCCAACCTAATTTTGACAATGCCAATTATTCTGGTATTGTATGCCATTAACCTTTGAATACATTGCCTGGGGTTGCAAACTCGAGCAATACTATGCCTTTGGTGCACAAATATTGCGAAATTATGTAATAGAAACAACTTACTGTATCAGCATATATGACGCTTGCACCGCCGCCAGCCACCATGGTCCATATGCGGCCTTTGGGATTTAGAATGGTGAACTTTAATGAGGCACTAGTCTGAAATCAAAATGATAGTACTTTAAATGAATGATCTAGGTATGTGGGCATAGATATAGAAGTCACTAGTTGAAAGGAGAAAATAAAAGTGAGATACAAAGAATAGAGGGACAAATATTAGAGCAGTAATACTTATTGCAGAAGGTGTTCATGGGATCATTGGATGAAAACTGAATGAAGTAAGCATTGCAATGCCTGCTATGGATTAGGATGTTCTATTATTTTTTCCTTATGTTAGCCATGTTCCTTTGGAATGTCTGAAGCAGCTTATCATTAATTTCAGATGGGAATAGAAACAAATGACCATCTTCAATTGTCAAGGCACTGCCTATAATTATTTTCAGCGCATACTTGAGTAAACTCCTCAAAGTTGTATATAAATGTAGAATCCTTCTCATGCTACCTGAGAAGCCTAATATAGCAGATTATTGGTGCAAAAAGATCTATATATTCAAATAACTACTGCTAGAGACTAGAGTTTATGTTTCATCACTATTGACACTATCAGAAAGACGCTCTGATAGAAAATCTAAAACTTCCTACCTTTTCATCGAGTCGGTGGATATAACTTTCAGCAGGATTTAAGACTCTTCCAAAAGGGAGTGGAAATTCAATGTCCCCCCATCTGAAAAAATAACAGAGCTAAGCTCAGTAATATCAAAATATAGAGAACTAACATAGAGCATATTTGCCTCAAGGAAAAGTAAGAACAATCACATACTTGTTGAAATTCTTAAAAGCAGCTGTGTCATCCAGTTCCCCTCGCATATCCAGTGGATATGGTTCTCCATTCACTAAAGTGAATGGGTTCATTTCAATAAAACTGAAATCCAAGTCTGCAATGATCACACAATTAATTCCAAGCCACAATGATACATTACTATAAAAGCAAATATGGTTGCTCTTAAGCATCTTTTCATGCACTAAAAGAACTTTCTTTCTGCAGAAGTCAGTTTTGTATTCAAAGGCATTCCTATGGACAAGTTAAGAAAGATCATAAATTCATAATGACTTTTTTATGACAAACAATTAGCTAGTAAGCACAAAATATTTGTATAACTAAAAAATATAAGGTTTCACATGTGTTGAACAAACCTTGGAATACAGCAAACACTCCTTTTATGAAGTCTCCTATTTTCCCCCGAACCTGTGAAACAATTGTCAGAAGTTAAGCTCTGTGAATCACCATTTCTGCCTGTGATCCAAAGCAGTTTAATCATATCAATTACCAATAGTGCCCTAAAGAGGGGGGTTATCATAGTAATTATAAACTTTTAGCCAGACAAGTCTGTTCTCATTTTATGCCCAAAAAATAGGTAACTTTTATCATAATTATCACAAGTTAAGCTAGAAAAGGTGCGGATTTCATTGTACCTCAAGAGGGAGAGTCGCAATCAATGGAGCACATGCCTCGGTTGTCATGGACTTCTCAGTAGGAAGGAAGATGGTCTTAACTTTGTCCCAGTTGTCCTCAATTTCAATGCCTCCGCACTCTGAGAAGCTGATGGTGCAACCAAGCATCTCAGATACAATGGAGAGGTAGTACTCTTGCTCATGGGGGATGAATGGCTCGACTATGAATGTAGTGATTGGTGCCTTGCACCCTTCCATTTCAACCTATACGCAATGGCAATTCCTCCCATTTAGCACACTCCAATACTTCAGCGCTCCACTAAAGTGCAAATTGGTGCAGATGCTTACCTCCGATCCAAGGCGCGTCTTGACAAACTCAGCAATCTCGGCCAGGTCCAAGTTGAGGGCAACCAAGCCGCTCTTCCCACGCTTTCCGAACAACATGTCGGGCTTCACCACCAATTTCATGGAAGAGATCCATGGTTCCTTGTTCACCAATTCAGAGAAGTCCGTCGATTGCGTGACCTAAATGTACCAAACAAATTAACAATAGAGCTTTCAGCGAAAAGGCAATCGGATAAGAAGAAATCGAGCCAGAAGACCAGATCACTTGAAATTGAACAACGAGTGTCAAGTAAAATTTGAAAACTGACGCGGGGGATCAGAATTGAAGAAAATGAAGCAGAGAAACAACTCGCCTGGGCGGAGCAGATTGGGAGGTCGATGTTGGCGAGGCGCTTGAGGTGATGCTTGAGCAGGCGCTTCGAATCGTACTCGCGAATCTTCTTCCTGGCCATCTCCTCCTTCTCCTCTGGCCTCAAAACGGTTGCTCCTGTCGATCGATTGATCGACTGAAAGTTGGAGAAGATACGGAATCAGAGATCGGAGGAGATAAGCCTGGAGGCCGCCGGTAAAGCTACCATATTGCCTTTATGGGGGTGGTTGTACAGAAGTCAGGGACTTCCGACCGCACGTAAAATTGTATGCGGAAATTCTTCTACCGTTGGATGCGACGAATCAAGGATCTGAAGTAGATTTCGATTGGATTTGCAACGGTGGAAATCGCGTTAATTAAATAACGCGGCCGATCAAAAATTTAAAAGTGACAATTTTTTTGGCAATTATTTATTTTATTCTTTTTTTTAAAAAAATCTCGAACAACCCAAAATTTTATAAGAAAACAGAATGGGCCGGAGCCCAAGTCCAGAGAGAAGCCCAGCAGTATTCAATCACGTGCAAAACACATGCTCCACCATCGATGTACTAGACTGTCGTCTAGGCTGGCCGCCGCCTACGCGATCTCCATCCTTCGCCGCCTCGCCGCTGCCTCCGCCGCCGCATAGAAAGCGCTTTCATCAGACCAAGGAACCTTAATCAAGGTTCAATCCAAGTCCAAACTGTTCTAGCGTCTCCTTTCAGCGTTTATTTCCCTTTTTTTTCATTGATTTGGACTGTGTAGACACTTAGCTTCATTTTCTGTAGAATCGGGCCATAATATGATGGATGATTAGGTTTCATGTTGGTTTGTTCTTTGTTTATTCTTTTGCAATTAATTTACGTAATTAAAGGCTGAATCTGCTGGTCTTCCAGGTTGATCGAAAGGTTACGGATAACAAGATGCCTACGCTCCAGTCCGCTTTACCTCCTGAGCTCGCCGACAACGTCATCCGAGTAAAGAGTCTGACATTTCTGAATTCGCTGCGCCTTCCTGTGTAGTTTTCTAACTCCTTTTCCTCTTCGGATTTGTAGTTGTATCGTGAATGCCTCCGAAGAGCACGTTTTGTTGGTCATCAGGTTAAGTTTGTTCTTCCATCTTTCTAGAATGCCATCAATTGAAGTTTTAATTGAGACTTTCAGTTAATCAGCTATAGTATCCTTTTCTTTCTTACATATTTATTGGATAATAAGAATTAATGGAGAAAGTGCTGAAGTTTTACTAGTCTGTGATTTCTGATTCATCGATAGCAATAGTCAGAGCAATTCCCTGCCATTTGCATACATGTTAATTAATATATCATTTTCTCCTAGGATGATAGGGACAGATGAATCAGTCAAATCTAAAGCAGTTTAATTCAAGTGAAGAATTTCTTGAGAACTATAAGAGGCAGCCTTGTAAATTATAACTCATTATAACTTGGAAAGTGAAGAATTCTACAGAATTATCTTTTATTGTCACATTGGATTTTATCTTGCTATTTGAACATTACCAGATATTTTGCAGATCTTTTCATTATGTCAATCAACTTTCTTATTCCCTTTATCTCTCAGCTCCTATCATCTCAACTTGTCAATTTATTTCCCATCTTTGAATGTGTCTGAATAGTAGGTATTTAATCATTTCTATAATAATCTTGCGCATGTATCTTAGCATTTAAATCTTTGCTAAGTTATCTTCAATTTAACCATTTACTCTGTACCCTAGAAATAATGTATAATTTTCTCTCCATTTGTTTTTCTTAATTTTCTTTTTTTATTGAATTATGATATAACTACAGAGCATTGTTGAATTGGATCCACTAAGATGATTAGATAAAAAGCATTCTGTTTGGCATCTGTTTTTTTCAGGTTATCTTGATCGATACATGTGTGATATTGCTAATTGTGACCTAGCTAATTGTGATGAGTAGTGATTAAATGAACATTCTTCTTATGAATGAAATGTTCAATTTTTTCAATATAAACTGAAATAGTTAATAGAAATATTATGATCCAGCTCCTTCCTTTAAAATTCCAGATATCTTTTGCTCCAGCCACAACTTTACAATACCAATATTAAACCATGTCTCATGTACTTCTAGATATTTATTGATGATTTTTGGCTTGCTCCTGTAGAAAAGAGTGTTACTAACAGAAACTTGGTGGATTATAAATGGGTATTTCACACCAACCTTATTTGCTTCAGTTATTAGTGAATGAATTAAACAATATGGTGCCAAAGCTATTGTAGCAAAGGTTATTGGAATAAACAGTAGTGATATATACCTTTATTCATTCGAGACACAGGAACAACTATGTAGGAATATCAGAATTTTCATCATGTTGAAAATCTGGTGGCACTACTCATTGAGAAATGCAATGGTCTCTTATGCTCTGATTACTACAGAGCTCAAATGAAGGAAGGGATTGATTGCACCGAAATCATGACAGAATCCCTCGTTTATGATCCGCAAACAGATTCACAAATCTGTTTGCAGATCATTTTTTTCGTCCACCCGAAATCGGGCGGAACAGAGTTTCTATCCTTCTACAATAACTTCCTCGACGAACTCCGGTCATCAACAACATCAACGGTGAAATCACAGCCCTCACAACAACTCCCCCGTTGAATTTTTGTTACTAACAACCATCATACAGTGAAATTGCAGCTTGGCTGCAAATCACAACTGCTGAAGCTGCAAGCTTGCGGCCTAGCTGTGGAAGCTGCAAGCTAGCCTATTGTTTCCTCCTTTCCTTTCTTCCACCCGTCAGCGTTTCTCTTTTTCCTCCTTTTCTTTCTCTTCTTTTCCTCTGGTGATTTTTTTCTGCCTGTCATTCCTTTTCCTCCATCATCCGCGCTTCAGGGTAAACAGAGCATTAATGACAAAATATGGTGACAATGGTTATATGAATTAGGCACTCAGATCAAAACTCCATATTTTGAATATAGCTTTTACCATATCATCCTTTTCCCCCAACTTGCTATCCATTCAGTTGCTTTCTGATTCTCTTTCTTAGTATCTGGATGGATGTCAGATAATGCAATCTTCCAATGTGTGATTGATGACTACAACTTTCCTTTTAATTCATCTAATTGTCCAAACAAACTTGGAAGCAATCAGGTATAATATGCTTAGACTAATGGATGCCCTATTCCACTATTTTGGTGTAAAAAAAACACCAAATAACAAATACCCCAAATTTGGCACCATTTTGGTGCAAGTAATTATTTATTTTAAATAAATATATTATAAAATTTAATCTATATTTAAAATATTCTTAAATATTATAAATTAATATTATTTAATTAAATTAAATTTCTTTTGTATTTTATATATTATAAATTTATATTAGTTATTAACTTAAATTAGTATTTAAAATATTTATATTATTAAGAAATGGTATGTATTGGTTGGAGTTTATATAATAAAAATATTTAACAAATTAATATGTTGGGTATTTTTTAAAATATTTGCAAAAATTTGGACGCAATTGTTTTTTTGCTTTATGAAAGGGTAAGTTATCGTCGTACTTTGATTTTATACAATACTATACGGGTCGTATTTTCCCTACACTAGTTTATTTTGTGACACAATTTACTCACACATAAGTTGTGAACTAATAGAAGAGTGTGATGAAGCAACCACACATTATCGGCTAGGGATTTAGGACTTGGAGGAGGGCATCGGTCAAAATGTTTAAACTGAAGGAGATTTTGACACCTAATTTAGTCTTACATGGTTTATTACATGAGAGAACTATCAAGAATTTGAACTTCAACATTTTGGACTGATGATTGAGCTTGTCAAGTTAATGAATCAATTCTCTCACTTGAGTTGGTCTTCACATATTTTGTTTGTTTGATATTTTTAAAGAATTATTTATTGTGACCTTCCTGAACAGAACACCATTTCAATCTCCCTTGTTAGTGCTGCTATTTTGCTTGTTTTATAAGGAGATTGAATTTTCTTTACTGCACGTGGTTTATCATAGGGCATATAATAAGAGTTTAGATCTCAGATACTTGTTTTGTTTCTTTAATCTGTAGTTGCATATAGGATATCAGACTATTCATGCAAATGGTATCTTTTTGCAGCAACACAACACTGCACTGGTAGTCGACATGGTGAGGCAACAATTCAGAAAGCACATGCATGAAACTGATCCGGAGAAAATACAAACGTTAAAGGATGAGTAAGTTGGTGCAACCAGAGTGCATTTTGTCATTTCAGCACATCATGACTTCTTTTTTTGCCATATTCTATACAGTGCTGCCAGGGGCCTTATCAATCACATCCTCTATGAATCAGAGAAGATGACTGGTAAAAAATTTTCCGGACCCAAATGATTTCATGTGCCAGAATGTTCAATGGATATCAACCAAGATGAATAATTTATCCAATGCTACCTTTCTGCTAATCTGCCATGACAAATCTCAAAAACTATGTTCTAATTCATGGGCTTCTTAGAGATTCATGTTGACTCTTTTCTCAGCAACTCTTGATTGCATTTGAACTCGTAAAAAAATACGGATATTGTATGCATAATTGTACCAGAATTTGGAATTGTTCAAGTCACCTTTAGAGTTTCTTGCAAGCTGGATTGTCTCTTTTCTTATCTCTCCTTGCTATGAGTGGACGGCCAATTTCTGTTTGCTCCATGTTCTGTTTCTCCATATAAAGCTATGCGTTGATGCAGAAAATAAGATTCTTTTTGTGGTAAGAAGGTTTTCATCTTAAACAATTTTATCAGGACTGCCGTTTTTAAAAGCTCCATAATATAGTTTTTCCATGGCTAATTACCTGTTCATGTGCTTTAGTTTTTCCTTTCCTGAGTTGTGGATTTTCTTTGGTAGATAATTCAATGCATTAAGGTCCTTATTGTTCTTATTCGGTTTTTTTTTCTACTTTAAATCTAGATGAATCATGTAGCTCAGGTTAGAGTTAGGAGATAATTCTTAGTGTGAGTTTGATTCAAAATTATTATACATAATTTTAATTATGTGATTATGATTATTAGGTAATCAGATAATTAAGATTATTAAATATAAAATATAATATAATATTATTTAGTTTAATTTATTTATTTGAAAAGAATAATATAAAATATTAATTAATTTTGATTTAATTTATTTATTTTAAATATTATTTTTTGAGTTAGGAGATTTCTTAAGTGCGTTTGATTTAAATTATTATATTAATTTTATTATGTATTGTGATTATAAGTTAATAATTAAGATTATTAGTATAAAAATATAATTTAATGTTATTTAATAATTTATTTAAATTTGAAATAAAATAAATTATTTAATATTTATTATATTAATTTAATTTATTTTTTAAATAAATTAAATTAATAATATTAATGATTAGAATAAATTGATAATATATTAAAAAATAAATATAATATATTTATAATTGTTTTTAATTTAAAATGAATGTATATATTTTTAATAAAATTAATAAAATAATTATTTTAATAAAATAATTTATTAAAATAATAAATACAATTTATTAATTTTATTTTTTAATTTTAAAATAAATTATATTTTTTAAATTTATAAGTATTTAAATTAAAATTTATTAAATTAATTAACTTTGTATTTTAATTAGGTTTTATATTATATTTTAATTAATTAAAATTTATTATCGAAAGATAATTTGTTAAATTAATAAATATAATTTTTTAAATTTAAAAAAATTATTTTGTTAAAGTAACCATTTCTTAAATTATAACTCATTTCACGGCTGTTTCATTATTTGAAAATCGATCATAATCAGAAAGTAATCAAACGTTAACAACTTTAGATAAATAATTAAGGATATCAACGATAACTCCTTATCAAACTGTCCTTTTTAATAATCATTTTCAGAAGAAATGTTAAATATTTATCATGTGAAACACTGAAATTAATCAGAAATGATGTCTAAGATAGAAAATTCATGTATCTTTTCACTTGTGAGATGCAGATACTACTAAACTAGGCAAATATAGGTTCTTCTACAGTGCAAGATGTACATTTGATTTGTTGTATTCTGAGGTGATTTAATTTCATGCGGAAATTTTCACTTTTATGTACGGAATTAAAGCCATGAAAATTGTTAAAGATCCTGTAATATTAAATATGCATGATGTTCCTAGTGCATGGAATTTTATAGTCAATCAACCTCTGATATGTTTTTTCTGTTTGTTATTTTTTTATATAGCCCTATGGAATTTTTGATAACTCCAATATCCACGTCTTACGCGTCCCATTAAACCTAGGGATGGATGATATTTTCCTTAGTTCATCCATTGGATAAATTTGAAAGTGCGAACGATCTAGTGGGCCATTATATAGTCAATTAATCTTTGATTTTTTTAAAAAATAATATAGATATCCAATTTCTTACAATTCAATTAATCTTAGAGGTGAATAGTCTGATCTTACATAAGTTTTTCACTGATTATAAGGAGTAAATTCAGAAAGCATAGATGTTGATGATCTGATGGCCTAATGTCACTAGTAGTTCAAGCACTACGGATATTCGAAAATGCCAAGTGTGAGCATTGAATCTTCGCTACATGAGTTATCCGCCTTGTTGTTTACCATTGCACCATGTCTCAGGAGTCAATCTCATGATAGTCCATCCAAGTGGTTAACGTTCTTAAATCTTGAGGGAAAATTCTTTATAGTGTAGTTGGGATGGGAAAATTCTTTACAGTTGGGATTCAAATTTTAGATGATTAATTAACCGTTAGAGGGTCTGACCATCGGAGGGCCTTCAACCTCTAATATATATACTTTTTATATCAGGTAGTTAACTTGTACCAATTAATCTGGGGTGGACGGCCCATGATGTTGTCATTGTGTTTGATGATAGGTGAGAGGAGGCTCCCGTTATATGTTGATTCATTCACAAATTTACAAAAGTTTGATTCTAATACACTTGAAGTAGAGACAATAGTTAGTTAGCTAGACCCTAAAATGCATACTTTTTCACTGTTTCTGCAATTGGTTTTAATACACATGTTCAAGTTGAATCTCACATGCATGAAAAGAGTTTGATTAATGTGACAGTGAAAGATGTCATCACCAATCGTATTTTGTATCCACAGCATGAATATCTATAAGAAAGAGCCCAGGCAAATATAATTCTATGAAAATTTTCTTGTCCTTTATTTTCAATAAACGGCATATATAAAGCCATTCTGAAACCATCGTATGTAATTATGGTTTGACAAATCATGGTTCTGTATCCTCTAGAAGACCAAATGATCTCAAATTTATTTTAAAACTTCATTCTTGAAATTTTCACTGCTGCAAATCACCAGGTACATATAATTTATGATTAAGAAATATATGGCCGCAGGAATTAATAAAAAACCATCGGAAGAAACCCCTAACTGGGTGTTCAACAGTAATCAGCTAAAAACAGCTTGTACCAGGGGGGAAAAGAAGATAAGAGAACAATTAAAACGACACATGCAATCTTACATTTTGGACGTCAAAAATGCCACGAGGATCCCTCCACTAATCCTATGGAAAATCTGACTTTTGGTATACAAGCGCATTTTTCCAGTAGCAATAAAAATAAACCGCAGGAAACCCCACGGGAATCAACCCACCACAATACGTTCAAAGTTCAATCAGTCATCGCCCTGTTGCCAGCTCCAAGTACTAGTTGTGGTGCTCGGCATCCTTGGGGCTCCCGCCGTCAGGTCGTGGAAATTGCTCCTGCAGCTCGTTTGTCAATAATGATCCATTACCATAGCCTGCTGACGTTGGCAACTCAGGGACTGAAGCCAGTGCATTGAGCTCATGCCCGGCGACTAGTGAAGGTCCATGCCCCTCCACTGGTCGCGTACCCTGTGGAGCTTCTGCTACTGCTGCACCGGGTGTTGCAATGAGACAAGCAGCGGGTGTAGAGTCCCAGCCACTAGGCCTCTTAACCCTCTCACGACTCCTGCTCCTACTCCGGCTCCTGCTTCTCGATGACCAACTCCGACTCCGACTACGGCTCCAACTGCGACTGCGACTCCGGCTTCGACTCCTGCTCCCACTTCTACCTCTGCTTCTATCATAACCCCATGTCCGAACCATCTCTGGACTACGACTATAACTTCTCTCCCTGCCCCTTTCTCCAAATCCCCTGCGGCCGTCATATCGCTTTCTTCCATCTGAGTTTATGCTTCGGTCATGTGGACTCCAATCATGTCGACCGCGACCTCCAGGTCCACCTGGTCCACCAAATCCACGACCTCTGGGCGCGCGACCACCAAAGAAATCTTGCCTGCCACCACGCCCACCAAAGCCAGCAGGCCCGCCGTAGCCACCAGGACCATCCCTAGTGCCGCCCCCACGCCCAGCAAAGCCACTGGGACCATCCCTCATGCCGCCGCCACGGCCACCTCTAGCATTCCACCTACCAGCGCCGCCACCATTGCCTCCACCTGAATCCCATCGATTGGGTTCATTCCGAGGCCTGGACATGGGCGGACCACCACGACCAGCCATCTCACGAATCTCAGGAGGAACTCGCTGGTTTGCACCTTCAAGAACTTTTACAAGATCAACAGCATGTTTCCAATCTTGGTCGGTAAAGAATGTGTATGCTACTCCTGTAGCACCAGCCCTCCCAGTTCTTCCAATCCTATGAACATAGTCCTCAATCCCAGTAGGAAAGTCAAAATTGATAACTACCCTGAAATACATCAAACAGACAACCAAATGTCATCCTGTAAGCCCAAAAATATACTTTGCAAAAGTTTGAAATTGATAAAGATATACATCACATAACAGAATTTGCAGGTGAGTAGGCTAGACATGCTATATAGATTACCAACTTCAGAAAGCCTACTAACCGTGCTCACTCTTTAGCATTGTTTACCAAGCGTTCACTCTTTTAATGTAGGAATGACAAATTACAGTCTGTCAACGTTAATGTTTATTATAAATGTGCACATGTAGCTTTTCCAAATAAGTTTGTTGTTGCAAAGTGTCTCTTTACCTTTGTCATTATCCACCTTTGTGTTAAGCAAACTTGATAATAAGGATACGCTTACTGATGAAAATATTCTGTTTTTAAGCAGAAGTGATGATATGGATTTAACATCAATAGGGTATATTGGTAAAATTTCAACATCTAGGCATCTAGCTGACTCAATAACAGAAATCAAATCTGAATTGACTAGGTTCACTGAAGTACTTTTTAAAAAAAGTACTGGAGAAAAAAAAAGATTGAGAACCAGTAGACACACGGATTTCCAAAGACAAAAAAGACTAATGTTCAGCTTTAAGACAAATCTATGGCATTTACAACAGATAAAAATTTAACAGAAGAATAAAATAATGCCACGAAGTTGAAGAAAGACCCACCTGATGTCTTTGATATCAAGTCCCCTGGCAGCAACATCAGTGGCAACAAGAACTGGAGCCCTGCCAGAGCGGAATTGGAATAGAACATGATCCCTTTCACCTTGAGATTTGTCGCCATGAATGGAAGCTGCACCAAATGTTCGCCCTAGACTGCGAGCCAGCAGATCACATTGCCTCTTTGTGGAACAGAATATAATGACCTTAGATCCACGCTCCTGAGTTCTAAGAATCTGTTCCAAGCGCCTTGATTTATCCATTGGAGCAACAACCTCTATATGCTAAGAGTCAAAGAGTCAAAACGAGAAGTAAACTGTACTATCTATTAAACAAACAAACAAAAGGTAGATATCCAGTGTTCCAGCAATTCAAAATAAGCAAGTCAAATTCACCAATAACCAAGAGAAACCACATTACAAAGTGTTAATAAAAACTAATCTAAAATTAACCATAACTAACTGTACAAAACAATAGTATATTTTCAACATAACTGAAGAAATCGAGTAAAATACAGAATTACTATGGGGATCAGCAAATAATCTTCCCATCAGACAATTGCTCATGAAAAATTTATGTGATTCTCTACTGAAATTAGAAAACCAGAAATGAACAGAAATTTGCTGAAAGAGACAAGAACCAGATATTATGTTCCTATATTTACCTGAGTGATCGACTTATTAGCAACAAGCTCATTAACATTGCCAATATTCACCTGAACTGGATTCTTCAATAGATCATTGGCTATTTTTCTCACTTCCTTTGGCCAAGTTGCCGTATACATGAGAGTTTGTCTGTGAGGAGGGATCTCATTGACAATCTTCCTAATTTGTGGTTCAAAACCCATATCGAGCATGCGATCAGCTTCATCAAGGACCAGAAGGGAAACTTGACGGAAACTGATTTTCTTCATCTCAAGGAAATCATTGAGGCGGCCTGGAGTTGCAATTACAATATCTGCTCCTCGTTCAATCTCTTTCAGTTGAGGACCTTTTGGAGCTCCTCCATATAAGCACTAATACAATACGATAAAATCAAAGATCAATTATCAAAGCATAGAAATTTTTTAAACAAGGTAACGTAAATTAAATGATCATACTAAGAAATTTTGTCCAAAGGACAACCATGTATGCATCAGTCATGACTGGCTCCTAATTTCTGGTTGCAATTGGAATCAGTCAAATATAGAATTTAAAATATAAATAGAATTGCATTTACAAGATATAAAATGAATTGGATACATGGAGAAAAGGCTACTGGTAAGCATATGTAACTTGTGCAGCCCAATGAGCTTCTAGAATGAATGTACAAAGAATTCTCCCATTGCTGGAGTGGTATTTGTATACAAATATTATAGATAATGAATCAAAAAACATTAGCAGCACATCTAAATTACTGAGACTTCAAAGGAAAAATAAAAATTTATCATCACAAAACTTACTGTACAAGAAATTCTTGATGAGCGTCCAAATTTAAAAGCCTCATCTTGTATTTGAGAAGCAAGCTCCCGAGTTGGAGCCAAAACTAATACAGTTGGTCCAAATTGAGGATTATTTTGGCAACGTCTCAGATGAATGAATGCAGGTATAAGATAGCCTAGTGTCTTGCCCGAACCAGTTTTGGCAATTGCAACAATATCCCTGCTCTGTAATGCAACAGGCCATGTTTGTGCTTGTATTGGTGTTGGAGTTGAAAATCCAGCCAGATGCATCTGATAAAGCAATCAAGAAAAATAAAATGTAAACAAAACATATGTACCATTGACATAGTTAAATTTAAAGTCCCTGAATCAAATTAAATCCCCAAAAGGCTTGGGCAAACATGGCTTGCTGGCAAAACTAAATCATGTTAAAAACATCAAGAGTATACATACATAACATACCAACATTCGGTAAAGAAAATCTTGATCAAACCTAATTCTGTCCAATGGATATAATCAGTTAATAATTTGACTTTCATTTTGGTTCAACACACGTCTAGAGAAATGATCCAGCATTAAATTCAGGATATGTACCATCCCCATGTGTAAAATCACAACTGTAACCAAGATAAACCAACAAGTTCAACTTGACTTAAACGTTTCCCTAGTGGCAGGACATAGTAGGTCCATACAGATCCAATGCTATGTACATTCAGTGTAGCCCTGGGACCAAATAAAAAACTAACCAAATGTGATGGAGATCACAAATGCAGTTTACGATGTTTGCCACAAGGTGCGAAATAGAGAACACTGTCATTCTCACGACAGCATTCACATCTATTTTTATCCTTTTTAAATACAATTTGCAAAATAATCCAAGCTTTTTCTACAATTTTAACCTTCATAGGTTCTACAACCACAAAATCATGCTGCATAAATGCACAAACTTAAAAGATGAAACAAACCAGTACTGTCGGACATTTTTTTTATAGAGGCATGGTTGAATGCGAAAAGTAAGTAGACCAACCTCACCCGATTTACATAACAAAGCAGGCTGGCCTTACTCAGGGCAGAGAGGACCTTGATCAGAGTAACAAATTGTCATCTCTGGTCAGATGAAAACCCGGAAAATCAAGAAGCAACCCTCTAAAAGCAGAGTTTATACCAATTTGGTGACAGAGCTAGGCATGGAGGATCACTGTGGCAACAACTAGAAACGGATCAGGCACACAGCAGCCAACTCCAAGAATCATCACAATGATCATTGACCAAAGAAGTTGACAGATCATGAAAATGCTGAGAAATCCTGAGCAAAGAAATATGTTTGCATGATCTAGAATTACCAGCCAGTTAAGATTTCAGGTGCAGACAATCCTAGAAATCAGAACACCTAGGTTATCCAGGCTGTTATTTCCCAATAATGGGTGCACAAAGGATCAAATCTATTGGATCAGCAGGTACAAACAATACAACAGATATCACCAAAACCCAAGAATGAGATGGAGAATATTGCACTATTCCACCTAATCAAGAATGCATACTTGTGTTTCTTGAAGCTTATAGTGGGCAATCCTGATGTCTTGTAGCCTCAACTCAAGGACCAACACCACTTAGATTTTAGACCATTAACCAAAAGCAACAAGATGGGAGAACTCTCTGAGTTACACCAGAAGGAGTCAATACAGACATCAAAAGATTTTGAAAAACTTCATATGGAGGATCCCTAAAGACTGAACAAGAGGTAGGCATTTTTCCAAGAGATCTTTATCGTTCTCTACAGGTAGAGGTTAAGGAAACCAACCTAGGAGCCTCACTGAAGCAATAAAGTTGGTTTGCTTCTGTGCAAAACTCAACCGCTAAACATGGATACCACAAATTACCCAAATATAAAGAGAGACCACCAGCCACTACCTACAAATTACATGGGCTCTTGTCCAACCGCCATTAACTACCTGAATCACACAGAAATGGCAAAGCAATGAGCAAAAATGGGGTATGATTCAAATCTTTAACTGCAATGAACACTGTGAGCCCTTGCTATCTAAAGTTGTTCTGGATGGAAGGAGCGGAAGAGGAGGGTTGCTTACCTGATCACCCCGAAGGACCAGTGTCTAAGGGGAAAAACATCCAAAACCATAAATACAAGCCCAGCTAAAAGGCATAACACTGTGAGCCCTCATCTTAAAGTACTGACAATAGTCCAGCTAAGTCTCAAATTGTAGCAACTAGAAGCAATTTCAGTGTATAAGTTTAGCGAGGACAAGCTGAAAAGCTCAGGGAGACGCCCAGGAGTGTAGCTGCAATTAGGAGCAGAGTTAAAACAGCCTGACTTGTATCTCTTGCCTCTTAATTGTTTCAATACAATCTAAGAAGTCCACTAAATTCGCAAATGCAAACCAATCACAAGGGACCTTGATTCCATGACCATGAACTTCTCCCTGCAGAGGAGACATGTGGAGAAGCATTGAGAGTCAAGGCTGACAACTCTGCCAAATTAATCCACATGATGGAGGAAGGAAATGCAAACCAAGCATTGAAGCACAATCAGCTTTGTTGGGATCGGCCCGGTGCATTGCGCGTGTTTACACGTTTCACAAACGTACGCAGCGGAATAAAATAATAATTAAAATTAATTATTATAACACTCACAACATACGCATGCAAAATACAATAGATACATGACATAACTAGAAATTTAAAATTTTAGAATAACGATTTATTCTACGTATATCTGACATGTGACGTTCAGCGAAAATGACATCAATCAAGTGGTTTTGTCGAAGTTTCGCCTTTACCGGTGATCCATGTCAAGTTCTCTCCATGACTGCTTCCCAAGCCACAAGTCGTGTCATTGTCTTCGGTACTAATCGTCGAGCAGCAACAGTCGATACGAAAGAAAATCCTAAAATCGAAAATGCGCAACAACACACGTCTCGTTTATTTTCGGGACTTTTTAACTATCGCCGACAATCTAATTCTTGAGGTAGTTACGATGTAGGGCAAAGGGTCGGAACTCTTTCCGGCAAGATGGAGAATATTCGTAAGCACTTAAGCTTCCACCAATAAAACACTTACAACAACCTCTAACAGCCTTGCGTCCGGCAGCAACTCCAACAGTCTCGTATCCGACAGCAACTCCAACAACCTCGCGTTTGGCAGCAACTCCAACAGCCTTGCTTCCGACAGTCTCACATCCAGCAGCAACTCCAGCAGCCTCGCATTCGGCAGTGAAGGGAGGCTACAAGTGCGTGGTGGCTGGAGATCGGAAGAGAGGAAGGAGACCTAGCGAGAATTGTTGGTTTTCGCTCCTCGCGGTCGACGCTAAGCGGTGGTGGCCTGGGATTTCCGATCGCATTTTGTGGCGAGCGTAGAGGACAGAAGGTGGTGCTAGGGTTTCTTGGTTCTTCTCTCCCACGCGGCCGATAAGCTTTATATCGCGCTCCTCGCGATTTTATTGCCGACGAACGTGGGATCGCGAGGAGAATCGCGACCTCGTCGCCGGCAGAATCGAGATCGCAAAGAAGTCGCTATGTGCGCATGCGGCAGCTGAGCAGAGAGAACCGGGGAAGAAGAAAACCAAATTTGGCTTGAACTGAGTTTAACTTAGGATTTACTGTAGCAAATCGGTCTGATTACTGTAGCAAACCGGATCGAGCTCTATAGCAAATTGGATTTAATAGAGTTTAAGGTTTGAATAGTTGTAATCAATCCTAACCATTAGGATTTAATGTCAACCCGTTCTTTTTTTTTTATATTATATCTTATACAACATCTTATTGGGTATGGATCCAATCCAAAAACCTTATCACCTATACCAATCAACTTAAGTTCGATTCATAATCAAACTAAGTTGTTTCAATTCGGTTCAAAATCAAATTGTTTAGTTCAATAACCAAAACACCTCCAATTAGAATCAAATCAATTTTGTTCATTTCATCTTCATAAGACGAATCTCATCATCGTTTTCGATAAACCAAAATCTCTTCCATCAGAAACCAAATCAATTTGATTCGTTTCATTTTCATAAGACGAAATCTATCATTTTTACCCTTTATCTGGTCCAACCAGACTTTCTTGATCGTCTGTAATTAACCATTAATTACAGAACGATCATAAGTGACACCTAGTAGTACATTATGACCATCAATTGATTAGAAAATCAACGATTGATTCCAGAATCATTTCTAAACCCTTCAGCAGCTATAATGAAACGTATCTCGTTCCTTTCACCGTTTTATACCCACTTAGTTCAGGACATGATCTATATGTGTCAGTCCCTACTAGGCTGACTACGTCACACCTAACCCAAATTTATTTTCTTATTCTGTGAATTCAAATTACTCGTACATGTGTCCAAGAGTACCATATTCTTGACATGTAATATTTTAGCCAAAAACTTTTAGTAACAATCCTAACAAGCGGCCGCAGGATATACATCTCCTTTTTCAAGGAGCAGTGAATTCTCTGTGAGCTATCCAAACACCTTCAAACACTTCAACATATATCCAATTATCCCGGGTCCACACTTTCTTGGAGATGTTTACTTAAAATGTCTACTTAAGATGTCAAAATATAAGTCTCCATGATCAAGGTGACTTAAATACCGCAAGTTAAAAGAAACTCGCACTTAAGCTGCACCAAAATCTTCATTGACATATTTATAGAACCATATAAAGTCTCATGGCATGTCACTCCAATTAACTAGTTACCTTTAACTAGCATCCACGTTTAACTCAACATCCAATGTCTCCAGCCAACAAGAACAGTTGTTTGGTAAACCAAGAAGTTTAAAACGTGCTAGTCTTAACAGAATCGATAACGTCTGTGTTCATCAATTCATCGACTAAGAATAATTTTAATACATTCATAATTACACATGTAAAGACGCTCACTAGTTATAATCCAATCACAAATTCTCTAATGCTATGAATCATATTGCGATCATTCAACAAATAATTTTAAAATCAACACAGGTTGAATGTGCACTCAAATAGTAAATTTTTATTTATTGATTAAATAGTACAACCATAATGCAATTGTCTTAAGACACCTTTCAAATATAACAAGCTTGAGGCATAATCAACAAGTTCAACCTAATTTAAGACTCCACATAAGTTGCTACCTCTTCAAAATGAATCTCACAAGATCATACTTGCTAGTTAAACAGATTCTATGCAATTTGGCCTTACCGCGATCTGTTTTGTTAGCAAGACGCGATTGAGAATCAATGTGCTGAAAATGCGGTGACAACATATGATAAAACCTAACTCACCTTTTTCCACTCTGAAGTTAATCAAATGATTCAATAGACCAAATCAAACCCTAACCAACCCCCCCCCCCCCAACTCATAGAACATAACCCTTTAGTACCAATTCATTATCTCTCCATTATTTGTGAATCAATCAATAAGGTTTCTCTTGTTCTGCCAAAAAAAGATTAGTGATTAGTCAGGACAGGGGTTTTCTACAAATACAAGACCTAAGACCAAAAAAAGAATACATCTTAGACCCATGCTACTTAGAATTAATGCAAAAACAAATGGGACCATGGAGACTCAACTACCAAGCTCTCTTAACGCGACAACAAAGACAAATTCCTTATTTCAGTGATTGATGAGCTACTAGAAAAGAGGATGGTGAATGCCACTTCACTAACCTTAGTCTCCACTCCAACAACCATCAATAAGGATGCATAGAAAGGACAGTTAGAAAATATCTTTTGGTACTCATCATGGACCCTTTGAACTCCTAGTAATGCAATTCATACTTAACTAATGCACCCTTAACAAATCTAAAATCTCACTCATCACCCCAACATTCACATCTCCATCCTAGGCCAAATCAGCACTATTGAAGATACCCTGCTCTGCCACCCCTCTTGCCCACCCCCTTTCTTTCCATGGTCTTCCACTCAATCCTCCACTAGTTTAACCATAGAAATGCTTGAGGTGGATCAAGTTCAACACTAGCTCATGGCACACTCTTCTCGCACTGAATGACATCATCTTGATCTCCCAACTCCTTATCTGGTCTAACTCCTCATGCTATCTCCCATTCAAGAGCCTCTCCGGTATGACTTCCAATGCTCATGCCCACACCTTGTCCTTTCTGCCACCTTGAAAATGATGTCCTTGGGTTTTAGGCACCCTTCAATTGCTACATCATCCATATCAACGCATGATGGCATAAATCCTTGTGTATGAGCAGCATGTGCAGCAGATCCTCATAGTGTCAAGATCATGGGAAAGGAGTGGCAAGTATGCAGTCAGTATTGCTTGCACTGAGGACAGAAACGCTGATGCCAAGGTGATGAGCAAAGACAATTCAGATTCACTGACCAGCTCTAGTAAGAAAAGATGTCAAGAAATACCAGTCCTGCTCTAAAAATACCAAAAAGAGATTATGTTTTTAACCCTTTCTGTTAAATAACAAAGAGGGGTAAGCAAAAGTCAAAGGCCATTTTGATGATTTCAACTTGCAGGTATTATGAAAAAGAAATAAAACTGCCCGCCTGCACACACACACACAAAATCAATGAACCAATTACTATTTGGGGTCAGCTACATAGATCATAACAACCCAATGAACTCTATGTAAGGCAATTTCTATGTAAGGCCATACCGCAATACAAACAGTGATAGCTTTTAAGAACAAACAACAAAAATAATACCTCTCTGAGAATCTCTGGAGGGAAGCCAGTGGCCTCAAATGTCATGAATGGTAGAGGAACATCATTTCCCTGAAAGAATGGTAAACCTAAAAAGTCATCAAGCTGCAGAAGATGAGTAATTTAGTACAAATAGTTAACAGAAGTAAGCTAACGCAAATAGCACTCCGCTAGTTTAACTTATCAAATGCCTCGAACATAGCAAAACAATATGAGAGGCTAAGCTAATGCAAATGGCACTCCAACTAGTTCAACTTATCAAATGCCCTGAGCATGGCAAGAAGAAATGAGAGGCAAGGTTATCATGTCTACTCTCTCTACTCTCCATTACTTATGCATACTTCTCAAAGAGTGTTGTAGAAGCTAGGGACAAAAATTTTGCTCAACGCGTACTCAATTGATAATGTTGACATGTATATGACCAAGTAACCAATTTTACACATTTCTCAAATCACATATCATGGTTTGAAGTACACATTACATATTGCTGTGAAGCAATCTGTTGTGCAACGTAGTCTAACACCATTTTTTTACCATTGCAGTAACTTCATGGTGCTGCATGTATGCATCGGCGGCAGAAATATTGTGAAAATCTGATGGGCCCGACATTCCTGGTGATGGCCTCGATACACTTGGATTATGTAAGGCAGCATGACCTTGCATATTAGGTGGTGTATTTTGTGGACCAACACCCATTCCACCTGAGAGATCTGGTGCATCAAAGTGACGACGGAAACCTGGATCCTGGTGCAAGAAGAAACTCGTCCATTACTGGAATCAACAATCTCCTTAGCATAGTAGTTTCACATGGAAAGGAAAAGTGTAAAAGATATATAAATAAATTACTTGACTACTTCTTTAACCCCATCAAGCAAACAAGAATTCACTGTCATGTCAAGCAAAGGTATCAAATCAAGAAATTAATTTCATTACTGTTGTTATGCTGCTTAGAGGGGAAAAAAAGAAACCAAAGGCTGTATCAGGATTAATATTTGCTTCATAAGCATATTACAATCACATAGATGTCTACAAATAAATCCCAGAGAATAACAAAACCTCCTGAAGTCCTACATATAGGATGCTATTTTAAATGGATTTCCAAAAGCCAAGATCTCCTAGGACTCAGGAACATCAAAAACCATATCAAATCATTCAAGCTGTCAAAATAATTAGATGGAAAGCAATAATTAAAGCATGAACTAAAGCATGTCTCCAAAAAAAAATAATAATCGAGTAATATTTCAAGAATGTCGGGCATGTGTTGTTGCAGAATCATCTTGATTCAAAAAGGATGCAAGATCACAAGAATCGTTTAGAGTTAAAACAAATTAATGTTGGAACTTAAAATAGAAAAAAAAAATAAGAGGGGAAAAAAAGAAGGGTGAACCATACTGATTGGTTTTGCGGGATGGGAAGGGCAGCAAGCCTTGGCTGATGTGGGTACATCATAGATCTTTCCATTTTCGTAGGTGGATAAAATTCGTTTCCTGGAATTTCATTTTGAGTCCCTCCATACATAGTCTTTCCACCAATCGGAGGTCGAACAATTGGATTAGATGATGGATTTGGAATTGCAGTGCCTCTCTGCTGTTGAATCCCAAAATTTGCTTCTATCCCTGTATTCCATGCCTGAAAAGGTGAAGCATTTTGCGTACTAGGTCCACCAAACTGATTAGGTGATTGAGAAGTGCGGCCAGCCCCAGGTGGAATACCAACCTGAGGAACCAAATCTGGCAGGTGATGACCAGCTGATGCAACACCAGGTGAGGGAAGTGTGCCTAGTTTTCCCTCTTGATGCAATGCATCTTCCATCCAAGGAAACCTTGGTTGTTGTCCTTGTGACTGCTGGACCTGCTGGTTTCCACTCTGAAGGCCCTGTGACTGTTGACCTTGTTGTTGTCCAGCTTGTAGAGTAAGCTGTGTCTCCTGATGCAAACCCTGATATCCATGTGAAAGTGGAGTCTGTGACCCAAGTGTTTGCTGACCCTGCTGTTGTTGATTTGGGATTTGCACCCCTTGTGGACCTTGTGGTTGCTGCCCCTGCTGATATGGTCCTTGTGATTGTTGCACCTGTTGGTTAGAAAACTGAAACCCGTGTTGTTGCTGAACCTGGGGTGGTTGCACCAGAGACCCTTGAAGATAAGGAACATGCTGATGTAGGCCATCCTGTGGATGAATTGACATATACTGTTGAGGTGCTTGTGGTGCTGTCTGTTGATTTGGCAACTGATGTGGCTGATGAACTGCCATTTGGGTATTCTGAAGTAGCACTTGCTGACCACTAGGATGCTGAAGTTGGAGATGCTGACTTGGTGGTGGTTGTTGCCGTTGCTGTGGTGACTCAGTTAACTGGCCCTGCTGCTGAAATAATGGCTGGCTGGGTTGTTGTTGTGGCTGTGTTTGATGCAAAGATTCCTGAGCAATCTGCTGGGAGGGTTGATGTGAGCTAGTGACATTGGGAAGAAAGTTACTAGCCATGGGAATAGGAGCGAGCTTAGGCAAGGAGTTTGATGCGGGAGGGATAGATGGCAGTGGAGGGACTGATGCCTCCGGTTTCTCATATTGTGTAATGTTAGTTTCTGGGTTCCAGTAGTATAAGAAGCCAGTGTTCCCATCAATTAAACCTTTCCATGGCTTTGGAAGTGTTGGATCATCAGGTGCATACTGTGGACCCAGTGAACCAGGGGCGGCATCAGCTGTCGCCATAAGAAGAGCTTCACCAAACACAAGCTTCAGATTCGGTAAACTCTATGCTGCAATTGGATGATCAAAAACCATGCCCTCAATGCTTGTGTTCAAGTCCTGAACATAAAATCATATACATGTACATTTTATTTGAAGATAAATAGAAAAAAAAAATACTGATCGTGTCTAAAAGCTTCTGACTCCTGATATTATTGATTCTGTATTTGTGAATATGAAACCAAGAGTAAAAGATACGAAATTAAGATTACTTCCGACTATCCTTTTCTAAATCAACGGGCAACTCTAATTTCCAGAGCTTGGCCTCACTGTACCCCACGAAAATCACACTCTTCGCAGTGCAAAACTGGAACAACCGGAGCCTTCCACACAAAAGCGACATCAAAATAAAGCCCTTCGAGCACACAAAACAGTACAACCAATATATTTCTGCCACAAAAGGAGAGACAATACAATGAAATACTAGGACTAGGTTTTCCCGGCCAAATAGTATCATTCCTAAAGCAGGGCTAACAAGTAGACAAATCTTGCGTTTGCACGCTGCCGTTTGGAAATTCTTGAAGTCAGGTAAGCGAATCCCAACCTACAAACTCCCAAAGACCTAAAAACCCTATATTTATCGCATGAACCCACGAGGAACCACCAGAGCCCTAACGAAAACACCAGGAAGCTGAAAACTATGCAGAGAAACGAAGAAGGAGAAGAGAGTGCCTTCGAATACGCGATTCGGGGAGCAGCCCCGTCGTTGCCTCCCACCTCCGTTACTCTTCCCCCAACTAGAGATGCGACGGAACGCGGAGGCACTCGCGGTGTGGAAAACAAAAATAAAACCCTAACTCAGGTCATGTTAAATTTTGTTTCTCGCTCCTCCTTTTTCGTGGAATATAAAATGGAGGCCACGTGGACGAAAAATAAAAATGAAACTACCATTTTCATCAATTGGTGCTTTAAAAAATAATATATTCACTGTTTCTGAAAAAACCTTTTATTCGAATATTATTATTTTTTTAGTTAAAATTATTTTAAATTTTAATCAAACTTAATCGATTAATAATTTTGATCAACTATTTTTTATATTATAATAATTTTAATTAAAACATTTTATATTGTAATAAATTTAATCAAAATTTATACCATTATAATAATTTTAATTAAAACTATCTATATTATATTACTGTCAACTTTTTTTAATCTAGATATATATCTATCACTATGACTATATTCTTTTATATTTATTTGATAATCTAAATATTCAACTATTATTATCCGACTAATCGACTAGTTTTATTCTATAAAAATTTTCCACCATCACCGAAATAAATTTGAAAGCGAAATAGCCCAAATTGGACAACTAAGCGTGCATGGGAATTATTGATCCCTTCTTTCGAATTCGTTCGTGTTAGTGTATGTACATATGTGTCAAGACACTCTTATATACTTGTGAATACTTATTTCATAAATATAAATATTTATCATTAATTATTTACTTTTCTATACTTATATAATTAATGATAAAGTTTCACGGATTAATAGTTATATTAATCTGTAAACAATCATTAATTGGATAAATATCTAGAGGGGGCATAAATATCTAGATGATCAACGTTGAGTATGATTAAGTCAAGATAGATCAAAGGATGAATATCCAAGTTGTATTTGGGGGTGCCTTAAATTTAGAGGTACACTAGACATGACCCGCTTGAGAGGACATATTAAGCATCATTGGTTATTCCTCTTATGAACGAGTGTAACTGATATTTTGACTTGAGATATTCATTTATTCTATGAGTGGAGTCATGTATTTTAATGTTGTTAAAAGTAGTCTTTAATTGGATTATGATTCATACGGTTGTTGAGTATATAACAAAGCGTAGAGAGAATAGTGTTGAGTCAAAATAGGATTCATCACTCTCTTGAATTAAGGAATTAACATCCTGACCGCTTGATAGAGATATTAGTAACTCGAAATTCATAATCATGGGGGAATGGTTTATCATACAAGAGGAGTCTATTATATCTTGAAAATCAAGTAAAATAATTAATTGGTAATGATGTATAATACACTGAATTAATTGAGATTTTATATAAAGATATTGAATTACACAGTAATTGATTCATGATGGTTTATAATTTATGGCTAATATTTTATCATGTTAGGTGGCTAAAAACTGTTGCTAGACGGTTACTTTAGTCTGTGTATGAATTTACACTGCCTTGTATGAAACTTAGAGGGTCACACACATAGCACATAGAAACAATAAATGTAATTGATTATTTTAGTGGATACTATAATTAATTAATTTATTATTTTGAATAAAAATTAATTGGATTATTAATTAATTCTGGAATATTGAAAGCTAGAATGGATAAAGATCAAATATAATTTTATCTAAAGAAGAGAGAATTTAGATAGCCACAATAATGATCATTCTTGGAAAATTAATGAAGAGTTGCAACTCTTCATATTCTTGGAGAATTATTGAAGCTCAAAAACTTTTCATATTCCTTATATTAATGGAGGTTTTTCATCTTCTTGCATTAATAGAGGTTCTTCATCTTCCTTGTATTAATGAAGGATCTTTATCTTCCTTGCATTAATGGAAGCTCTTCATTTTCCTTATATTAACAGAGACTCTTTATCTTTCTCTTGGAGACTATAAATAGTTACACTTGGAAGATGAGAGAAGTGAAAATAATAATAAGAATATAGAGCTCTCTTCACTTCCCTTTCTCCCATCGAAAGAGATTTATAACACTTTCAAAAGGTTTTGTCGATCCAAGAGACTAGCACCTAGCGGATTGTGTCTTGTTCGTGATCTAGTATACATGGATACTGCTAGAGGAGTCACACTTGGGGTTCTCACTTGTTTATGATATCGTTCACGATAGTCAATAAGTACGAGGTATGTTTTTTACTTCATGTTATTTTGTTTAAAATTATATATATCACGAAGATTCATGATTTTTAGATATACATATTCCGTTGGTTTCTGATCCAATAGTTCGTCCATTTTACCATCACGCCATTGCGAGGAGGGCGAGGAATGAATATGTATATGTATGTATATATATGTTTATTTATTTATTTTGTTTGCCTCGAGATTATAAAGTTAAGTATGACATTTAAGGATCAATTCTCACCTGTAGCGCATGGTAGAATTTAATTTTCTCTGATAAGAGGACAATGTTAATTGTGGAGCGATATATTATTTGTGTTTCACGATTTATTTTGGTAGTCGATGATAAATTTTTGAGAGATAATATATTATATAAAAAAAATGACTATATTTTCTGTAAAAGGTGGAATCCGCCACCTTAGCGGCCCTACACGATCGGCCCCACAATCATTTGTGAGGAGGTAAATCGAAAAATTATAGTTGATCACAACGTAGGAGAGTATTACCTGACTTCGCCACGATTCGAACCCTTGCTCTCTTCTGCAACTCTATTTTAACTCATATACAATGTGGAAATTAATACGGAAATCGTGATATATTATGTCTCATCTGAAAACAAAATTTGTGTTTTCGCTTAAACTTAGTATTTCAAATTTCCACGTATGATTATAATTAACATAGTTTTACTTATATTTATCTTTAATCCTGTACCACTCAAATTCATTTATCAGTTTGGGTTTGACGTTGAAATCTTATTTTGATCTTGATTCGACGTTGAAATCATACTTTTACCAGGGTTCTTTTCATCCAATAAATAAATAAATAAATATATATATATATATATATTTTATGATTCATCTATATTTTTTTCAATATAAACAAATTTATATATTTAGAAATATAAATTTCAGAAAAAACAAACGAACTTTTATTATGTAGATATTTAGATATTTTTTATTAAAATATAAAAGTATCCTCTCTTTTTATTATTTTAAATATATATTTTTTATTATTTTAAACCCAAGTCACCGTAAATCAAACCAAACCGAACTCTCTCGTAATTTCGGTCTGAGTCGACGGGATTCGAGATTATTGACCCTCCGTCCCTGGATTGCGGCCCAAGACGCCGCCGCCTGTCTGAGTGCTGAAGGGTTTAAGGAGGCCGTGAAGGCCGCGAGTGCCGCCTCTTTGTTCCTTGCTAAATCCAAGCGAGAATTCGTAATCCCTCTCGCGAACGCTCGACGGGTTGGAAGTTGCGATCTAGGCTTCGTGTTTTTGGATCCCTTCCGGCTATCCTTCATGCTGAAGGTTCTCTCTTCTCTGCACGTCCGAGGCCGATTGCACTCCCTCCCGGGGAAGCGCCGAGCGAGTATCGTCAATGTAGGCGAAGGGAGGTCTCCGCTGCCCCGCTTTCTGCGGTCCTTGACGAACCAGCAGGGCAGAAGTCCGGTGTTTTGGAGAAAGGCGTTCTTTTGCTCGGAGAGTGGCGATGGTTCTGAGCCGCCCCCGGACGCCAAGGCAGCCGAAGAAGTTGAGGCCATCGCGTCCATTGACGCTGAAGGTGGTGCCTTTGAGGAGGCCGAGTCCAATAAATCGTCAGCTATTGTTTCCATGAATCCACGGCCTGAAGGTTACATGTCTGTAAGTGAAAATTCTTTCCTCTTTAACCATCAATTTTAGTTTACTTTTTGCAATCTTCAGACCGTGGAAATTTCTTGAATGCCCATTCTTGTGCCTGTAGGAAACAGAATTTGATTTTTGGTAAAGTTATTTGAAGATGTTTGAGGACGGAACCTACCTTCATCGTTTCCATATGTTCAATAAAATTCTGATTTCTTAAATTTCTCTAATACATTATGCTTCTATAATTCTATTAGGGATGTAAAACACTAATTTCAGTTGAACATATAAGCAATACAACAACTGAACTTAGTGAGATTTAGAAACCACAAATTTGCTAAGTGTCAAAATTTTAATTCCTTTGTTTCTACCTGCAAACAAAGGCATTTGCTTAAAGCGTGAATTTTCAATTCAAATTTCACACATTTTTTTTGGTTCCAAAAAAGTAATATTCTGTATTCATTCTCAACAGTTTGTATTTGTTCAAGGGTAAATGAGTTGATATTTCATGACACTTAAATAGTTAGGAAGGTGCAAAATGGAATTGAAATATTAACAATTATGGTATGATTTTGGAACACTACTTGATTTTTTTGTCAGGCTATACTTTCAGCAATCATTTGTTTATTATGCCCTATTGGTCTATGCTGAAACAAGTTGCTACTACTTATCATTTGATAGCATTTCTTAATTATTACTACTTACAAACTGAACAACATGCTATTAATTTATTATGGTGTTATATGATAGCTAACAATTTTTTTTTCTGTTCATGGTGATAATGTGAAACAGGTTGTAGCATTGCCACTTCCACACAGGCCATTGTTTCCTGGTTTTTATATGCCAGTATATGTGAAGGTGCATAATCATTGTCACTCTAATCATTGTGAAACATTATTTATGATTCCTTTATGCCTAGATATATGTGCTAAGAATAGTTATGATGCAAAAATCACTTAATGATCATTAGTTGATATTTTAAAGTAGTGCCTTTTGTAATTCTACCTGTGCAATGTTACCCTCATTAATTTTTTCGTCACCATTGAGAGGCTAATTGTGTTTGTTAGTCAACTATCCCATTATATTATATGATGCTCAAGTATTTTGGATCACACTATCTTTCTGCTTACTAGTTCAATGGATAGTCTCAGTAGGACTGGAGTCGCCATTAGTTTTTTCCAAATGTTTGTGGCTTGGGATGATATGGGATACTAGTTATATAAGTTGGATTGGGCCTTGATGACAACTCAAGCTGGTTCCTTCAGTGGATCCACTTTTTTGATAAAAAGGATAGTCACTCCTATGAATTTGTGGTGCATTTTGGTTCCGAAGATTTGATAAAAGAACAAGTAAATTATATTCTGATTACACACTTTTTCATTATTTTGCCATCCTTTAGGTTCCTTTTATCTGCTTTTAGTACAAAGATAATCTGCTGATTCTTAATACATTGCAGAATCCAAAACTGTTGGCTGCTTTGGAGGAAAATCTTAAAAGGTCAGTCGCCTATGCCGGTGCTTTTCTTCTTAAGGAGAACCCAGAAAGTGACTCATCATCTGGCTCTGAGTCGGACAAAAGTGTTTATGATCTCAAAGGAAAGGAATTGTTCAAGCGCCTTCATGAAGTTGGGACGCTAGCACAGGTTCTTCTTGGAATACACTTAACTAAAGACTGTTGTAGGTTTTTTATTCTATTTTCTTTTGCCATAATGCATGGCACATGTTTGTGCAGATAACTAGCATTAATGGTGATCAGGTAGTACTCATAGGTCACAGAAGACTGAGGATCACAGAGATGGTGAGATATATATTGTTATATTTACAAAAAAAAAGGGGTCATGTTTGACTTCTCAGTTTGATTTCAATGCAGGTTGACGAAGATCCTTTGACAGTTAAAGTTGATCATCTAAAGGTATAAATTGTTTTCATTACTAGCTATCTCTTCTTATTTGATTAGAATTTCTTTATCAGTGTTTGTTTTTGTATTCACTATTGTGTAACTAATGTTCATTTTGTAGCTTTCTATTATGTAGTTGTATCACCTCATTGGTCATGACATATTTTTGTGACCTGCCAGTTCTTTAGAAAATTTTAACCTATACAAAATGCTGGAATAACTTCGCATATAAGAATGATATTTGTTCTTATTAAATATTAGTTAGGAAGCATTAGTATGCTATTGAGGATTGATAAGAAAAAAATCCATTATCTTTCATTGAGAAATTGATGGCCTTTGTATCCATTTGTTCTCATAATACGTGTTAAGTTGGATCTTAATATCTGTGGCTGGAAAATCAAACTTTTATTTTGGGCAATTCAATATTTTTTAGCAGAAATGCTTGGATATATCATTATTGCTCTCTCTTGCTACTCTTTATGTTATTTTCATCAACTCATAAATGTTGGCATGCTTTGGTATGGTTGCAGTTTTCTTTGTTCTAGGTGTATCTGTAGACTGTAGTTAGCCATTTATTCTTTCTCTTTCATAGTGAATTTATTCCTATTGGTGTATACCATCTAGAGTAGACATCTTTTAGTATTTGCCAATGATATTGTGCTAATTGATAATGACAATAGATTAGACAAAAACAAAGTGAGATTGAATTCTGGATAAGAACTTAGACATCCTTGTTTGGATGATACTGTGATTATTGATGATAGTTTAGATATAATTAAAGTGAAGCTAGAATAGTGGATAAAAACTTCCAAAACTAAAGATTTTAAACTAAGTAGAACAAACCTGAATATATTAAATCATATTTCAATAATAAGGAAAAAAGAAACATGGAAATAATTAATTTGGATGGATGAAGAATATTAAAAGCTCCATTTGCCATTCAACAAAGAAGAGATATTGATGGAGATATTCTTTACAAAATAAAAAATGGGTTGTAAAATTTGGAGAGGA
Source organism: Curcuma longa (assembly GCF_044706935.1). Taxonomy (NCBI): domain Eukaryota; kingdom Viridiplantae; phylum Streptophyta; class Magnoliopsida; order Zingiberales; family Zingiberaceae; genus Curcuma; species Curcuma longa. Next base: position 902,821 of record NC_133872.1, on the reverse strand, counting down.
ACTTTTTAAGTTTCATGCAATCATTATATACCCTTTTGGTTAAATAAAGTTGTGGTACGACCAACTACCTTATGTTATGGGAAGTGTGTCTTTGTGTATATAATTGGTGCTAGAGTAAACATAGAAAAAAATCTACTTAATTTAACCGAAGGCATTTAAAAGCTGAATACTTAATTCTATATTAGTGATATAGAATTACCTAGAGTTTAATGAGGAATAAAATCCATGTAGCTGAATACTTAATACTTGGACTAATGGGTTACTTATATACACGTGTACTGGGACTCTCCTTTAGAACTTAGACATATCACTCTTATTTTTCATTTGTGGTAAGGTTGTGAAGTATTTTTTGATGATTATTTGTTTTTTTTGTTAACAGGAGAAATCTTATGATAAAGATGATGATGTCATTAAGGCAACAGCCTTTGAAGTTATATCAACATTGCGAGATGTTCTAAGGACAAACACCCTTTGGAAAGATCATGTTCAAATTTATACACAGGTTAGGACCAGTCTAATTCTAATTTTTTTCTCACACCTGAGCTGCTAATTGTTGAATCAGTTGCATGTGTGGGTTCAGGCGAGTTGCGTGATTTATTTTGTTAATTTCTTGAACAACAAATTTTGCAATCAACCAAATGAATCCATCTCTATTGGCTGTTTGCATGCTTTAAGTTTGTTATAGAAAGCCACTTAATCTTCCTTCAATATTTTGAAAATTCTTTCTTTTAAGTTGTTCAATGTTTGAGGATCTTGATTTCTTTTCTGCTCCCCATCTTTTTGCTTGTTGGATGAAGGTTTCCAAAGCCATGATCCATATGATTACTATTAAGCTATTTCACAACAATTATTTTGTTTCTAGTTTTCAATTTGAGAAAACATGTGTGAATTGATTTTGCTTGGAAATTGTCATATGTTTACTATTGTTTTTGCTCTGTGTGAATTTATTTTGTTTGGAAATTGCCATATGTTTACTAATGTTTTTTACTCTTGTTGTTGCTGCTGCATTGGACTATTTCTTATACTTTTTAGTTGAACTGAACAACCTATAATATTTTATTGTTTGTCAAAAACTCAGCATATTGGCGATTTCAATTATCCAAGACTTGCCGATTTTGGGGCTGCTATATCAGGAGCGAACAAATTGTTGTGCCAACAAGTGCTTGAGGAGCTTGATGTAAGTAGATTTTTGCTACCAACATCTCTTAGTCTTATCTAACATGCAAACTGGAAACTTCAACTGGATTCACTTTTTATACCTGAAGGTTGTCCCCTTGGTAAAATTTAAATCAAATATCTTGGCAGATTTCAAAAGATTTACGATTCTGAGTTGCACTATAATTTTCATATATCATATGGCATTTTTTCCTTGTTTAGATATTTTGAACTTCAAAAGCTTATGCTTAATCCCCACATTCCAGTATTAGGTTTCATGGATTACATGTTTTGTTTGATATATATTTTTTTGTCCATGTAACTACTTTAGCTCTATATGACAATCTTTAGGCCCTACCCTATCAAATTTAAATGATCACTGTACGTGATTAGTTTTTTTTTTGTTTTAATGAATTATTCCAAGTTACAGTATCTTCTCACTGTATTCTTACTAGGTCTACAAGCGCTTGAAGCTTACATTGGAATTAGTCAAGAAAGAGGTGGAGATAAGTAAAATACAGGTATTATATTGCAAATTTTTGTTTATAGTGACATTCTGAAATCTAAACTCTTCACCTAAGTCATATGTCAATAATAGGAATCAATTGCAAAAGCAATAGAGGAAAAAGTAAGCGGTGAGCAGCGGCGCTATTTGTTAAACGAGCAATTGAAAGCAATAAAGAAGGTTAGATGCTCATTCACATCTGATTTTCAATAAGAGTGCCATCTTATTTTTCATAATAGTGCCATAGGCTGATAATATGCTTCCAGACCAAGAAGTCTTGTAATGGTTTGTTTTCTCTTATGGCTGTCTGAGACCAAGGAGTCACTTATAGCATGTATTATAGGTTGCATTTGAGCTAGGGGTCAAGCTAACACTTCAAATGGCTTTTACTTTGTAGTTTTTTTAAAGACTTGCATTTCTTTAACTATTGTTGCAAACAGTGACTATGTTTGTAGACAAGCAAACAACAGAATTACAATTGCATCTGCATGCGCATGCAATTAGCGATTGCACACAACCGAATGCTTTCCAAAGGAAATAACCAATTTCGCTTTCTCAAAGTTTGACTCTTTTTTCCTCATTAAATGAGATTTGTATGAAAACATGCTAATTATTTTCTTTCTCCTAGCTCTTCATTCTATTTTTTATTTTTTTATTTTTTTTCTGTTTTGTTTTATATAACCCAACAAATTCCCTATTTAATTCAGTTACCTGTATGGTGATGATATATTTCATTCTTTGTAACCTTGTCATCAACAATGTTGACTTAGACAGTCAAGCATACCTCTTAGATATTATGGAAAAAAATTAGCTCAGCAGCTCCCATGCCTGTTTATGCCTAGTTAATGTGATCTTATGTTGCTAAGTAGAGATGTAAAATAGTGGATGATGCCTTCTGATCTTCCTCCGAAGGAAACAATTGAATGAACATTTCTGAAATAAATTTTTATATCCTTCCTGGTCCTTCCTATTGAACAACTTGGTGGAAAAATCAAATCTCATCTATTTTTAACAACTTCCATCAAGGGCTAAAATTTGTTCATTGCTGCGGTATCGATCCCTCAATAGAATGAGATGTGTTGGTTGATGCTTGTCATGTCAAGTGTTGGTCTTTGTGTGGAATCCAGAATGAAATATATTGGTCAGTGCTGATCATGCAGAGCCTCATGTCAGTCCTATTGCGATCCAATGACAACCTGTGCAAAGCCATCAAAATGAGAAGATGAAAAAAAGAGGACAAACTTACCTATGCTGTATCAGTTGTTGCCAGAAGCTATTGTCAACCATTTGCTATTGTGTTGTGTGTTGGCTTTTGCAGCCCTTGGGGGATAATTGAGTTGGTTACGACGGGGCAAATTTGCTGAAGTGGGCAAGGGTCGAATCTCAGCGAAGTCGAGGTAATGCCCTCCCCCGTCGTGGCCAATTGCAGTTTCCTGATTTACCTCCTCACAGATGGTCGTGGGGCCGATCATGTGGGGCCGCTGGGGTGGCGGATTCCACCTTTTGCTGAAGTGTGTTGGCTTTTGCAGAATCTATTTATTGAGAGTCTGATACTACTGAAACTTAAAACCCTGGCTTCCATGATTCCTATATCCTCTATCCATCCTATTTTCCATCCTCATAGAAAAATAAGGATTAAGTTTCCGATTTGTATTTTGCTACTCATCTTTGCTGTTGGAATTTCCATTTTAAAGTAGATCATAAAGTCAAATGGATAGCAGTAATTCTAGCAAGTTGTGCAATTTTTTCATACCATGATTATGTCTTTCATAACAATCTGGGTTAGAAAACCAATGAGTGCTATATGTTATGAAATCTCTCTTCTAAACCTCTACTGACATCTAATTTCATTGTTATGTCTATTGACCTTTTCTAGGAGCTCGGCATGGAGGCTGATGACAAAACAGCACTAACTGGTTTGTTTTGACTAAAATAATTCTTATCATATAAAATGGTTATCAAAATCTTAACTAAATTTTTATGTTCGACTACTAATTGAATTTCTGCTATTCTTTTAAATCCTTTGCAGCAAAGTTTAGGGAAAGACTTGAACCAAATAAAGACAAGTGCCCTCAGCATGTGTTACAAGTTATAGAAGAAGAGCTCACAAAATTACAATTTCTAGAGGCTTCTTCAAGCGAGTTTAATGTAACACGGAACTACCTTGATTGGCTAACCTCATTGCCCTGGGGAAACTACAGGTGTCATTACTGACTGAAAGTTGATGCATTATTTTGTTTATGGAAATGATGATCATTTTGGTATGATTTTAGAGTAGGCGATTATTTGTTAAACTTGATTAGGAAATTGCTTTTACCTCTCCTATCCTCACTGTCTTGTTCAGTAGCTCATATAGATCACCTATCATGACGCAATTCAGTTATTATTGGTATTATACCAATGCTTTGGGATTTAGCTTTCTTTGTTTTCGGTTTTGGAAACTAAAATTACTGTGATTCTTATTCTTCTATTAATGCTTGCAGTGCTGAAAATTTTGATGTCCATCATGCTCAAAAAATTCTAGATGAAGACCATTATGGTTTGTCTGATGTAAAGGAGAGGATATTGGAGTTCATAGCTGTCGGAAAACTCAGAGGAATCTCGCAAGGTTTCTTCCCTCTCAATGTGTCATTGTAATATTTCATTGACATTGCATTTTATCTTTGACCCAAATAATTGGGACCTATTGGCTTATTGTCATGGTAGCTGGTCAATCCATGTCGCTTTTGCTTAACCTCATTTTAGTATGGAAAGTAGTGTGCATTTTCCAATCTGGAATTAATGATTGTAGGCTGGCAGCATTCAATATTCTTTACTTTTTTGTGTGGGTAGAGGGTACCAAAATTATTATGTTTCTAGTTGGGACAATGCCTGTTTTATCTGATTATGTCTTTTTGTTCTCTTTTTCCCCCTCAAAATGGGTTTGGTTTAAGCAATTTCTCTTTCATCGTTCACTTGAATAAAATTTTTATTCTATTTCTGTTCCTCCTAGACTGCAGTTTGATATGAGCCTAATCAGGATCAACTTTTAGACTTGTGATATTACTTGATTTTGTATACATGTGTGTTTGTATAGTACTGTAAAGCAACTTAAAGTGTTTTAGAAACTGTACTCTGTTTAAGTAATGCAGATAACTAACTAAGGTACATATACATTTAGCTCATTTTCATGCGATATCTGATACCTAAATGTTACAATGCCCTACCATCTTTCGGTGCACCATCTTGAATTTTCAAGAATTTTGCCCCTTTTAGTAACCATACATGTTCGATCATTTTGACAAGTGCCTTACCACAGTGCAGACACATGTTTTATGCTCAACTTTCGAATTTTTTTCCTTGTATTGTATAAGTGGATTGTCAATTTGGAATTGTTGAAAAAAATTTGTCAAATTTAAATCTCTTTCTATACCTGCATTGCTTATGTTTTGAACACCTTATGTTGGCTTATGATTTTACCAATTCTTTAATCTAGGAAAAATTATATGTCTATCTGGACCTCCTGGAGTTGGCAAAACAAGCATTGGTCGTTCAATTGCACGTGCTTTAAACCGCAAGTTCTATCGGTTTTCTGTTGGCGGCTTGGCTGATGTTGCTGAAATCAAGGTGCATATTAACTATTGTCTCACATTTGAATAATCAATTCAGAATCCAACATTGATCTCATCTATATTATCATATTTATTCGTATTGACTGTCCTAGGGCCACCGCCGTACTTATATTGGTGCGATGCCAGGAAAGATGGTGCAATGCCTAAAAAATGTAGGAACAGCAAATCCACTTGTTTTAATTGATGAAATTGACAAGGTATATATTATTCTCTCATTATGATAGTTTCTTATTTTTATTATAGCAGTATCTTGTTGTCATGATCTCAGACTCCTGTACAATGATGTCTGCTTCTAACAAGAAATCTCCATGGTCTTAAATCTCACAACAGTTAGGGAAGGGGCATGCTGGTGATCCAGCTAGCGCTTTGCTGGAGCTTCTTGATCCTGAGCAAAATATAAATTTCCTCGACCACTACCTTGATGTTCCGATTGACTTATCAAAGGTTTCCCACTATTTCTCCCAACTGTTTCTGCTATTGAACTCATGATTGTGAAACTTTTTATTAGTTCATGGAGGTTATTGATGGTTTTGATTTAATAAATCTACTGTCAATTGGGAAAATGCAAATGATGAACAAGGACTCTCAAACTAATTGTGGAACTTTTTATTAGTTCACTGAAGGTATTTGATCTTTTTATTTAATTAATTTACTTTCATCTTGGAAGAATACAAACGATGCACAAGGACTCCCAAACTCCACCCACCAGTAGGAAGTAAAAATTATACTTCCTACTTGCTAACTTATAGCTAATAGCAAATTGCAATAGGAGTTATTGAACACCATTTTTTCAATCTATAGTTTTTCTCTTATTTGCACAGTTATAAAAACTGGCAAGATTGCTGGGACTGCTGATTAGACTTGAAAAAAGGGAATGGGACATTTCACCTTGTAGGGCTGTTAGTTCATGACTTGAATGTGCAAACCAAGTCAATTCGTTTTGTCTCTTGAAATGTTAAATATTGCAATTTCAAATAATTAAATTTGTGAAAAAATAATTATTTTTCATATTTTAATCTGCCATGATAGTAGTTACACCGAAAAAATTTTAAAAATTTTCAATTTAAAATGTAATTGCAAGTTGATTATTTTAATATTAATACTTATTTCGCATGTACTAGTAAATAGCTATTTTTAAAATATTTGTTATAACTATGTACTGGTAATTTATATCAATATGAAGCTTATCTGGTTTGATTTTTGTTATTTTTAGTACTATGCACCAAATTGTAATGTAATAAAAGGAATGAGTTTCTTTGTGATGTGGATTTGTTTATGGGATACAATTTCTTAGTCTTCATTATCTAAATTTGTAGTTCATGAATAAAATCCATAAACTTGCGATTTGCCTTAGATTGGTTTGGTCAGTGGGCTCTGCCAAGTCAATGTCTGGGTCCAAGTGGTTCAACCAATTGATCTACTAGCTTGATCATTAAATTTGGTTTTTATAATTATGCTTGCTTGTTTCTTCTAGTTATCATTAAATGGTGGATATGCCATTCTCTATGGGACAAAGATCTACTACTCTCTTAGTTAATTTTTTCTAGTGTAGATTAAGTATTCTGGCACCTGAATATTATCATAATTTGACTTTTTTTACACAGGTTCTATTTGTATGTACGGCTAATGTGATTGAGATGATTCCGAACCCTCTTTTGGATAGAATGGAAAGTATTGCTCTTGCTGGCTATATCACTGATGAAAAGATGCATATTGCAAGGGACTATTTGGAGAAGACAACTCGTGAAGCATGTGGGATCAAACCTGAACAGGTGTGTCCATGTATTTTTTATATCTCCATCACGTGCTATTGTCAATCCACCTTCTGTTAGTTTTTTCTAGGCAAAAGATCTAGCCTGCATATTGACTTATTTCACATGGAAATTGGATTGTTTTCTGATTTCCACTTAAATTCTAAATCTTAGTGTATCTACATTCAGCATATACCCTATTTTATCTCTTATTTTTTTGGTTGTATATAAATGATTCCCATATACACTTTAGATGTTTATTTTTCAGTATAATTACATTCTTATTTAGTGCTGCATTAGAAATTGTGAACTATATAGCAAGTTACGTAAGACAATTTTTTATGGTATGCTAATTCAAGGCTGTTTTTAGTCATAGTCTATTATTGCTTGCATGGAACAATCTTCTGATTTTATTTTCTTAATCAAACAACCATGGCTAGGCTTCTCTATTGTAATAGGTTAAAATTTGCATGAGCTTCTTTTCTAAGCATAACATTTGTAGGATCGTTGTAGTGTATGACACATGTCGGCTAGAGGGGATGAGTGAGTAACCATGACCCCAAAATAAAACTTTCTTGTAAAACAAAGTCAATTCAATTGTGTATTTGCATGAGTTCTCGTGTGAGTATGAATCCACTACAACAGCTACTTTCAAGAGGCAATTGACCAAACCTCTTACACTGTCAATCCTATGGAATAATTACAAGTATTAGTCATCCTTCACCTACAAGTCTAGCTGGCTTCAGGCTACTTCGAAGTACACCTCGTGTCATCCTTTATCCTTTGAAATTTACCAAGCTGGCCAAGCTCCTGGACATGCCTTTCTTTTCCCCTGCCTTAAAAATTCACCTCCCATTAGGCCTTCAAGCCATCGAATCATCTGCAATCAAACAACTCAACCACACTGAGTTACCAAATTCTCTGATCTCCTATTCCAAGTTTATGTGCATTTGACAACATATTAGCAACACAACACAGATGAATCTAACTTAGAGTCTTTGCCAAACACATCTAATTACACAGTAAAACCCAACCAGTTGGCAATATCACTACACCAAGAAAATTTTCTTATATTATTCACCTTTGCTTTTTTGCATCCCTATTACCGCATGCATTCATCATCTTGTGGTAATCAATGGGTGCGAATATGAAACTACTAAAATGCCTATGAAGAATCAATCTAAAGAAGGTAATAAAAAAATGAAAAATACATAGAAGTTTGAACATAGAAACAAGAGGTTTTTTTACACAACTATCTGCTTGCAAGGCCATGATGATGGCCTCCTTGCCCCTTTATTCAAATATATATATATATAAAGAAAATATGCTATCATGTCTTTGTAAATGTACTATCTTTTAACATTGAGGGATCTACTGAGGATTTAATCTTGAATTAGTCTTCTACCCTTTCTGGTGTAAGTTTTTAGTAAAACTGAACAATGATGACAGTACAGTCAGTGTTAGTATAACAATTTAACTAAGGAAAATTTCTTTATTAATCTTAATGTAGGAACGATGAAATATAGTTTATTCAGGCATGTTGCCTAAAATGAAGCTCAATTATGGAAGAAATCCACTAACACCCTGTCCCTTCTGTTTACCCCAAGACATGTAAGTATACATGTTAGACCAAACAAACAAGAGTTTTTTAAATAATATTTTAAATTTAATTTATTATTATTATTATATGGATGCCATTCATTGGATAGGAATTATAGTTTTCTGTATTAAGCATGTTGGCATTTACATTCAGTCCTTCTTAAATGCCCTAATAATATATACTATTCACATTTCAAAATTAACATCTTAACCCCTTTTTTCATTGCTATGGTTTTCATAGCATGGTGGTAGTAGGTACTACTCACTGTGTTTACTATAAATATGCAAATATTGTATTTGACACAAACAAAATCAAAATCATAAAATGCCAAAATTTTGGTCAATGTATTGACTATTGAGATTATTAATTATTCTAATTTTTTAACGGCTTATACTCATGTAAAAATACTAACAATGGCAGTTTAAATGGCTAACCTTCCTCAATGGTTGAGTCCTACTCCTATTAAAGAAAATTTATATTTTCCTATCTGAATTAAGTCAACAATACATTGTCAGAGTAACGCATCTTGATGATGCTGATGAGTTTGAATTTCCATTTTTATGTTTAGTCGCATGCCAATTGGGTGCAGTCTTGTGCTTAATTGTACAGGTGGAAGTCACTGATGCAGCTCTACTATCACTAATCGAGAATTATTGCCGAGAAGCTGGTGTTAGAAACCTACAAAAGCATATTGAAAAGATATATCGCAAGGTACATATTTCTTGATTCATGAAATGTAAAAGATAGAAGTGTTAGCTTGTTTTTTCTCTAGGGAAGCATTGCGAGCTGTATTTATAAAGTTTTAATTGCATACATCTTATCATACTAAAGTGATCGTTCGTTTCTACTCAATGCCTGATCTACTTCTGTTGGATTCTTATTTTCAGAAGAACTTTGTTCGTGATTGTTTTTTAGTGTGACTATGATCCATGCCTCCATTATACAATTACGACTTGATGGCTTAATGCTAAGCCTTGATCCGAATTTTTTGCTAGCTTGTTCTGCTAGTGCTGTTCTGTTTTGCAATGTTGATTATTACTTCTAAATGAACCTTATGCCATGTGGCAACCCATTTCTTTTAAGAACATACCTATGGTTGAATGACCTTGTAGCTTGAATTGTTGATTTTTACCACATTACTATCAGTTTTTTTTTTGCTGTGCTTTGTGACATATGATTTTTTTAAGGATTATGTTGCAACAGTCATTCTCTGACTATGATGTCTTCTATTTGCCAGATAGCTTTGCAACTTGTTCGTAGAGGAGTGACCAATCAGGATAGCTCTCAGAAAGAAGACTCCCAGGAATCGAGCAGTATGTCTAAAGTGTCAGCTGAAATTGTTGGGGATAGTCAAATAGGAAAAGATACTAATGCTCCAACCTCAAGTGTAGAAGCCCTCAAATCATTCACAGAACCTAATCAGGCAGAATCTGGTCCCTCAGTGACCGAGAACTCAAGTAGCCAAGAGGTATTTTATGTTTCTATTGAATCTGTTAAACTGCAGTAGACAGTTTCAAGCGAAGTGCAAATATTTCTTTTATGACGATTTATTAAGGCTCTAAAGTATCAGCATAATAGCATTGTTCTATTAAAACTTACAAATCGTTGATAGTAATAGTACAGTTATAATATCAATTGAATGGAATTAGCTAAACAAGATACATGAATAGTTTTAGTTTTGATCCTTGTTTGGAAGAAGTAATAATTGATTTTTCGGTTTCATGATTGGCAGGTCAATCAAGGGGCAACAGATGCTAAGGAATCAGTTAGCAGTAAAGCATCTGATAAAGTTATCATTGATGCTTCTAATCTTGCTGACTTTGTTGGTAAACCAGTATTCCATGCAGAACGGATTTTTGATGAGACCCCAATAGGTGTTGTCATGGGTCTAGCATGGACTGCCTTGGGCGGCTCGACATTGTACATTGAGACCACCATTGTGGAGCAAGGAGATGGGAAAGGTGCACTTCATCTAACGGGTCAGCTTGGGGATGTCATGAAGGAAAGTGCCCAAATAGCTCATACGGTTGCCAGAGCAATATTACTCGAGAAAGAGCCAGAGAATAAGTTTTTTGGAAATTCCAAGATCCATCTGCATGTACCGGCAGGCGCCACCCCAAAGGATGGGCCAAGCGCTGGGTGCACTATGATCACATCCATGCTGTCGCTTGCAATGAATAAGCCTGTGTTGAGGGACCTCGCTATGACTGGGGAAGTAACATTAACTGGACGTATTCTGCCAATTGGAGGGGTACCTGCTAGTACTTGATTTTGTTCATGATATCTCATTTTACTTCCTGCGTGCCTCTTGTGAATAGTTCATTATGTTTGCTTCACAGACTTATTAGGATATCCTTACTTTCTTCACCATGGAAGTTCATGTTCTTTTCAAATTTGAACAGGTAAAAGAGAAAACAATTGCTGCAAGGCGGAGCAGCGTCAAGACTATAATATTTCCATCAGCTAACAGAAGAGATTTTGACGAGCTCGCTGCTAATGTGAAAGAAGGCCTTGAGGTTCATTTTGTAGACAACTACAACCAAATTTACGAGCTTGCTTTTGCAAGTGAGCATGATGATACCAAATAATCTGTGGCCCCCCTCAGTTATTCTGAGCTTGCAATTGAGCATTTTTTTTATTGCGGTTTCATGAAAGCTCCACACAAGATCAAGAACAAGATATCTGGCAGGAAGAAAAATGCCTACGCTCCGCTATCCTTGAAGATGAAATTAGGAGTTTTACATCATCTTGATACAAAATCTCTTATCCAGTTTGTAACAGTAACATTTTTGTAGGTGGCTGTGAGATGCACTCAAAAATAGTTATCAAATTCATGTGGAAGCATCGTCTGTTTACCAACAATAAAGGTCCCAAAGATTTTAGTTAAACTTGTATCCTTTTGTAACCTATGATTTTTACTTATTTGAAGTATGATTTAAATATCATTTTACGATGGCTAAAGATTGACTTTGTTAAGTCTATGGTTGAGATGCCTTGCGAGATTATGTTCTTTAGGATAGATGTGACTCAGAAAAAAAAAACAAAGAAGCAACTGTGTGCAGAGCTTGCTTCAAGCCTCCAGAATCCATCGAGGAGGAATGTTTTCTGTTAAGTTTTATCAATGGTTTTTCTGTTTCTATAAGATTGTACGGAATGTCTAATGCCATCGTGTCTGTAATGTTTTTATATGATAAGGGCCAGAGTAATAAGAGGTTCAAAAATTGAATATCAAATAAGACAAATATTTTAGAGGTTGACTTCTGAATGTGTATTATTGGATAAATGAATCAAAGAGAAATTCATCTATCTTCAGAATTAATCAAGCAAGGAAAGACAATATTCACTGAGCATAATGTACCTTAATTTGGTAGATTACCAAACAAAGATCTTGGCTGAACTAGAGAGTTCATGATTAAGACATGCAAGTCACTGCCGGATGAACCAACGTTGATCTGGACAAGCTATATAGAAACTGGATCTTTTCATTGTGTCCAGACATTGAAATCAAGTTTGAAGTTTCTCTTTATTGGTGCCAACAAACTATTCGAAAGTCCTCTGTGAGAACTCTTATTTTTTAGGCAAGAGTCAGAGTGAAGCGGCTACGATAAAAGAAGGGATTCGAGCTTATCATCATTATCATATGCATTCAACTATTCTGAAAGCTACAGCTTGTTCCATTGACACAGCATTAATAGATATTTACCAGATATATACAGCATGTACAACCGTGAGTACTGAACAAGCATTAAAAGATTATTCACGAATTAAGACAAACGATGATACTGTGCACTATCAGCTTGCAACTACGAATTTGAACCAACTTGAAACGTGAGCATTAATTCCTCACAGACAGTTTCGACCAAGCTTGTAATAAATTCAGAATGCCACTCTAGTAGGTGAGATCAGGTTGAAAAGCAAAATATTCGCCAATCCTGTAAAATACACCAGTTGGAAATAAATCTTAAAGAAAAAAGTGATATTTGCCTAGCTAGTAGCAAAAAGATAAAAGTCTGTCATCACAGAGTTTTTGCTTCACATTGATATCTAATCAGACGATTTCATAATTTCCATTCATCACAGCAAGCATATTTAATCTGCGAAAGTCACACAATCTGAAGTGGATATATCTTCACATGATTCCTTGTGTGATAGAAGGGTTTAAGGAATACTTCCTGATTGCATCTAAGGCAAATGTCTACTTTCGTAGAGAAAAATGGTGACAAAAATGGAGATTATGAGAACAATCATGGATCATCCGAGTTATTTAGTCACGTGGCTTACAAGCATTCCTTGATGGAAGTCACTCATTCATGCCAGTACAGTGATGAATAATACTCCAATTAACTTGCCTCTCTAGTTATTGAAACATAGAGAAGTTGATATTTGTTCAATCAGGTAGACTCAACTACTGATGCAGTAGCTTAGCGATACAAATGTGTTTAACCGTAGCTAGTGAAGTGATCCATCCAGCCTACCCCTATATAAGGATCATGATCACAAGCACCCACTTGTGTGAAACTAATGAAATCAGATTTGAATGGTGAATCCAGTGTAAGAATGAACCTATGGAATGCTCCATTAGTGCTTATAACCAATGTCAAATTCTAGTTCTCAGAGATTGCAGTTACGCTCCATATAGCCAATTAAAAAAATAAGTTATGCATTACCATATTCTACAATTTACAAGAAATATGCAAAAATAGACACACGACAGATTTGAAAGAAGGCACATAAACAGATGGCAATATGGTTGGTTCAACTAGCAGGTGGGGCAAAATGGAGAGCACAGAGAGAGAAAAAAAAAACCATGGATCACGACAGGATAAACAAGACTGGAAAGAAAAAATCAGATCACAGAACAATAAGCTAAACGAAAACATAAATAAGGCACTGTCCAATACTGGAATCCTCAATCAAGTAATATCAGAATTTGAGCATCGTGATCACTCTTAATGTCTCTTACATACCTGGTGAAATCACTATCTACTTTAAGGCCTCAATTTGGGATTATATAAGTAGACACGTCTCAAAATCTCCATCCTACCTATCTCCACCACCCTTTTTCCTTCCTCCAACCTTGAGTCTAGTCTCCCTCCCATATGCCTAACCAGGATCAGACTCACCCTCCCAAGTTCCCTCTTTCCACTTGATCATGATAATGTAAATCAAACACATTTTGAAATAAAAAAATGCCAAAATCACTTTTGAAACAGTAGGCATCACCAAACCCCACTTCATTGCAGAATTGTGTTAATTTTTACCACATCTAATTGATGAATTCCCCTCCATTTAAATCAGTGCAGGGACTGCCTTAAAAAAATATGGCCACAAATATAAAATGCCACAACCAGAAGATGCACACATGCAACATCAAGATTTTAATGAGCATATTTAGATCCTCACCCATATGTAATCAAATCCCTCATTTATTCAAATTAATGCCAATACATCTTTTGACTTTATAATTTCATTTCCTTAATAGACAAATTCATGAAAGAGTTAAAGTATAGAAGGATAAGAAGACAGTAGGAGAGAGAAGGATCCCAATTGCAATAGTTATCAATGACATATAGCTAAATCCGACTCTAGTTCGGAACTGCCAGTTCGACAGTTCCTGACAAGTCGACTCTTAACTTTAACCGTCTAAGACAGTTACGATTCACGATTTGGAACTGTCTATTCATGGTTCATCATGGTTCTCCACGGTTCAAGATTATTAATATTTTAAAATTATATTATAAAAATATATATATAAAGAAGGACTTGCACTCATTTAAATTGGCTACGTATCCCCTACGATTTTAAAGGAGTATCCTAAACCTTAGAAGCATCATCATGAGTACTTCCTTGTATCTCAGGTGTCGGAACTTATTCGGGCTTGTCATTGATATATTAAATATCGTGGTCCTCATGCGGATTGACTATTTCCTTACCGTTCCAAGATCGAGATGATGAACTTCCTCCTTCTATTATAATTGGAGAATTGAAGTCAAAAGCAATCCAGATTTCGGAATTAAAACATAAAAATAGAGAAGATGGTGTGAAAATGATGAAATAAGCTCTTTATTTATAGAGTTTGGAGAATAACGAACACTAAATTGTAACTATTGATTAAAAAATTATCAAATAATCTCAACCATTAAAAATAAAATAAAATCCTTTCTCTCAACGATCAAAATTACTTTTACTCTTTCCCTCTAGGATAAACGAATTGTTACAGAGTTGAAAGAAATTATTTACTCTCTTACTTTTCTTGTAAGTATTAAGACTAGCAATATAGTAAAAGAAAACTATTAATTAATTATTAAAAAATTAACTAACACATAAAAGTATCAATAATTGTAGTCTAGTTGGTTATGATATTAGACTTTCATCTAGGAGACTTAGGTTTGAGTCCCAACAACGGAGTTTTTAAAATAAATTTTTACTATAAAAAAACCCCACTGAACCGGCAGTGGTTCAAATGGCTAGTTAACCACCGGTTCGGTTGTTAATAGGATGGAACCATAACCGGACCAAAAGGGTGTCGGGTCAACGGGTACTCGGCCCGTTGACCCAGTTACAGGCTCGGGCCGAGTCTAGTTCTCCAGACCCGGCCCGGGGTTGGGTCTACATACAACAAATGGTGAAGCTACTTGGCTGTTTTAAGAGTCCCAACAATGGAGTTTTTTAAATAAATTTTTACTATAAAAAAACCCCACCGAACCGGTGGTGGTTCAAACCGCTAGTTAACCGCTGGTTCGGTTATTATTAGGTTGGAACCGTAACCGAACCAGAAGGGCGCACGGGTACTCGGCCCGTTGACCCAATTATGGGCTTAGGCCGGGTCTGGTTCTCCAGACCTGGCCCGAGGTCGGGTCTACATACAACAAATGTTGAAGCTACTTGGCTGTTTTAAGATATAATTGCTTTATGATTTTGCAACCAGCAAAGTAATATTCCATAGCATTATTTAGTAACCCATGATTTTCAGTTGTTATAACATAAATTGAGTCTATGCTATTGTACGCTAAAATATCGCAAAATAGCACAGGTAATAATACAGTAAGTTATTTGTTACACCTGTAATCAGGTTTCCAGCTTGCAGTCAATTCCTTTCTACCATCATAGTTGGTGTCCTTCATTAATAGAAAGTGCCAACATTTCATCTAGTACGCTCCTTAACATTGAGGTCTACAGAGCTTAGATCTCATTAGCTATTGGATAGAGTTTCAGGTTATTCATGGCATGCGGAATTGATCTGCTAAGCTAACGAAACATTTTTCCAAAGGGAGGCAAAGCCACAATGGAAAAGAAAAATTTTCAACCCAAGACCTTAGTAACAACTTAAAGTCCCAGCAAAACTTGCACCTTCAAGCTACAGAAACATAAGCATTGTTCTTCAGGAATCAACGTGAAGAGTATACTCACCTTGTTTTAAAAGTTTGCGACCAGTCTCTACATTTCCAGTGACATCTTCAGCAGATAAATCTTCAATTACACTGCAAATCATAGCACTATTCAACTAATGATATGGTGCAAACAAAGCTAATAACTATTTGGCAATGAATTGTCAATATTACATTTCAGTTCCAGATTTAGAGTGAGAGGACTTTGAGCCAAGTTGACCTATTTTTAAGTCATCTACTGAAGGAGGATCATTGGCATCAATACCTATGTCTTCCACCTGCATTATGAACCCAGAGTACAATAGTTTCACCTAAAAAATGAATCAAAAAAGTTCTGGCAGACTTACTTTGGATGTCTCTGCCTTCCATTCAGGAATACTTTCAGTAAGAAGATTGATATATTGTTCCATAGCAGCTTCTGGACTAATATTCCCTAGTTCTTGCCACGAATGCCTAGCACGAAAAATAGCATCCATCATCAGATGATAGAATTTTAAAATATATAAAAAAAACAAGGTATATCTGAACTTCAGTTTCCCATTATTGTACATGTGCTAGAGAAAAAGATGATATAAATAATATTAAAGACAGAGTAATGCATAATGAAACATGCCAAATAGTTGTTCGTAGTGAAATAGAGCTTCTGCATAGATCGAATTAAGAGTAGTGTTTTCCTTGAGAAGGGAACAAAGGTGGCTTTTCAGTGCACTAAATGAATCAACAAAGCACTAGAACTTGCTCAAAGGACACAAATATCCACTATGATCAAACAAATAATTTTCATGCTGCGACATGAACTCTTTCTCCTATATCATCACTTTGACCTTTTGGCCACACCGTTCCAGTACAGACATACAATCTAATCCACAAACTGTCAAGGAATTGAACTTGGTTGTTGATTTCCATCAACAATAAGTAATGGCATTATAAGATGGAGTTCAAACAACTGAAGCTACATGGTTAAGCTGGAATATCTGCACTGGAATTTCACTGGCTAGTTATGCGCCCACGAAGAGGTGGTGATCTTGGTTGGACTATTTTGCTTTATCAGCTTACACTTGAAGTTCCCTTGATTCTATTAATATTGTTTTGGGCAACTACCTTCTCTTGTGCATTTGCCAAGGACAGATGGTGCAGGATTCACCTTCACTCTCCTAATATTTAAACCTCGAATATATGAACTTATGATAGTGCCCTCCATCTGCTCAAACAGAAAGGTGATCTCCAAGATGCATGATCTCTAACTGGCGATGAATTTCATTTGTGCAGGTGGAAGACTCAGGAAAATAATCTCTTTTTCTGGTGGCTAACTCAGCTACCCTGTCTCTCTAAGTGTTTATCATATATCTACAACTGCTGGTGGTGCTAAAAAATAATAATAATAATAAAGATTTAAGCTTAGTACATTGACCACCATATCCACATGCAGTTTCCTAGACAAACAATCCTTGAGGGGAAAAAAATCAATACTTTCGTGCTATGTATAATCTCAGTCAGATAGAGTAATCCTGTCAATGCCTGCTTGCCACAAAGTTCGTAAAAGAGCTCACAAGATCCAAATCGAAAACAAAATTTCATATCAATCAGCAATGCCGCAAAAACAAATCAATATATCTGAGAAGAACCAAACAAGTAGAGTGAGAACAATGAAAAGTATCCCAAAATACCATTTGGTGCGGGCAGACAACATCAAAACCATGGGTTGTGGCTCACGGCATGGTCCCTCGGTCGCAACCTTATGCAGTCCGTACAACTTCATTTGCACCTCATTACTCAGTTTCGACACCGCATCCCCACCAATCTTGCCAGCGACAAACTTGCTCGCGACTCCAAATAATTTCTCTATATCGCTTCTCTCGATCTCTTCCCACTCATCCTCCCCATGAAGCAACGATTCCCAGTTACCCTCGTCAACATCCCACACCTCTTCCTTGTTTCCAATCAGTTCGCCGCCTCGTTCCACGATTTGCTCCACCGGTTGCGCCTCCCCCGGCTCCACTAAATAATCCTCAACTCTTCCAATCCCGACAACCCCGTCACAAAGGTCTTCTTTCTCGCAGTCAAATCCAGCAACCACCCCGCCGTCCTTTTCCAATACAACCGCACCCAATCTTCCCTCTTCGACCTCAGCGGGCTTTGTATCCGTAGAACCGGATTCACCAAGGGCAACGACCGCCGACTTCCCCTCCATCTCCTCCTCCTGGATCGGAATCAAGGCCCTCGGTCGGGGCCCTAAATCCTCCGCCGCCTCCGGCTTGTCGGCGGAGAGATTACCGAAGACGAAGGCGAGGAGGACAGAGATTAGCGCGGCGAGGAGAAGTTCCGCCAAGAACTCCATCATCTCGTCTCCCACTTCTCCACGGCAAAAAGGAGAGATCGGTCGGCGGACGGCGTATCAAAGAGAGAAAGAGAGAAAGAGAGAGGAGGGCGCCAAAAAGGGCGTATTCGCTAATCATTTCTTACACGTGTCCATGACGACCCCTTCTGTCGGCGCTCACGCTAAGATCTGACTTGGCTGGCTCCTCCGTTTCGGAATATCATCTGTATAACTCCAGATCTTTAGAAGTCGCGCTCGGCAAGATCGAACCGATCTCAGCCGTCCACGTCGACCTCCTAGCGCCGCAACCATCGCACAATAAATGCTGGAACAAATAGAGCCCACTGGGCCCACCTTCGGCAGCTCGGAGCCGCTGGCTGCGCGAGCACAGCGGCTAAAGCGTTTTCTGAGAGGACAAAGCAGAGTCTTCAAATTTTGTTTGTTAGTCTTTTTTAAAATATATATTCGATGTCATGTTTGTATCAATGACGATGTTGGTGCGGGGACGAGGACATCAACAAGTCGTAGTCGACTGCGAATTGATTGAGTCGACCAACCAAAGATGCAGTAACCAAATAAATGGTACAGCGGGTTTGCTCTGCTGCACGATAAACTCAGTGTGCGACTCTATGATCTATCACTGTTGTCGTTGGGCCTCGTCGTGCCGTCCGGCCACCACCTCAGACACGATCGATGCACCGATCACCGGCGCTTCGGCCGGCGTCAGATTCTAGGTCATCTAACATAATTTGTCCGAAAAATACTGCCCCCTATTGTGTGCCACTGTCGACGCCGATCGCTACCCGATTCGACCGAATCGACCGGAGATACGGACGCCGGCCCGGACACGATCGACTGCGATTCAGCCGGAATCTAACCCGATCGCTGTCGACAATGGCAACGCACGTTTTCAACGAAATTGCAGATATATTCGACCAAATCACGGTCAGAAATCGACGCATGCGCACTGTCAATCCTGTTTTGCCGAATTCTCATAGATTCCGACCACTATCCGGTCGAAATCCGATGTCGGATGGAGCGCCGACGAGTGGCGTGTCGATTGCGCCCGAGGCGGCGGCGGCGGCACGTGATGGTGAATCGCAGGTGTTATGCACGGATGGTCGAATTCCTGGATCGCGCAACATATCATTCTTCTATAGTACAGTTAGCAAATATATAACCAACGCTCTTTCAACTAAATCTAGGTTACGAACAGAAAATCTCCTGTGCATAAGAATGCATAGAATGAACCTCAAATTATGTATGTACAAGCATCAAACTTTAGAAGAGAGTTGCAGAGTTGGAAATGCAGCTCTTTTGCCAACCTATCAGAAGAGAGTTCAATGGTATCCTCTGCTACTACCCCTTGCTTGGTAAAGCTCCAATCGAACCTTTGCTTCGGGTAGCAAATGATCAAGTGTTGGATCCTGAACCATGTAGTTTTGCTTGGAAGACCACTCGAGCACCGTCAGCACCTCAGCCTGCGCCAACGCCTCGCTATCAGGAACATGGAGGGCGATGTAGCACAACAGTATCAGTGCTGCAATCTGGACCAAATGCTCGCCGAAGTAAACGAGCTGCACTAGGTATTTGGTGCCTCCCGCCTTGATGATCGCCTTGGAATGGTCGAGGTGAAGGTAGTTGTCCGAACAAGCAAATTTAGTCAAGGCGATGGCAGCCTCTTTTGCAACGATAGACTCTGTCTCGTCGAGTAACTTCACCAATGGTGCTATGATCCTGGTTTCGGTGGCCCGAAAGGTCCTCGACAAGCACCCCAAAGCGACAATGCAGGGCACGAGGAGGTCATCGTCGGCTTTGTGCACTATCCTGAGGAGTTGGTCGACCACGGCACGGGCTGCAGGTGAACTTGGCTTGAAGGCGGATCGTCGTAGGTCGGAATCCTGCTCAGCAACACGACAAATCTCCATCAAGGCCATAGCGGAATTGTACTGTACCTCGTCAGTGCTTTTCTCGATGAGAACTGAAAAGCAGAGGAGAGCTCTGGATTCGGTGACGCTTTTGCAGACGGAGGGATTGCCCTTGCAGAGCTGCCACAGGGCCTTGGCGGCCATGGCCTTCATGTAGGCCTTAGTGGCGGGGTCCTCAAACTCGCGTCCCTTGATGCTGGCGCCGGCCAAGGAGACAGGGTGGTGTTTGCCGTTACCGCCGGCTGGGAGGTTGTGGGTGTTGGAATTGGTGGGGGGCTTGCTGGTTTTGGATGTCATGGTGGATTGGATAACGGAATGCATCTGGTTTTTGTTGGCGCTCTGCAGTTGGGAGGCGGTGGGATGCTGGACGACTGGTTGGTCAGATGTGTCGGGAACGGCGGCGATGGGGTCGCTGGAGGCCGCGGTGGAAGTGGTGCTATTAGCCATGACGACGGAGTGGATGGACATCCCCTTGGAGGGGATGGTGTACTTGCTGTGCTCCTGCACGGTCTCGAAGGCCAGGTGACCTACGAGAAGGCGGACGACGTTGTTCTGCGCGAAGACATCCTGGCACTTGGGGTGGCTGGCGGCGAGCTCCGACACGGACCAAGCGACCATGGCCTGGACCTTCATAGGGCCCTCCTTGAGGACTTTTGCGAAAGTAGAGCATACGCCAGCGAGGACCATCGCCTCGACGCTGTCGGGGTAGCGGGCGAGGAGGCCGATGGCGTGGGCGGCGCTCTCCTGGCCCTCGAGGCGGCCTTCCTTGATGAGACGGAGGAGGGGAGCGACGCCGTCCTCCTCAATGATAAGCTTGCCGTAGCGTTCGTTGTCGCGGGCGAGGGAGACGAGGCTGGCGGCGGCGTCAGCACGAGAATCCAGATCGCCGGTGAGGAGAGTGGCGATCTGCTCCCAGATCAGGAAAAGAATAGGCTCGTTCTGGGCGATGGGGGGAAGGCCGAGATGGATGTCGTCGTCGGAGCCAACGGCAGAGGAAGATACGCGGATGAGCCAGGAGACGTCGCCGACGGAGTTGTCGAGCTGCGTGGACATCTTCTTGAAAGCGGCGGCGGGGATGATGGTGAAAATGCGGCGGATAAAGCCATGGGCGCGGCACTTGAGGACGAGAGCAAGCGCCTTGTCGAGCACCTGTTCGGTGTCGTTCATGATGCGGCGGGCCGGCCGCTCGTAGAGCTCCGACCGCGCCGCCTGCCGGAGCATCCCCGCCAACCGCTCCGTCTTTGCCTTCAGCTCCATGCACTCCTGCCGGAACGAGTGCGCGTCGTCCGCCCACTTGGTCACCTGGTCCGCCAACTGGATTGGCCTCGCCAGTATCTGCTTTACTCCGCCATCGCCCATCATCTTGTCGGCCTCTTCTTCTCCGACTCCCAGAGGAAAAGGATTTCGATAATGATTTTACCAACAAGAAGGGAACTTTCAACCCTAAATTCTCAAATCCTTCCTGAATAATGGCGATGGCGAAGCAATGGAAGGTCAATCTCTTCTTCTGCAAAAACAAAGAGGGAAAAAAAAGGAAATCGACTAAAAGATTGAACTTTTTCCAGTAAAATGCCCCCAAATTCTCGCTGTTTATCGTCCTGGAAATCGGGGTCGGCGAAATGTAGTTCTATCTTCTTCTTCTGCAACTCCTACTCATCAAAATCATCCAAAAGGGGATCCTTCACTGCCCATGTCGTTCGACTTCTTGCGGCTTCCATACCTGGAGATGGAAAGGGGGAATAGGAGAGGAGAGAGACCGTCGTCGTCTTTCTTCTCTGATCCTTCTTCCTCTTCCTCCTAGTCTGCCTGCCGTTCTTTGCAAGGGGGTTTAATGCGACAATTGCTCCACATCGTTCCTATTCTGTCTGATATCTGCAATCCAACGCATGATGTTTCTAACTATTATTATTAGCAGATGGTCAATTTGCTTCCATTTCATTCCCAAATTATCGGAAATAATATTTCATTCCCAAATTTAACAGTTTTGGAATAATTTAGAACAACGGCAGCCTTGGAGACTATTTCATTCCCAAAACGCGATCCTTCCATCGATCAAGCAACTGTAAAACGAAATGAAGACGACGGAATATCAATCCATTGATTTTTCATTTTCCGAACATCATTCGAAGACTCAACAGACATGAAGCAGAAGACAGAAGGAAGAAACCAGATCCGGAAGTGAATGAGATCGCCGGATTCATCCCTTGTCACGGATCGTCACCAACACATCCCACAACGAAAACGAAATCGAACGTTATTACTAATTGCGGCAGAGGGGATCAAGTTCATCTACGAGAGCTGGCCGCAGTCGGCGATGACGACGGGCTTCTTGGTGGCACCGCTCTGGGATCCGACCGCCTCGATCCCCTTCACCACGTCCAGCCCCTCAACGACATGGCCGAAGACCACGTGCTTACCGTCGAGCCACGAAGTCTTTTCGGTGCAGATGAAGAACTGCGAACCGTTGGTGTTCTTCCCGGCGTTAGCCATGGAGAGCACACCGGGGCCGGTGTGCTTCTTCACGAAGTTCTCGTCGGCGAACTTCTCGCCGTAGATGGACTCGCCGCCGGTGCCGTTGCCGCGAGTGAAGTCGCCGCCTTGGCACATGAATCCAGGGATCACCCGGTGGAAGCTCGAGCCCTTGTAGTGTAGCTGCTTCCCAGACCGCCCCACCCCTTTCTCGCCGGTGCAGAGCGCTCGGAAGTTCTCCGCCGTCTTCGGCACCACGTCGGAAAACAGCTCCATCACGATCCTTCCCGCCCGAACGCCGCCGACGGTCATGTCGAAGAACACGCGAGGGTTCGCCATCGTCGTCTCGAAAAATAAGGCGCTGATCGGTTCTCGCTTTGATTTTTCAGATGATTAGGGCTCCTCTTTTATAAAGGCGGCTAGGGCGACGATTGACGGAGATAACCATTGGAAAAGATCTGGTCCGTTGACGTTATACGCGTGTCAATATCTAAGCATCGTAGGGTTTGGGAGGATTCACGAAGCACATGATTATCACGTGATTGGGCGACGATTAATATACACCATATCAATTAAATAAATAAATTTAAATATATATAAAATAATATTCACTAATCATATTCATTATAAAATCAATTTTAACAAATTATAAAATATTTACTTTTAATTAGATAAAGAAAAAATTACTTTATATTGTAGCTACTTTTGACCATAACTACATAATATTAAAACAAAAGTATTTTGAGAATAAAAAATAAAATGAAACGCAGTTGATATTTTATAAAACTAGGAGCTCAGACTCTGAAAAGAGGTCCACAGAAAACGACGATGCCCATGAGGATTTTTTTTCTCATAAAACTATTTTTTCACTACCAGATCAAACGACGGAAGATCTACCAATAGACTGCTTTTTCTCCCATCATCGAATGGTTTACACGATATTCAAAGATCGAACAGACATGAACCAGAAGATAAACTGAAGAAACGAGATCCGGAAGTGGATGAGATCTCCGACCACCGCCGTGATCCCTGCCTTATTGCGGATCATCACCAGCACGACGAAAACGGAAGAGTACGATACTACTAGTTGTGGTAGAGAGCGAAGATAGAAGGGCGGACGGCGATGCCGTTCATCTATCAGAGCTGACCGCAGTCGGCGATGACGACGGGCTTCTTGGTGGTGCCGCTCTGGGAACCGACCGCCTCAATCGCCTTCACCACGTCCAGCCCCTCAACGACATGGCCGAAGACCACGTGCTTGCCGTCGAGCCACGAAGTCTTTTCAGTGCAGATGAAGAACTGCGAACCGTTGGTGTTCTTCCCGGCGTTGGCCATGGAGAGCACGCCGGGGCCGGTGTGCTTCTTCACGAAGTTCTCGTCGGCGAACTTCTCGCCGTAGATGGACTCGCCGCCGGTGCCGTTGCCGGCGGTGAAGTCGCCGCCTTGGCACATGAACCCGGGGATCACGCGGTGGAATTTCGAACCCTTGTAGTGGAGCGGCTTCCCAGACCGCCCCACCCCTTTCTCGCCGGTGCACAGCGCACGGAAGTTCTCCGCCGTCTTCGGCACCACGTCCGCATACAGCTCGATCACGATCCGCCCTGCCGAAGCTCCGCCGACGGACATGTCAAAGAACACACGAGGATTAGCCATCGTCGCCTCGGGGAGCAGATGCCAAAACCGTCGCTGTAAGATCGGTTCTCGCTTGGACAATTTGGGAAATTAGGGTTAGTACATTATAAAGACCGCGAGGGCGACGACTCGGAGGTGATATTCTTTTGAAAGGATCCAGTCCGTCAAAGATAGACGCGTGTCGAAATCGCAGAAAGGGTGGGGTTTCGGAGGACCACAGTAGTTAGCCTAACTCCGCCGCAGGGTTAAGAGCTGGTGGGAATGGATCATGCATGCACCTGCCTTTGACACAGGATTCGCGCACGCACATGATTGTCACGTGAATGGTGGGGGCGAGCATAATCAGACAGGCATAGAATAAAACAAAAATAGGAGATGCCCAGAAGGCTTTAAAAATTAAAAAATCCAAGACGAGCGCACAAACACAGAAGAAATTAGTACATAGATAAATAAATTTTTTTTTCTATAATAAAATAAAATCCATCATTTTAACAACTTGCCTTTCACGATCATCTATGAAAAGATAAATAAAAAATTATCTGTAAATAAAAAAATAAATCAAAAAATAAATATAAATTAATTACGACGGAGATCAACTTTGTGATTCAAATTCTTATCCCTTCTAATTCTGTTATGTCATAACTAACTCAATTATGTGCCAAAATAAATAAAATCTTGAAAGATATTTCTGTGAACTTGGAAATCAATCAAGCCTGGAAGATCTAATAATTATGAAGAATAACTAATCAACTAAGAACCAAAGAATGCCAAAAAAAAAAAAAAAACAACAACAACAACGATGAACAAGCCTACGCGGGAAAACTACATCAAGAAGGACGAGGCAAAGCGATCAAACCCTAATCGCCATGGCGGACGGAATGAAAGAGGAAGTAGGGAACAAAATTATTCAAGAGAATTGGAACAAAATTATTTGCAATTTTCTGTTATAACAATTTAGTTGGAAGCCAAATAACCAGAGTATTTACCAAATATATGAAATTTAACTAGTTAGACCATCACCACAGCGTGCTGCTGCCATGCCAGTCCAGTCCAGTCGCCCGAACTGAGTCTTCTCTTGCAACGTTTTGCCGACTCCAATCAGGGAAACGAATACAATGTAGATGTTGCACAAATGTAACTAAATTGCAGTGCCAGGTATAGGACACAGAGCTCTTCGTTCCCATAAAGCTATGCTTTGCAAAGGACAACTAAGGTATCAATCATCACATTAGACCGAATTTGCTGAGTATGCTTAATCCAGAATATAACCATAAGCATTTATGGCACCGAAAACTCTTAACGGTTTCGATAAGCATTATGGTCTTTTTTTCTGGAGTCCGTCGACTGCAGCAACACTAGCCTGTTCATTCAAATCTTCTGCCATGCGACGGTGTAAATCCTCAGCTACTCAAAGCAAGGTTCCCAGTTGTTGTTAGTTCTTGTGAGGCTTTCCGTTTGCGGATGATGAGGAGGCATTAGCAATGAGTTGCCGATGTTGGCGAACCAAAATTGGGTGATAGGATCCGCCTTGCATCTGTACAGAAAGGGGGGGAGAGAGAATTGAAGTCGGAGCACTTTGGACAAGAGAAGCAGAAGAGTCATGTAGCCGCTCATTCTGTGGCACTCCGATACCTGCAGGAGGGCAGTAGTTAGCATAATGAGCTTGCCAGAGCTGTTGCTGCTGGTATTGTTGTTGTAGCTGTATATTGCTGATGGTGTTGTCCATTTGGGGTCTATAGAGTTGATTTCCGATAAAATGCGGTACTTGTAGTTGCACCTAGATACCAAAAAAATAGCAGTTAAGTTTGAGAATCTTCATCCCCGAATTCCCAATTATGTAATTAAGTAGCCTGAAAAGTTTATCAACTAATGATCCAGTAAAAAAGGAGGACATGAATGCAAAATCACTTAATAGACGATGATCCTTTTTTACCTGTTGAGCCGGTACAGGTACTAGCTTTTCTGAGTAAGGTAGAGGATAGGGAAAATTAGGGAAAGGAAATGGCACGAGGGAATGATGTGGAACTTGGGTATGCAAATAGGGAGAATGAAGCTGTGCGGCAGACTTTGCTCCATCGGCAGGACTTACAGTATCACCACCAGCTGACAATGAGAGAAAGTCATAGGCCTGAAAAACAAAGCTGAAATCTATTAGGTAGTACATCTTAAATAAGAACAACCATAGTCAGAAATTACCTGTTTTTGCTTGGCATCTAGTAGGCCAGAATATTGGTGGGTTTGCATCAATCTATTATTACATAAAATTCCGTTTCTTTCTTCGTGCTTATTCCTCTCCAGTATGGAAATAGAAGCAGAAACCCTGCCACTCAATCCACTTTGTGACCCAACTCTCACATTGCTTGCTGGTCCACATGATTTTGTATCCTCCCTCTGCTTAGATTCATCACAAGTCATCAAAAGTTTCCGCTGCCTCTCCTTATCCTGATAGCTTTTGATATTATGTCCTATGAATACATGAATGGCACACTTCTTCCACGTCGACATTGCAGTAAGAGGAACCTGCAGCAAGAGAACATATCTACATAAAAATTCAAGACTGGGGACTAATGAAAAGAAAGAATCGCAGAAATGAATAGTATT
This sequence comes from Curcuma longa, assembly GCF_044706935.1. NCBI lineage: Eukaryota > Viridiplantae > Streptophyta > Magnoliopsida > Zingiberales > Zingiberaceae > Curcuma > Curcuma longa. The sequence goes on along the minus strand of NC_133872.1, from coordinate 875,864 downwards.
TCAGAAGTGGCAAGATTAGACAATCCAAATAAACATTTGCTTGGACCAAAGTAAGAAAACTACAAAAATTAAGCCTTCAAAAAAATGACAATACATAGAAAAGATAGTCTAGCTTCTCCTGAAAAAAAAAAAAAGAATGAAAAAAAAACCAAAGAAAGCCAGACAAACAAGCAAACTACATATCTATTCAGTATAACTTTCAAAAGTTTAAACAATTGCAAGGTGTCAGTTAAACCAGTATAAGCCATTGAAAAAAAAAGTTTAGCCATCAAACGGATAAGTTCAAACTAAGTAATGGTGGTTTAACATACAAGGGAGTCTATAGAAAATTTTCTTACACATGCATTTATTACTTTCTCAGTTGGAAGTTCAGTTACTCTAGAAGAAAGTCCAGTGATACCACTCACAGGACCAGGCCAGACAGTAGAATTGCTTGATTGCTGGATACTTGATGGAGTTCCTGTAAAGTGCATTAGGAAGTTATTATCAACTGTATAATAGATCAAACTAATTAAAACTTAAAAACATTCTCAATTATTTGTATTATAATGTTATTGGGAATCAATTCACTACCTACATCAGGCGCCCACTTTACAATACTTCCATTGTCACACTCAACTTGCTGAACTTCATTTCTCAGCGTAGTTGATTTGATACATCCATTCTAACCGTAATTAAGACAAATTAGTGCATTTCACAATGAAAAAACATTTTAACTCGGAGAATAAATATTACTTGTTGCACTTCATATTTGCACGAAGAGTGGGTTTCAGTAGCATCAGCTTGACCCGGTTGTATTACTCTATCCCTAAAATTTTTTTAAAAAATGTGAATTAAATGTTATGTGTTGTCCCAAACATTATGGAAAAGAACATAGCACAGATGGAAAAATCAACCTATCCTCAGTACAGCAACGAAGTAGGACTCCTGGATGGCTGGAAATTTTCATAAATGCTGTGGAAGGAGTATTTTCTGGGGGTTCATTTTCAGTCAAAATTAGTTCAGGAGTTATATTCAAATCAGAATCAACAGTTTCTCTTTGGCAAACTTCCATGGACTGCTCAGGAGCATGCACTTCATTTTTTGCATCTTCTAATGGTCTCTCCATGCAAGAAGAGGTATTTTCATTGGGCAGGGATTGATGCAAAAGATTTTTATCCACTTTCAAACCTGTTCAATCAGATACGATGCAAAAAAATTTCCAAGAGAGAAAATATATATATACAAAAATTGAAAATTCACCTTTTGGACAATTAGCCAAGTAAACCTGGTGCCTATCCAGTGCTTTACTGTCTTCCTTGTCTGCAATTTGCTCACCTATCGGTAGCATTCTGGATAGTTCACATAAAGCCTCAATAACAAGCTCTTCATCCTTTGTAAATGCTTCAAGCTGCTACAGAAAAGAGAAAAAGAGGATGAGATATACTGCTAATTATAAGTTTAAAAGTTTTAAACAAAAAAATTCTACCACTATAAACTGACCCCATTCTGCTTGCCTTTCCTTCCGCCACTGCTTGGTAACCCCTGAAGTATATTAGAAGTTCGATAGTGTTTCTTCTTAGCATTTGGTATTGTGAGAGATAAGGGACCTCTGCTGCGTTTATTTATAGCTGAAGCAAAAAAGATGACAAACAAGTGTAAATTAACCTGAAATAATATAAGCAAAACATTCATGCATAAAAACACAAGCTATATAACCATGTCATGTTTGGTACTATTTCACAAAAGGAAAGGCAACATAAAGGTTCTGAGAAACTAAAAAACTTCAAATGGCAATAGAAGTTGTCTGAAAAATGATTTCTATATGATTCTTAGGTTAATAACCAGAGATAAGCATTAGAAGTGACAAACAAACAAAAATTAGAAAATGTTGCTAATCAAGCCCAAACTTTCAAGTATTCTGGTTCCACAACACTTGCAAAGCATGTGGACAATTTCACAATGAGTTTGGACTGCACTGGAATACAATGTAAAATGGCCTCCATGTTGATTATGAAGAGTATGATCATGAAAATTTGACTGAAACCAAAATTTAGTGCTACCATCTGCAGCAAGATAGCATCTCCACAACATCTCTCACAAAGGGGGCTCTCTTGATACATCATTTACTTTCATAGTGTCAATATAAAACCCGCTGATACACTTTTATATATATGGTTCTCTATATCAAGCGGCCTTGAGCAATTAGCATACCTGTACTGGAACAAATTAATTATCAACCTATGGTACCTTCTAAATATATCTATGTTTTATTTACTTGGTGATCTAGCAATGAAATTGTTTTTAGCTGCGCAAATCGAGCTGTCTTATTCGGTTTCTATTATTTAACCATTGATTTTTTTTCTATGGATAGGATTGGAATTAGAGTCAGTCAGGCTTATCATTACTTTTCTTTGTTTTTTTGTTCCTTAACTTCAGACATATCTGCCCATCTTTTTCTACCGTTTCATGCGTCTGGAATCATTTTTTTTATATGATCGTGTGATCCAAAAAAGGCATAATTTCAACATATTACCTAAAGATAACTGTTTTGCACGCTTTTCTTCTTCCAACAACAATACAAAAAAAGTAAGTTCATACCCGATCTCAGTTTCCTTGGCACAAGTGCAGGATCAACAGCATCACTCTCCTCAGCAACCTTTTGAGTTAAAACAATCAGCTAAATAAACACAACTTAAATCAGCGCAAAAGACAAAAAGGAACAAACCTTTCCACGCAGCCTTTCTTTCCGTCTACTAGGTAGACTAGCGATAGAAATGGTATTAAGCATTGGTTGGAAAGAACCTAGACCCTCTGCTTCAGACTCGCTGCTGCCTGTGTTGCCAGAGGCATCTTTATTGCTTGATTTCCACCTGGAAGCCCTGACCATTTCCTTCTTCCGCCTATCCATAGGCACATTACCATCCACTCCATCTCCCAAACTGCAATCACCGTAATCATTTGAAACTGCAAATATGAAACAAACCTTCAATAAATTAGGCATAAAAGACACCCATCATACGAATGAAGGACGATAAGAGCATGGAAGAGGACAAAGAGAAAACCATCTAGCACACACCATTATCCCACAGCGGTGAACACCAGACAAAACAGTTCCTAGTTTTTAATTTATTTAAATAACAACAGCTAGGTCCCTCCCCGAGTAAATTTGATGAGGGACCGAGGGCAATACAGGGAACTCAAAAGGGAAAGCGTACAAGGTACCGGTTGGAGAGGAAGAGCCCATTGGCTGCTGTCGCGTTGCGGGCGAGGACCGATGAGCGATGCTTCTTCCACGCATCAAACCTCGCGATCCCTCCCTGTCCTTTGATTCATCCATGATCAGACGGCTGGATCTTCTTCGCTCAAACCTCCTCTCGCCACTATGGATGACCAAAGCCTAAGCGAAGAGATTTTTAGCATCCTTGTATAAATTCTTTATCATATCCACTGTAGATATGCCTTCAAGAAACTAGATAGTCATACTTAAGACAGAGAGAGAAACCTAGTAGGGTGAATAAAAGCAGAATATTTGGCTGTCAAAAGCTACTTCTTTTTCTTATTTTTGAACGAAAAGAGAGGTTTTTATTTGAGATTAAACGCAGAGTTAGAATTTGGTGAGCAAACCAAAACCTGGAACGTGTAATATGCTAGTATAAGCGAAAAATTAGGAAACAAAGACAGAAGGAAAGGGGAAAGGAGAAGGGAGATGGAGACAAAGAAACAAAGATAAGCAACAAAGAGTCGGGGATATAAAAAGCAAGGGGAAAAAAAAAGGAAACGAGAGCTTCATCCTGTGAACCCAGAGGAATCGGGTTCCCAAATAAAGCACCGAATAAAAAGAGGAAAGGAGGAAGTTTTGCCTCGGACATTTATGGGATCATTCAAAAAAAAATACGAAGCAGGAAGACGAACACGATGAACAAAAAAACAAACAACAAACAACCACCCAACTCCGACCTAAACCTCGATCATAGTCCCCATAGAATGAAGTCCTACTTAGCCGTACAACTAGGTCAGAAAAAAAAAAAGCCGACAGATCCGAAGAAGTCCTTCGCAAAGTTCCTAACCACGTTCTCCTCAAGATTACTCAAACCAAATCAACTCCATTTCCCAAGAAACAAACAATGAAAAAGAAGACAAATGGTTGTTAGAAAGAACGAGTAAACCTCCACACGACTATCGAGACCCATTCGTCAAGATTCAACGTATCCATTTTCCACGCAGAAAAACTCGGACAAACAAAGGGGTAAAACGCAAGAAAACTGAGAGCAGAAAAGTACCAAAGACGCTCTCTCGAATCCAACGCCGACCCCAAGAAACGAAGATTCTCGCTCGATTTCTCGATTCCGGTCCTCAATCCGATTCCATCGAAGCTAGAAACCCGCCGAGAAGCGATGCGAAGGGACAGACAGATCGAACCTTTTCCTCCCTCTTCACCAACAAAAACAGAGGCCGGATGCTTCTCCAACGGCCCCTCCTTGCCTTGTCTCTCTCTCGCTCGCTCGCTCTCGCTCCACTTTATCCCCGTTTCCTAATCCCCCCTTCCTCTCACATCATCATCATCATCCGGGCTTTAAAACGAGCACGCACCTCACCATCACTGATCCGACGGACCAGGCCCGTCGGCCGCCATCCGACCGCCAACATCGGAATCCCACCTGTCTATCCACGTAGGACCTGATCTGCAGTCCTCCTCGCGACACGCGCTACGCTTTTTTGTTTGCGTTACGTTTCGAATTCGGAGGGATCGCTGCCGTCCACGTCAGCCGAAGTCCTGTAAATCTCCGCTCTGTTTCCGACAAAATGCGGGGCCCAGGAGAGTCTTATGGGGGTAGACGCCGTCGCAATCGGTAGCCACGTGGCCGAGAGCTAATGGCTGTAGTGTTCGGGACCGGACGGGGAGGCAAAAATCGCCGAGTCGTGGAAGTGACAAGCGAACGACACGTGTTCGATTACATGATCATTTATACTTTAAAAAGCACATTAAAACTGAACTAAAACACCTCTATTTCGATCGGATGTCTCCCATGCAAGATATTTTTAGAGAAATTTATATAATAAATTAAATGGAAAAAATAAATAAATAAGTATCATTTGATATTGCACAACCCTTAAAATTTTGGGGAAATAAATTAAAGGGCGATTCTTAATTTTTAAGTTGTTAAAAGGGAATTTGTTTTGAAAAATATTCTTATTTCAACTTTTTTATATAATAATTTTAATCAAAACTATTAAATTTTAGTAGTTATCAAAAATAATTTTGACTAAAATTACATAAGAGTATTTTAAATTTGTTATAACAGTTATGATTAAAAGTTGACATCGAAACATTTTTAAAATAAAAAATAAAATATAAGTATCATTTTAATTTTTTTTTAATAAGTTGCCCTGATAACAAAAATAAGGAGCATTCTTTTCATTTTTGCCCTATTTTTCCCATTTTGAAATTAATTTGAAAATCTAATTTCCAAATATATTCTTAAATACTTAACAAATAAATGATATCACAAATTTACAGACCTAAAACAAGTCTTCTTTAAGTATGTCAAAGTATCAATTCCATTTAGATAATTTAGACCTTGCACGAAAACCATTCGAGTCAAACCTTGATATTAAGACTTGATTCTTGAAGGTAATACAAGCTGGCAATGTAGTAAAATGTTCTACAGAAAAGGATTTTTTTCCCCTTCTTAAATAACCAGGATAATTATTTTTGAAGTAGGAATTCTTATGGTAAATGTTGAAATAAATTCCTTATAACATGAAAAGTATGAAAAAAAAACATCGGGAATTTGAATTGCTTCTTTGGAAGATCATACCACACCAGAAGGAAGCCTCAACACCAACTGCCCACCAAATACACTGCAGCAGGCAGAGACGAAAAGAGGGAGGGACATGGGATCAGAAATTCAAAAACTAATCCTTGGGCAATCAAATTCGGAACTTAAATAGTTACCTCTTCACGTAATAGTAACAAAAATCTGCCAAGATAAAGGTTTGAACAATCTCAGCAATAAGAACCATAGGTGGCCACAAACCATATCCCATAGTGGTCAGCAAGCCTCCACGAGTATCCACGACCTGAAGAATCGGATTATGTCAGAAGGATTTACAGCCGAGAAGGTTAAGCAGATGATACTGGCATCTTGCTTGAATCAAATCAATGCGACTAAGATTAAAAACAAGAGGTTCAAGTGAAATGCTCAGACATTGGTAAAACTTAGCATAGAAACAGATAGTGGCACCTTTAAGACCCAGTGTGCACAGCTGAGGAATCTTGCAACCCCCAATGCAAATACATAGTGAGCTGTGAATGGCTCAACAATCTGGCAGCCATGTAGGAAGAATTACTAAAAGGAAAAGTTGATAAGAGAGCAATGCTATCAGTTTTCAACTTATACCTGAATGTTTTGCATAAGACGTAACTGTGGCAACACTGAAACAGCCTCCACATAAACACAAAATGCCCAGAAAATCCTATTAAAAATAAAACGGGCCGTCGAAGGATGAACTACAAGAGCTAACAGGGCACAAGGTGCAATCTACAAGGAAAAAATAATATATCAGAGAAAATATCATCTTAGGACAATATTTATGAAAGATGGTAACTTCTCCATGACAAATTTTCACAATATCAACCTGATATTTGAACAAAAAAACAAAGTTATCTTAGTTTTGTACTGTGTAAAGTGATTTTTGGAAACATCTGTAACTACTGCAATACTACATGTAGTGTGCGTTAGTTGCTAAAAAGTAGCAACAAAAATTTTTTTGTGTGGTACTTATTGAAAAGAAACATTGCACTTGTGGATATCTCATATCTTCAACTAAATATTCATGACAGAAAAGCAGAACTAATGGCATTTATCTCAATTTTTACAGTATAATCCATATGATTATCTCCATACTAAGATTTTAGAGGACATTGAATAAATGAGGCGTACCCATCCATCTATTTAGCGTTTAACCATGTTACTGATCAGAAAATAAAAACTAAGATCTTAGCTCAATGCTCCTGAATGCTGTTGCTGTTAAATCAATATGAAGAAGGAAGCAAATAAAATGAGGAAGAGTTAGTAATTTAAGAACTCTAATCTCTTGTTAGCTAATCTGTAATACAATCATAGGTTGTTCTAAACATTTACAGGATGTTTCAAGATAATTTTGAAGCAAAACAGAGAACATGAGTGAGCAATAAAGGTTCAACTCCAAAACAAGTAATAAACAACTGAAAGATAATTTCTAGATCAATTATTCTCTTTCAGAATCTTACCACATAGTAAATTGCAAAATTGTCCTTGTCTTTCATGTAGCTCGATTTTAATTTAGATTGAATCATGTAAATTACCCAAAGAGTAGTTGCAAGCGTTGCAGTATCTAGCACTGTATGTATGTCATTTTCCAAAATAAAGCTGCAATATAGTCTTACAGCTAAAAATAAAGCTGTTAAATATTGAGACTTAAGCGAAAGCCCTGCATTGTGAAAATTGCACGCCAAGAAAATTAGTTGGAGATTGAAAATGTAGATGCTGAAATAAGTATACTAAAATTATAAACAAATAGTAAACATTGAAAACAAGGCTAAAATTAATTTAATTTTGGAGTATAGTGCACAAGGGAGCTAAAGGTTTCATTGCATTAATATTACCAATCTGTAACTGAAATTGTATTTCCCTTTTAATTACAAGGGTGACAGGTTCGTCACACAGCAAACAGTATCTTCAATTGCTGCATTTCAAACTTGACTAGCTTTCATGATATGTCTTTGCATAATTTAAGGCAGACATTGTTCTTTCTTAAATGCATTGGTTTGAAATTTTGAATCATTTGATAGGCAATCAATTGCCCCAAAATCAATGAAGTACCAGATTTCCATCTTGTTTTTCTTATTCTTGGTTCTAAAATGGAATCAAGATATAGGTTTGCCTAATCTTAACCATGTGGTTTTTTAATATCTGAACCACCTCATTCTTTCAAACATAATAAGCCATGGATTTATCATTAACAGGTTAAAAAAAGTTCAGGAATGATGTAGAAATATTTCTCTGACTATCCGATATGGTCCTCAAAAAATCAAGAACCATCTCAATTGAAAAACCATGCAAAAAGGAACAATGGCTTTTACAATGATGATCCTTTGCTAAAATGATGAATTATTCCTTGTGTAATCTACCCAAAACAATGTCATGTAAAATCCAGCATATACATCTAAATTCCCTCCCTGATCAGGTCAGTCATTATCTTGAAAATCAACTCTTTTACCTTTCTTGTGAAAAAGAAAAACTCTTTTCCCCTCTTCCCCTAGGAGTTTGACTATATAGTTGAGTAAACTGCCTTTACTTATTTAACTTCCCTTTCTCTTAAAGAAAAATGCCCTCGAGTTCCCATTTGTTGTTTTAGATGATGTCCAGGACGCAAACTAATATAATCTATAGATCATTTTAGTTTAGTCTTAGCAAGATAAACTGGTCTCCATCTATACCAAATGAGTTTGTTTGGAAACTTTCCACTGAATTACCGATACTGAGATAAGATTGTGTTTTACTTTTCCTCGTATGTCAGAACATTGCTGGTGAAATTTCAACCAAAATTTGTTCCTCATTATTTGCTATATTTTAAGCCAGCGGATTAAACACCAGCTCGGACGGCTGGTTCAATCGGTAACTGATCCGCCATCCAGATCTAGTTAAAGCCGGAAAAGCAACAAGTGGAGCACTGGTCAAAAATCTGTCAAAAGTAACGAAGTAGTTCAAAAATGGCTGATTCAGACTGGTTGAATCCTGTTTATTTTTTCCTATGTCCACGAGATGCGGTTTCCCGATACAACTAGTGCCAAGCCGATTCATTGACCCGTGCAGATTAACTGAACTATGCTACATCACTAGTGTGTAGACGACACGCCATTGCTTCCTCCCAAGCACCGAATTGAAAGTCCAAAATCCTAGAATCAAGAAACAATAAACCCTAACTATAAAATGCATCTCCATTAACTCTTCTCAGTTGATCGTAAATCATCAGGTTCTAGGTATCTCGTCGGACGTCGAATAAATTCGAAATAAAGTCTAAAAAAAAAGGAAAAACGAAGCTAGAGAACCCACCCATAGATTAAGCGAGAAATGAAAGAAGGGCAAGCAGCCAAAACAGAAAGGCTAGGAACGACGCACCGGCGCAAGTCCGCTCCTTAGCCAGCTTATAAATGAGGACGGAGATGCCGACGGCGTGAGCAGCTTCGGCGGCGACGAAGAGGTTGTCGTGGTTGTGAACTACGAGGCCAAGGAAGACGAGCGCGGCGATGCTGACGACGACGCAGAGGCAAGCCCTCACCTTGGGCGGCTGCCGCGTCACCCATCCCACCACGGTGTTGATCGGCCGCTTCGACCCCGCTCCCATCGCTCTACTCTACTCCTTCCTCTCCCACCGCCACCGATTTCAGCGAGAGGAAGTAGGGCACGAAGGAAGGGAGGGAGGGAGGGAGCGTTTTGATGGATGGAAACGGGGGAGAAGCGTAAGATTCAAAGATGCTTTTGTGCGTGCGTTGGCGAATGGGAAGAAGGTGGTTTCGCGGGTGATTAATGGGGATTTGTATCCGATTAACATTAATCACTCGACTGTTTGATTTAATTGCATGCACGAGAACGAAACGCTAGAACCTTCGGATTTTGTTCCCCTTATTAATTTATTATGATAGAAAAAGTATGAATATTTTGAAAGATATTTTAATGATTTTAATGGATAAAATCAGTAAATTTTAAAGAATGAAATAACATTCCCACATTTTGTACGGGAAGGAAATTAAATCCTTCCCGAGTTTAACTATAAATATATAAGTTTTTATTTTGTATTAAAGTATTATAACATCTCTCAATGACATTAATTATATATATATATATATTCTTAGTAAAAATTATAAATTATAGCTATTATATGTTATAGTAATTATGATTTATAATTACTATAATATAAATATTAACCAATGTTAGATTGAGTTAAATGGATTTTATCTATGAATATATTATATAGCTATGATGATTAAATATTGCTATAATATATTATTGATCAATATGTTGAAATAACTATGAATAATAGCTATGTAATAATTATGAATTATAAATACTATAACATTTGAATGGGTAAGGAAGGGGGTAATTAGTGTAATAAAAATAATGTGAAATATTATTTTAATGATTAATAAAAAAATCTTTTAATAATTTGAATCTGTGTATTTTTACATTATATTGATTATATAAAATTAGTTTTTATTTAAAATATCAAATCTCTTGGACACTTATATTTCTCAAATTACATTTTATTTTATTATAGATATATACACGCATTCTTTTAGTTTTGAACTAGTATTTGGATATTAAATTAAATCATACAAAATTATTTTCTATTAGATTTTATCTTTAATTAGTGAGTTTATGTATTATTTGTGACATGCGAATATATATTATTAACATAACAAAACTCATTAAGTGATCAAATTAATATTTGTTATGACAGGCTCGAGGTTTTTTCAAGGTGTCAAAAATTAACGTGACTGATCAATCCAACTCGAATATATTTAAAAAATATCGGATTAAAGTTCAGAATTTTTAAATTAGGATTGGATTCAAGTTCGGAGTTTTTTGGATTGAGTTTGACTTAAATTTACAACTTACAAATGTTTTAGAGTTAAATTAATTTTATTTTTAAAAATTAATATATTTTATATATATAGTAGAAGGTTAGATAATGATATCCATAAAAATATTATGAGATAGAAGTGAAAAATTATCCAAAAAAATAAAAAAAAACTTTTTTTAATGGGGTCAGTCAAATTATTTGGGTTGGCCAGATTTAGAATTTTCAAATGGGACTCAGATTCGGATCTTTTTAATATTTTTACTTTGATCCGATTAGAATCCATCGACACTTTTTTTTAAAATGATATAGTTATTAATAATTGATGGTGAATGTCTAAAAGTTCTCTTATTGAAGTAACAGAACAAAAAGATAAGATCATGGTCAATTAGATTGAAGTGCAGAAGAAAATTAAATAAGAAGAAGATCAAAAGTCAATTAGGTTGAAGTTGAAAAGAAATTAATTATTATATGGGGCTGCTAGGGTGACCAACTTCATAAGAAAATTAAATAAGAAGATAATTCTTTATTTGTTTTACTTATTTATACTATTTTACATATATTTTTTTATAAAAATCTATAATGTTTGTAACTACTGCCTCTTATAAAATTTAGGATTTACATGACTCCTATAATTTCTTATAAAATTTATAATGTTTTATCCATAAGTTTTTTTTATGAAATAAAAAATTTAAAATGTTGATCATTGATCCGGAATCACATATACTTTTATATTTATTTCCATAGATGATGAATTTTTTTTTATAAAATCAAATCAATTAATCAAAGGGCAAGAATTGAATAATTAAAGATAAGTTAGTTGCTAGTTGAGTTAGTTATGATAAAATAAAAATTATTAAAATAAATAAAAAATAAATTTTAATTTATTTTTACACAGAGGATCCATAGACATTTTTCGCAAAGGCCCATCAAATTGAACTGTTCTATTAGAAGGAGACGCGCATCACATCAATGAAGTGTCCAAGTGATGCAGATCTCTACCTGATCCATTATTGACGATCCATAGACATTTTGTATCAGTTGTTAAAATAAGTTAGAGCATCTGCAACGCGCTGTTAATCGCGTGTTAACAGCGGACATGGAGGAGCGAGGAAAGGACGTGGAGGAGCGATGAAGGAGTGAGGTTTTTAACGCGTTCAGAGTTCTGAATGCGTTAATCGGTGATAGTGATGGGTCATACATTTTTTTTTTAATTTTTTTCACAGGTGGTGATAGTCGATCACCTGATCGACTATTACACATGGTGGTTGATCAGCTGGTCGACCACCATGTATGGTAGTCGATCAGGTGATCGATCACCATGTGTGGTAGTCGATCACCTGATCGACTATCACGTGGCAGTGGAGTCTATGGTGTTATAATGCCACGTACGTTGCGGATGCTCTTAGAAAGTGTGAACAGTAATTATTTCATAATTAATATTTTAAAATTATCTTTCTATCAGAAAGAAAATAATATCTGAGACTGTTTCCTTTACAGCTAACAGAGAAGAGAGAGAGTCCAAAACAAACAAAGGCATTATCTCCTCCATTTATTTCCTTCGACAAATCCAACACACAATGGAACGAAGCAACTGAACGGCTTGTCGGTTGAAGTCTTTGAAAGGAGGAACCCTTTCCATACTGCCATCTCTTCCACCGTCATCAGCACATCATTCATGCAGTCCCACAAACCTTTAAACGGAAGCTCTACCGGACCGAGTCAAAGCCATTGAAATCGAGCAGCAATCTCTTTTGACTGAGAAAAATAAATGACTACTGTTTGAGTAAAGTATTTCTTCCAATCTTGATCTCCTTCCGTCCTCCAATTTCCCAACCTCCAAAACATGGACTGCTTCGGGTTCTTGAACAACAACGAGAAGAAGAGAAGAAGAAGAAGACCTCGGAGACGGCCGGCGCCCTGGCGGCGCCAGCCCATGACTTCCATGAGCAGCAGCGTGAGCCGATCGACCGTGTCACAGAAGAGCATCCCGGAATTGTACGAGGAGAAGGCGCACAACCTGCGGGCCTTCGAGTTTGACGATCTCAAGAACGCCACCAACAACTTCAGCAGGATGAACAAGATCGGAGAAGGCGGATTCGGGAGCGTCTACAGAGGCTATATCAAAGGTACTCTTGATGCAGCAGACGACAAGAGAAGGACGGTGGCCATCAAGAAGCTCAACCAGAGAAGCATGCAGGTAATCGAATTACAAACATGCATGAGAAATACTTTACTTTTCAGCATACATAATTTTGATGCTTTTTTTGTCAGGGACACAAGCAATGGCTAGCAGAAGTGCAATTTCTTGCAGTCGTGGAGCACCCAAACCTCGTGGAACTCCTAGGCTACTGTGCCAAGGATGGTGAACGGGGGATTGAAAGGCTACTGATTTATGAGTTCATGCCCAACAAGAGCTTAGAGGATCACCTTTTCAACAGAGCTTACCCTGTTCTTCCATGGAGTCTGAGACTGCAGATAGCTTTGGGTGTGGCAGAAGGATTGCAGTATCTGCACGAGGGGTTGGAAGTGCAGGTATCGCTAAGACTTCCATCGTTTCATCATGTTCTTACAGTATCTTTTTAGATCAATTCTACCTATTTTTGCAGGTAATTTACAGGGATTTTAAAGCCTCCAACGTACTGTTAGATAACGACTTCAAGCCAAAATTATCAGACTTTGGCTTAGCAAGGGAAGGGCCTACAGAAGGGCGTACTCATGTCACTACAGCGGTATCTTTCCCTCTGCTAAATTCCTTGTATAGAATCTCTGGTTTGTGCTTAATTATCTCTACGAAATAATTTTAAAATTCGACGACTTCTTTTGTATGATGATGATGATGACAATAACAATCGACATTCAATGCACAAGTTGCTGTCGCTGATCTAACACATGCATATTCAACAGGTTGTGGGAACTTATGGCTACGCAGCACCGGACTACGTTGAGACAGGGCACCTCACAGCCAAGAGCGACGTCTGGAGTTTTGGAGTCGTCTTATTCGAGATCCTAACTGGTCGTCGCTCACTGGATCGAAATCGACCCAGCCAAGAACAAAAGCTTTTGGACTGGGTGAGGCAGTTCCCGATCGAAAGCAAGAAATTCACCATGATCATGGACCCGAGATTGAGGCATCAGTACGCTGTGGAAGCTGCGCGCGAAATGGCGAAGCTAGCCAACACTTGCCTCGTCAAGAACCCTAGAGATCGGCCGTCGATGAGCCAAGTCGTCGAACGCTTGAGAAGAGTCGTGCGAGTGGAGGTGGAGTAGCAAGAACATTGAGAGAAATCAGAAGCTTTTCTGGTGGCTGAATAAATAAAGATTGAACCTGAAAGCAGTGTTTTGATGATAGTTTTTCTTTATTTGTCCAAAAGGATTCAAAGGAAATCTGTGAAAATAATAATAATAATAATAATTTTAGAATAGATTTCCGAATCTAGCTCCAGATGGAAAGGGTCAACGTTTCCTCCCATATCTTTTCTATTTTCGCTCTTCGTTCCTTGCTCCCGGCCGTTTATTCCCTCCGTCAAAATAGCCATCAACTCCGACCATCCGCCCTCCTCCGTCTCTTCCTATATAACATGCATCACCGGACTCATCTCAACTCACCTCATCTCACCTCGCCTTTTCTCCTCGCCTCGACTCCAATAAAATAAATCGATTCCGAGCTCCACAGCCTCCTCTGCCTCATTCAGCTATGGGTGGTTGTGCGAGCAGACCCAAGGACCTCAGAGGCGAGGCTCCGGAGGCTGACGCTGCCGCCGTCAGTGTCGATCCTGCACCGCTCAACTCCACTGAGGTATGGCCTACCAGACAAAATTTACAGTTTAGTTGCAAAAATGATATATACAAATTTTGCGTGCGCGCGATAGGCTCCGGTGGTAGAGAGCATGGTGGTCGAGGAAGAAGAGGCCAAGGTGGAGGCGAGCGAGGAGGAGAAAGAAGAGCCCAAGGCTGAGGCGAGCGAAGAGCCCGATATCGAGAAGAGCGAGAGCAAGACAGAAGAGCACAAAGCCGAGCAGACGGATGAGGCCGCGGTCGTCAAAGAGGAACCACCAGTCGCCGCCGCCGAAGACGTCGCCGAGAAGAGCAAGGAGGTGAAGGTCACAAACGAGTAGCAACCGAACCAGAGCTGATTTTATCGAACGATGTTGCTTGAACTGAAATCTTCTTGAATAAAATTACATTTATGGGCTTTTCTACTGTTAATTTTAGCCCAAAGGCCCGGCCCAAACAGGCCCGGATTCCCCTCTTTTAGGCTAGCCCTTGAGTCGCCGCCTCGCCGGAATCGCCATGTCATGCTTCGCCTCCGGAGCACCTGCCGCCGCACCCTTCTCCCCTCCGCCTCCCGTCTCTGTTCCTCCGCCGGAGGTCTCGAGTATTCGGAACTGGCTCACGCCATCGCCGGCTTGGTCAACGCTGAAGCAACCGATTCTTGGCCCCCGTCGCTCTACGCGTCTCTCACCGCCCTTGTCCGTTCGCACGCCCACGCCCTCTCCCCCTCCGACCTCTTGCATTCCTTGTACCTCCTCCGCCGCCCCAACGTAGCAGGGCACCTCCTCCTCTGGTCACTCAACTTTGTCCCTCTCGAACCCGCTGTCACCGGCAAGGCCATCTACCTCCTCCTCCGCTCTCGCTCTATTCACCCCGCCCTCGACCTCCTCCTCTCCCTTCCCCCGTCCTCCATCCCCGATCACTCGTTCAACGCCCTCCTCCGCCGCCTTGCCTCCGCTGGCCATCTCCGCTACGCCGTCCGGCTCTTCCGTCTGATCCCCTCTCCCTCCGTCTTCTCCTACAACTCCCTCCTCGCCGCCTTTTTCCGCCGGGGACGTACCCGCGCCGCCTCCGACCTCTTCGAGGAAATGCTCGCCAGGGCCGTCCGGCCTGACGTGTGCACCTTTAACACCCTCATCCGAGGCTTCTGCCTCAATTCCATGGTCCACGAGGCTTTCCACGTCTTTAAAGAGATGTCACGCCATGGCTGCGCCCCTGACGTCGTCACCTACAATACCCTTCTCGATGGCCTTTGCCGTGCCGGCGAGGTTCGGATTGCTCACAATCTCTTGAATGGAATGCGGAAAAACACCCCCGATACTGCGCCGAATGTCGTCTCCTACACCACCCTGATCCGCGGCTACTGCAGCAAGCTCCAGGCGGCTGACGCCGTGAATCTCTTCGACGATATGATATCTGTCGGCCTTAAGCCCAATAACATCACATACAACACTCTTATCCAAGGACTTTGTAGATCACAAAGGATGGATTTGGTCAAGGTATTACTGGATCGAGGAAACAATGGCGACGAAGATTTGGGTTTTGAGCCAGATACTTGCACGTTTAACAGCTTGATAGCTGCGCATTGTAACATGGGCTGCTTCGGTGACGCTCTGAAGGTATTTGAAAGAATGACAGAGATGCAGGTGGACCTCGATTCGGCAACGTATAGTACCTTGATTAGGGGATTGTGTGAAACTGGGGAGTTTGGTCGAGCAGAAGAGCTAATCGATGAGCTGTTGAAGAAGCAGGTATTGAGGCGCAGAGGAGGTTGCGTTCCTCTGGTTGCCGCTTATAACCCCATGTTTAACTACTTGTGTCACAGTGGGAAGACAGAGAAAGCAAGGATGGTTCTTCAACAGTTGTTGGATAACAAGGCCAAATTCGATCTTGAAGCATTTAAGACAGTGATCTTGGGATACTGCAAGGAGGAAAAATTCAAGGAGGGATATGAGATGCTAGTGTCCATGTCTAAGAGAGACCTTGTGCCAGATGCTGAAATTTATCAGATTCTCATCAACGGGTTCTTGCAGAGGGAGAACATAGATTTTGCTTGGGAGGTTCTAAGAAAAATGTTTAATAGCAAGCACCGACCAAGCACGGCTGCATTCCATTTGGTGCTCATGGGCATGGTGAAAAAGAGTAAGTATACTAAAGAATCTGGTGATTTGGTCATTGTGATGTTGGAGAGGGGTGTTCGTCCAAATATAGTTTTATCGACGAAAGTTGTTGAAAATCTATTCAGGAGTGACTTGAATGACAAAGCTTTCAAGATTGTTAAACTGCTTTATGAGAAAGGTTATCGCCTGAAGATGGAGGAGTTGGTTGTATCCTTGTGCAAAAGTCAGAAGTTTTTGGAGGCTCGAGAAATGCTGTTGTTTAGTTTGGAAAAATCTGAGAAAATCAGCAATGATGTTTACAGTACAGTGGTCAGCAACCTTTGTTCAAAAGGAAAAGCTATGGAGGCATTTGACTTGTTCTATGAAATAAACGAAGCAGGATGTGCAAGTATTAATTCAAGTTGTTTATGTGCTCTAAAAGTTGCACTTGAAAATGGTGAAAAAATGAATGAAGCTAAGTTTGTTGCCAAGCAGATAAACCGTGCAGTTAACAAAGTTGCAAATTGATATGGCTTTGTCTTTGGCCTTATCTAGTTCTGCTGATTAATTGGTAAAAGGCCCGATGGAGAAAGTTTTAAAAATTCTGAAGAAGGCTCTGCGAGGATGATGTAGTTACTTTCTCAAGCTTCATGGAGTGAGCTAGGAATATGAAATATCAGATATACAGTAAAGGGGAAAAAAAAGAGAAGAAAAAAAATGAAAGGTACCATCCATTTGTTTATTTATTCAACATGTCAAACTTTCCATTCTTACTATTGATTACTGAATCATGTGTTTAATATCTCAATGTATAACCAAGTAGTGTTGCTAGTCATTCATTCCACTATGCTATTGCTAAATCTAATAGCTGATACTAAGAATCTTCATCAAATTACATGGAAAGAGCTGCAAAATTCTTGGTGATAATTATAACTCCCATGTCAAACCATGCAATTGCTTCTAGATTGTTTTGTCATTCTCACTTCTTTTTTGTCTCTTTAGGTGACATGCTAACTCCTGTAGCTAATCACATGAAGCTTTGTTGATTCCCCTGACGAGCTCATCCATCAGTTTTGATATTAAGTCACATTGTCCAATCAATTTGATTGTCAACTTTTAGTGATTCTTGCTGGTCAGATCAAGTTCACCTGTGATGTGGTATCTACAAACTACTGCTCGAAATTTAGGAGTGCCCAATATCTTTTATAAAGAGAGGAAAAAGAGAGGAATTTGTTTGAGTTGTAACTTGATTCTCTCTTTTTCATAATTCATCTGTGTATAGCGTAGTCAGTTATTTACATCTATTTTTAAAATGGGACTATTTCTCAACGATTATTCTTGTACTAAGGATAGAACAGAGTGAGAAATTTATGTTTGTTCTTGAAGTAAAAAGAGTTCAAAAGTGATTCTCAGTGAGGGCACTTCTTCCTCCTAAGATCACACTATCTCCTTGTACTGATAGTTTCACATCCAAGAAAGCCATTATGAGTTGAGGTTTTGATTGTCTGCTGTTTCTAAGTTGAAGCTATTCAAGGAGAGAGATGATCTCATGAATAATATGTTTTCACCAAGGTAAACTCACATCAATTATCTCATAATTATGATGATGCCAAGTTCTGTTTGTCTTCATTGTAAAACAGAAGATGCACAAAATAATAAAATTGATTAAAAAGCAATCATCAAGTTGTTACTACCACCAGTTATCTACAGATATAACTTTCTTCTTTAGATGTTCCAGACCTCGATCGAAATTAAAATCTGAAAATAAAACTGAATTTGCAGAATTTCAAAGATTTCATGGCTTCATGGCAAGCAATAGGAAGGGAAACAAGGAGACTTGCTCCACTTCTTCATGTGCATGGCGAGAATCTTCTTCGCTGTCTCCCTGGTCCTCCTGTTGCCCTCCACCTGCACCATTGCGCACAGCCTCTCCACTCCTCCCACCTGCATCAGCTCCTCCGCCACGGCGTCGCCGCCGCAATTCCTGCACACCAATCCCAGAACCCTCACCGCCCGCTCCGTCACCGCGCTCGACACCCCCATCAACCGCGCCGCCACCGCCGCCAGCCCCGCCGGGTGCGCCACCAGCTCCGCCCGCCCCTCCGCCATGCCGCACACAACCTCCAGCACGGCCAGCATTGCCTCACACTTCCTCTTGTCCACCGCGCCCTCCTCCACCAGCAGCTCCACCATCACGTCCACCACCCCTGTCTCTACCGCCTTCCACCGATTGTTGCCCCGCGGCAGAACCTCCAGGAGGACGGCGAGGAGCGCCATGGTCGTCCTGTGGCTCGCGTTCTGGTCCTTCAGCACCTCCACCGCGGCCTCGATCACGTCGGACGGCAGCCGAGATTTGAACTCCTCGCCAACGACCTCGAAGATGGAACTGAGGAGTAGAGCAGCGCCGACTCTGCCCTGGTACGACCCTCGTCTCAGGAGAGAACCGAGGGAAGCAATGAGTTCGCCGTCGTTGCGCTCGGAGACCACCTTGAGCGTCTCCGACGACGGCTCGAGGAGGTGCAGCGTGACGGCCGCCTCGTCGATCAAGACGTTGAAATCGTCAGTGATTTCCAAAGGCGACGACGGCTTAGAGATCAGCAACGAGGCCACGAGAGACGTCGCGCCCGCTTCCTCCATGCTAAGCAACGTATCTACACATCCGCCATCGGCGCCGCGGAGAAGCAGAGTCCTGATCTTCTTGAGAGCTCTCAATTTGACGTCGGAACGAACGGATTGGTCACGGAGGTCTCGCAGAATCTCAGATAGCTCGGGGAAGGAGACAAAGGCGGCGTTCGTCGTGGTGGTGGACCAGGAACGAATGAGGCGGAGGAGGGTGGCGTTGGGGGTGAGGGTCAGATCGGTAAGCCGCTGGTTGGTGACGGGACAAGTGTCGTGCTCCGCCAGCCAACGGCTGATGCTCCGGCGGTCGTACGAAACGCCGGTGGCGACGGTGACAGGATCCTCCATGATTTCGAGCGAGATTGGACACAAGAAGAATGGCGGAATTCCGTTTCGGCCATGGTCAAACACATTCATCCTCTAATTCCTTCCTTCCTTTCCTTCCTTCAACAACTGCCTCCTTGTGAAATATAAATGGAGTTGCTGGTCAAAGAATGAGATTCGCCAACGATACAAAGTCGTGACGGCTGGTAAAAAGTCAAATCGATGGATTGAGATCGACAGCTTGAACCATCTATTTGCTCTAACATACATGATGCAGGTTAGTTGCTTTAATTTGGAATTCATTCTTTTTTGGTCAGAAGTATTAGTTTGGACTTTGAATCGTATATATATATATATATATATATAGTATTAATCCCAACGCAGGCATATAAATCCCTGTCTTGACCTGCTAGAATTGAGTAGAAATATATCCATAAAAAGGTCATCTTTGAACGCATTAAACAATAC
Source organism: Curcuma longa (assembly GCF_044706935.1). Lineage (NCBI taxonomy): Eukaryota > Viridiplantae > Streptophyta > Magnoliopsida > Zingiberales > Zingiberaceae > Curcuma > Curcuma longa. The sequence continues at coordinate 855,975 of NC_133872.1, read as the reverse complement.
TATTTATGCCAGCCTCTCTCAACTTCTGGTCTGGTTAGTTTAAGCAAAATTAGTCAAAAGTTTGAATAAAGGAAAGTTTATATATATTAATTATTGTTAGTCTTCTACCATATCCAGCGAGTGTTTATCCACCAATGGCAAGGGTCGGGCGGTGGTGGACCGCCACGCCAGTTAACTGCTCGGAGAGGAAGGTTCTCTCTTAACGCGGTAAATGAGTCGGCCGAATTAAATTTTACAATATTTAAATTTATTTAATAAGATAATTAAATTAAGCTAATTAATGAATCGAAGTCGATAAGTTTAACTTGATTTTTTTAATTATAAATTTAAATTTTATTAAGCTTGGTTTTACATTGATTCTTTAAGATGTTATTATCGAGTTTTGAATTAAGCTGACTTGATTATTTAAAATTCTTGCATTTTAAATTTATTTTATTGATTATTAAATTTAATAATATAAATTTATTTATTTATTTTAAAATTTTCTTTATTTATTAACAAATTAATAAGAGTTTTTACAAATTATTCATGAATATCATGAGCTGAACACATAGTGCTCAAACTTATTTATTTAATTTAATATCCATATGAGGTTTATTTGTACCGTTTAGAAAGTTGTATATTTTGGAAGAACATAAATAGTTTAGAAAGGAGTTTTTATTGATAAAAAGAAGAATTCATTTCAATCGATGTACCCTTATGCAAGGCTATACATAACATAGAAATTACATTTGAAAATGATGGACAATTAGCTAGGATAACATATGTTGTAGCGAAACTGATAGTAAAAGAAGGTAAATTAGTTACATTAAAATTACCATATGGGGAGGTCCGTTTGATATCTTATAACTACTTAGTAACAGTCAAACAAGTCGATAATGTTGAGGTGAACTAAAAAAGTTTGAGTAGAGTCGGATCTAAATATTGGTTAGGTAAGCGTTCAGTAGTTATGAACCTTGTAGACCATCTTCATGCGAGCGGTGAGGAGAACCCAAATTGATAGAAAAAAAATCCATAATCTCTTGGAGTTATCTTACGGTTGGAAGAAGAAGTAAAAAAAAAGAAAAAAAAATATTATGATAGTTTTATTCTTTGTCATCGTAAATAAGAATATTAAAAATAGATTTTTTTTTAATTTGAAAAAAAAATATAATGGATGAATCATGCGAAATTGAACCCGCTCAAGTGGATTTACAATCCATTACCTTGACTACATCATTTTCAATTGGTATTTATTTGTTAGAACTTCCTTGTTTTCCGTCATCATTTCCAATTGGATAGATTCATTAATTCAATTGGAAGAAGATTTTAAATGGATAGATATGTTTTATTTTCACTTAAAATTGAGAATCGATGGACTCGATCCATTTCACTGACATAATTTATTACCAATTTAATTATTTTAACAGCTTAGCTAATTACTAAAAATTTACAATTACTCTATTTTCTCGGACTAGCAGTGTACAAAGGTCAAATAGGACTATTTTCTTCTCAAGTTGTTTTATTTTTTTCATGGCATGGAAATTTATTATATATATATATATATAAATATAAATAATATCTTATTAATTGGTTGATTAATATTTATTAATTGCTTGATTTATTCAGTCCCATGCTATATCCAGAAAAGTTTGATCCCCAGCTACGGCGTATTTGTAGAAATTTTCCTCCAAATGGGGACCATTGACACTTGGTTACTATGGCCGGTCTTTCCGGAGGTGGCGGGTGGGATCAACTGACAGCGATTCAATGAGGCTAATTTATCTTTTTTTTTAGAAAAGCTTGACAGCTGTCCTCAGGTACCATTGATTGGTTACTATCCTCCTTCATAGCGATCAATCACTTTTCAATTTACCTCTTCACATTTGATCATGGAATCGACCATGTGTGCCGCTGGAGTGGCGGATTATCTTGGCTTTGTCGAGATTCAATCTTTGTACACTGTAATAAATCTGTCCCATAGTAACCAACTTAACTATGAAGGTCATCCATCTAATCTTCATGATTGATACATGAATCGATGATAAAGAAACTAGGACGCTAAAGAGAAACAATCCATTTAAATCTCAACACGTTACATTTGAAAATTTTAAAAAATTTATAATCTATCTGTGCATTTTGATTTAATTTGATGGTCAATAAAGAACTTTTGAATCTTTGATTTAATTTGGTGAATCAATTATTTTTAAAATTAATTAAATAGTAAAAAATAAATATTTATATTATCAAAAAAACAATCCACTTGATCTTGAATTTATTGCAAGACAAGAAATCTAAACCATGTGGCGTGAGATGTAAGTGTTTGAAAATGCATGAAACATATGTGAAGGCCACTGCCTTCTAATGGCCCATGAAGTTGACGAAATAAATAATAGAAATTAATCGATCAATTCATATTTTCTATGGTTATTGGTCTTTTGGTGTGGATCTTCATTATCACTCATTAATCACCCCTCAAGTCTATCACAATTATATTTATTTATTTATTTATTTGCACTTTTTATCTTGAAGAAAATTAAGGTTTGATGAATGAGGAGGAATAATGAATGCCTCGGGCACATGGTTGCATTGATTTGTTCATTTGACTTGGATGCAATTTCGTCTTCCATTTGTTTCCTTGCAATAATGCAGTGTCGTTTTCATATTAATTTCGCCAAATTATTTTGAATCAAGGAACAAGGAACGCATGTTAATTAATTTGGAAAGCTCCATTGCAATTATAGAGATTAAATTATTATCTAACTTCTTAATTAATATTGTGGTATTTTGTTTTTCTATGCTAACTGATCTCAAATCATATATAGTAGCCAAATAAATAAATAGATCGAAATGGTGTTTGATTCTTAACCAATTGTAACCTTGAAGTGTATCTGTGAGGTTAGATCATGATTGAATAATTTCGTTGGATACATGTCGAGTCGAAGTTTAATACTTCAGCAAAGGTGAAATTGGGATTTTCATCATCTGTGAATAAAAGTTAATCATGATCGAATAATTTCAATAACTCTATTCCATCGTAACTAACTCAACTATATCCCGAGAACATATATATGCAACTCAATTGATGAGTGTCTGCTGACCTAATCACGTACACTTTAATTACTTCGTCTGTTCCCTTGCTTCTTTTAATAAACTAAACTAATCAGTCACACAAATCCCGTTAATTAGTTCTTTTTAACAAATCTAACTCTTAAAGCTCGAGCTAATCAACAATTAATTGGACAAAAACAATCATTAGGAGGTAAAAGTATTGGAAATTAATTAAGATAAGAACAGCAAGACATATAAGTCCTATTAGCTGAATAATTTATTGATTGATGAGAGTAGGAAGCACGAAAGAGCAAAGGGGTTCTTTGTTAGTCTTCTATTTGTGGAGTTAACTTGACAAAGAAGCAAATGACAAGTGTGGTGACCAGAAGAAGTGACAAAATCTTCTCGACCAAATTTAGTATCAATTGTTACACCGAAAAAAAAATATATATATATATATAATACTATTCTATGCGGTGTTAAAATACGTTTGAGACAATTTTTTTTTATAAAATGCAAGAGTGATTCGAACATTGCTCTCGAGACATGGTTGAGTTGGTTACTATGGGATAGATTTACTGAAGTGTACAAGGATCAAATCTCGACGAAGTCGAGACAATGTCCTCCTCGTAATGGTCAACTATAACTTCCTTATTTATCTCTCTCACAGATAGTCATGAGACCGACTGTATGAAACCGTTGGGATGATATATTCCACTTTTTATTGAAGAGTGATTATAATATTGTAAGTAGAATTTCACATATGGAATTAAGATTACAAAGAGTGTTATGGAGGCAGCAAATCTAGTGACGAAGATTAGGTACTCTTGGAGTACATATGTCCTCCAAAAGGTCAAATATTTGATTATTGATTAATGATTATTTTTAATTCTTCAAAATAAACTCCTTATTTATTTACAACTGTTGGCAACCTTTTAGGTGACAGCTCAACTGAGTCTCCTATTCAATCCTTATTTAGGACATTCTAACTCCTCAACAATTGCTTTACCAAAAGAAAGAAAACTTGATCTTAATTCTCTAATGAAGCATGGTCGCCAGTAGTAACTGTCTCGAATTTATTAATGCTTTGTTGATCTATTCAGAACCAATTCTTAATTGCACTGAATGCTTTGCGAGGATACTGATTGGCATTTGTGGGAAAAGGTAACCTTATTAAATTTGGGAAATTAAAAGGTACTCCACAGCTGGGGAATTGGCTTGTGCAGCAGCAGGATAAAACTACAGATTAAATTAATAGTAGAGTTCTCCAACAAGCTTCTAAATTTCCTCTCCTCTTTTATATATACAGATATATATAACTTTTACCGGCACCCAAAATTTTGACCTTTGGTTTTCACTGTCATGATCTGTTGGTTGATCTGGTGAAAGATCGAGCCCGGCGTTGCGTCAGGAATTGCATTTTGACCGCTTCGTCACTGCTGTTGTCGAGGAGAAGTCAAAGATCATTTTGTTTTTGCTCAGAGCGTGGCTGTACCAGGTCGACTCCTCGACTATTGCGACGTTATGGGATGTATAGATCGAGTTTTAATCTTTTACGAACCGAATGAAAGGTTCGGCTTGTCTTTGATCTTTCGTAGTTGGCGTAGTCGTTTAATTATGGAGGTGGGGAAGGCGCAGAGACCACAGGCGTGGGTTTTCTTCTCCTCACACAGCTAGCCTAGCTTGCTAGCTGCTTCTTCGCTTGCTTTTGGGTATTTAATTATTTGCTTCGATCGGTCGCTACTCGATCGATCGACGAATGTCGCAGCGCCGATCGATACTTCTTCTTCTGCCTCTTTTTCATGTGTTTTTGCGACGCTAGAAATGATCGAGTTTGTGTGGGTGTTTTTGAGTTATTAGGGTTTTAAAGGAGCTGCTTCTGCTGCGCCATGAATGCAAATAATTAAGAGAGAGGAATTGCCAGTGGTGGTTTTGCTTCCCGTGATCCTCTCTCCACTTTTGATCGTCCTTCCTTGATCGTAAGAGATGTATTAATTATTCCGTGTATCTGTTTCTCTCTCTTTTTTATTCGCTTTGGTTAATTTAGTTCTTGATGTTCTGCGCGATCATGATCGGAGTTAAGGTGGATCGTGTTTGCGAGGAGATCAAGAGAGTTTTAATTGCTAAAAGGAGGAGGATACAAATTACTATTCTATGAGTTTTTGGAGATCGGACGGTTTACCAGACTACGGCGGCGCCACCTCCATGAACGCCGGCGGTGATCTCTCTCCTCCACGGGGCCTCGTTTCCCACAGATCGCAAAAAAAGCATTCCTTCACCTCCCCAGCTCTCTCCCTCGGACTGGTAAGCAATTACAATTTATTAAGTTGATTCTCAGAGGATTTTTTTGTAGTTCCATTTAATTATTCGATGATCAATTTGTAGGATTCTCTCTCTCTTTTTTTATTTGTTTGTTTAATTCGCCTTTTCTGCAGCAAACCGGCACGGAAGCACACATGAACTTAAGCCGAATAACCGGCGATGAGAACGATAGCAGATCAGGGAGCGACAACTTGGAAACTGTCTCCGGCGACGACGTCGATCAAGAACAGAATCTCCGAAAGAAGAAGAGACACCATCGCCACACTCCGCAACAAATCCAAGAACTCGAAGCGTATATATAATTTCTGCACAGCTAGCTACCGATATTTTTCCTGCTTGATTATTGAAGAATATTACAGATTTATTTTTCATCTTTAATTAGTTTGTTCAAGGAGTGTCCTCACCCTGATGAGAAACAAAGGCTTGAACTGAGCAGGCGGCTTTGCTTGGAGAGCCGCCAAGTCAAGTTCTGGTTCCAGAATCGGCGCACTCAGATGAAGGTGATCATAGTTGATCGCAATTCTCTTTTTGATTTCCAATCAAGAATTTGTTGTTCATCTCGTACTTAATTGTGTTGATTGCAGTCACAATTTGAGCGGCACGAGAACGCGATCCTCAGGCAGGAGAACGACAAGCTGCGCGCGGAGAACATGGCGATCGGGGAGGCGACGAGGAATCCTGTCTGCAGCAACTGCGGCGGCGCGGCGATGCTCGGCGAGATCTCCCTCGAGGAGCAGAACCTCCGCATCGAGAACGCCAGGCTCAAAGAAGAGCTCGACCGGCTGTGCACCCTCGCCGGCAAGTTCCTCGGCCGCTCCACGGCGTATTTTGCGGCTGACAACATCGACGTCGCGCCGCCGCCCTTTCCGAGATTGCTCCCGGAGCTTGGCGTGGGCAGCAACGCCTGCTTCGCCGCAGGATTAGTCTCCCCTCCGGTAACCGCAGCGCCCGAACTTTTTCCTCCGATGCCTACGACCATCAACCCGTTGCACGGCGGCGCTGCCATCGCACCCCTGACCTCATCCGACAGGAGCATGTTGTTGGAGCTCGCACTGGCGGCCATGGATGAGCTAATGGCCATGGCGCACATGGACGCACCGCTTTGGATCCGGAGTTCAGATAATAGCGCGGAGGCCTTGAACTACGACCAGTATCACCGCAGCGTCCGCCATATCGCCGGCTTGCCGCCGGCTGGATTCGTTGCCGAGGCTTCGAGGCAGACGGGAACAGTGATCATAAATAGCCTAGCTCTTGTTGAAACATTCATGGATTCTGTAAGTAAATATTTTTTTTTAAGAAATCACACTATCCAATTGATAATTGCTGATTAATTAATTGTCTGTGATGTAGGATCGTTGGGCAAATATGTTCTCTTCCATCGTCGCGAAGAACAGAACCGTAGAAGTCATCTGCAACGGCGTGGGTGGAACTAAAAACGGCGCCTTGCAACTCGTGAGCCAAGATTTCAGTACCATTCTGATTGTTAATCTAATCTATGAATCATCAAATAGCTAGCTGAGCAACGATTTGTTGATTGCAAATTTAGATGCGCGCTGAGCTACAAGTGTTGTCGCCGTTGGTTGCGATTCGGGAAGTGAACTTCCTCAGATTCTGTAAGCAGCAGGCGGAGGGCGCTTGGGTTGTGGTGGATGTCTCCGTCGACTTTATCAGAGAAAACGCATCATCTGGATCCAACTGCAGATTGATGCCTTCTGGATTTGTGGCTCAAGATATGCCCAATGGTTGCTCCAAGCTCGTATGGGTGGAGCACGCAGAGTACGACGAGTCTCAGGTGCATCTTCTCTACCGCCCGCTGCTCCGCTCCGGCCTGGCCTTCGGCGCCGGTCGGTGGCTAGCCACCCTTCAGCGCCGGTGCGAGTGCCTCGCCTTCCTCTTGTCCGCTTCCAACTCGGACGAGTCTGGTAACGTGCATGAAAAAAGAAAAAGGATTGATTTTTAAGAACGATTAAGTAACTAATTATGTTGGCCGGAACTAACAGGAGCGATAACGGCGAGCGGGCGGCGGAGCATGCTGAAGCTGGCGCAGAGGATGACCGAAGCCTTCTGCACTGGCATTTGCGAGTCGTCGGCGCACGAGTGGACCAAGCTGGAATCGCACAGCATCGGGCCCGACGTGCAGGTGATGACGCGGAAGAGCGTGGGCCACCCGGGCGAGCCGGCCGGCGTGGTTCTCAGCACCGCCACCTCTGTTCCCCTGCCCCTGATCTCGCCGAAGCGCCTCTTCGACTTCCTCCGGGAGGCCGGCCTCCGAAGCAAGTGGGACGTCCTCTCCAACGGCGGCCCCATGTACGAGATGGCTCACATCGCCAAAGGCCAGGGCGCCGGCGACGCCGTCTCCCTCCTCCGTGCCAGCGTACGCATTCCGTTACTTATTTCCACTAGCTAGCTGGTTAATCAATTCACAAGAAACCACCAATCAGAAATCAAAAATCGCAGGCGGTGAGCTCGAACCAAACAAGCATGCTGATATTGCAAGAGACGTGCGCCGATGCGTCGGGCGCGATGGTGGTATACGCGCCGGTGGACGTGCCGGCGATGCACCTGGTCATGAACGGCGGCGACTCGGCCTACGTAGCTCTGCTGCCTTCGGGCTTCGCCATCCTCCCGGACGGCGGCGAGGGATCTCTCCTCACCGTCGGATTCCAAATCCTCGTAAACAACCAGCCGACGGCGAAGCTGACGGTGGAGTCGGTGGAGACCGTCAACCACCTCATCTCCTGCACGGTTCAAAAAATCAAAGCCGCAGTGTTCCACTACGGTGACTAATTATAAAGCACCCATCGATCGATCGATCGAACAGCACCAATCATGGAGATCATCGAATTAAATAGAGTAATAATTACAATGAATGGAGAGATGGAGTCAAGAACGAACCGCGCGTACGTGTGCCTATGGTGGTGGTTCGGGGATTGACTTGGTCTCCTGAATGTAATGGCATTGTTTCCTTTCTGATCACCAATCAATTCCTGCACGAGGTGGGTGGAGTACAGGCCATTTGTTTGATCTTGTTGTTCTTTGTGATGGCCTCATATGTGCAATGATCGAGCGGATGCAATGAGTAACTGCTGTACGTTTCTTTCTATCTCGATTCAGATCCGAAGACGAAGACGACGACGAAGACGAAGTCTTTTTTATTGGTCGACATGAATTAATGGTGTGTTGGTTGTCCTGATGTATGCATGCATGCATGCATGGACGACGTCTCACCTCTCTGGCTCTCTGCACTGCATTAAACGTAGGCAGGCCAGTGCCAGCAGAGCGCATTAATGCCGTCGTCTGCAACTCTGCTCATAATTCTAATGCTGCGACCTCGCCGATCGTAATCGATTGATCCTGGGAGATCTTGTTATTTGTTTGTTTCATTTATGTAGATTAGCGTATCCAATTCTAGGAATCTATTAATTCTGAGAGATCGATTACTCCATGAAATTTTTTATCAATCATCATGATAAATAAAAAAATGCTCACTGAAATCCATGAGAAAGTAATGTTCTTATCAATATCCTCTCTCTCTCTCTCTCTCTCTCTCTCTCTCTCTCTCTCTTGCAGATCCTTAGTAAAGAGTAAAGAGATCCCGGGGCAATGGTGCAACGGTAGGACATCCGAGTTGTAATCTAAAGACCCGCGGTTCGATCCCCAGCTACGGCATATTTGCAGAAATTTTTCTCCAAATGTGGAACGCAATCAAAGGATGCTGGGCATCTGGATTGACCGCCGTATGCGCTTCCCGATTTTACCCTGGTGGTCGATGGGAAAACTTCCGTGGGACCAGACCGACCACCCCAAAGATGTGGCTACTGGGACTATCATTTTTCTAGTAAAGATAAGAGATTCCATCTTTTTCTAAAATTCTTAAGTAGCGCTCACTTAAATCCATCTAGAAAGTAGTGTTCTTAGGTACCCAGTAGCATCTATGGATCCTTAAGGTTGAATACCTTTTGAGTGAGTGGATGTGACCTTTGAGCAGGATAGATTTAAATCGTCCGATCTGGAGGCTTGTAACCTTTCACATAACCCTCTTAATCTCATCCATCAGATTTGAAGGGTTGTTTCTGATGCACTCCCTTATATAACATTAATTAATAATTAATATTATTTTGGACTGATTTTGAATAATTAATTTCTTATTCACCCTTATTCGATTTTGAGCAAATTAATAATTTAGATCTATCTACCCAAAACGTAGATTCCGATTTTGAACTCAATTATGACTTTCATTGATTAATAACACCTTAATTTTTCACCAAACCATATTGATCCTTTAAGCCTCAATATCCAACATTTCGTTTATTATCTAAGTTTTTGCCCAAGGAAAATGTTTGATTTGAGCCTATAGATAAATCTATTTGCTATAGTTTAATGCTCATCAGTTAAAGATTTCTGACAAATTTATCCCAACAGGTCCTTTGTAATTAAGAATTAATGATTTCAAAATTACTGTTGAATCAAATTATGACTATAATTAACAAAAGCTTTAGCCATAAGACCTAATTAAATCTAAAAACAAAATCATTATTATAAAAAAAATTTATGACTGATTACTAAATTTATTGCTTATTTATTAAACTAAACATTTAGGGCACAAGAAATTTTTTAAAAAAATATCAAAAATAGATACAAAATATTTAATTTTTACTGTTATTTACATATACACAATTTATTAGCTTCCTTACATTTCTTCAGCAAAAAAAGTAAAAATGAAATCTACCACTCTAGCAGTCTCACACAGTCGGTCCCACGACTATCTGTGAGGAGGTAAATCGAAAGCTACAGTTAACCATGATAGAAGAGGGCATTGCCTCGATTTCATCAAAATTCGATCCTTACCCAACTCAACTATGCCCCAAGGCTATTAACTTCCTTACATGAGTCCATTTGATGAAATTTCAAACTCATGTCTATTTTATTAATTTATTGATTTGCATCTTCAAAATTTTAATAATTATAAAATTTTGCACCCCATAAATAGAACACTAATAATTTAGTATACTAAAAAAATATATTATTTTAATGAAAATTCGACTCTGAGCAAACCGCTTTATTAAATAACTTGTAATCATTTTGAGTCCATTTTAAAATGTAAATTGATTTATAAATAAATTTGCGCCTCCAAAAATAATCATTTCGACTTAAAAACTTATTTTGTAAACTGAGTTGCTCTTCCATTTTTAAAGGACAAGTTGACTTACAAATCAATCAATTTAAAACTATAAATTTTTTTTACCATAATAAATTTTTATATATATCCTAAACAAAATATTAACAATATTCTCTTACACATAAAATAATTTATCTCGACAAAATAAATAAATAAATGTAATTAAATTAAGCTTCGATGCTAGAATAAAGTGAGTGCCAAGATTCTTAAGTGATGCCTCAGTTAGTTGAAGAAGCAGAACGTCTCATTTAATAGAAAAAATTAAAGCACAGAAATGAATCCCCAGACAAGAATTAAAGAGTAACAATGTTCTTCACATGAGACAGTAAATGCTGCACAGCAGCTTAATGAAAGCCGATCGAGTTTGTCAATCGTAAATTCTTCGATTTTACTGAAGAAATTTTAAGTAAAGACTTTAGCACAGCGTTGAGGTCAAACAAAATGCCCATTGTCAACCCTTGGCACTTTACTGAAGATCCTCACAGAGAGGAACTTCACCAGTAACAGATCTTATATATCGATGTTGGTCTGTTTGTTGTTGGTTTGGACATGAATGAACTCAATAGAATTGGGAATAAAAACATTTAACTTTGTTTCTGCAGATACAGAGAAAAAGAGTAAACAACATAATGTATTTGAACGATTGAACCTTTCAGTTTCAGTTGGATCATCAATATTACAACAATTGAAGAAGCGATGAGACTAATTAAACAACAAAAGAATAAAGAATTAATGTATCTGTAAGAATGGTATAAAAGAATCTGTAAGGAGTGTGAAAAACTCATGCAGAAGCCAGCAGATTTGATTGAGATGTAGAGGAACTGCCTGCGACTTTTGAAGGAACCCAAGCTGAGACAGTGTAGAGAGCCTGATCCAACCACTTGAGAGTGAGTGCTTCACCTTCCCCTTGTTTCTCCAACCTGTAGTTCTCACTGCAACTGTACATCTTCAGTATCATGTAAATTTGAAGCATCTCTCTTTGTTCGAATCCCAGGTTTCTGAAGCCGCCGTCCTCCATTAGCCTCTTCCAGCCCTCGAAATTTTCATGCCTTTCGACGCAATCGTCGCCTTCGCAAGCAATTATGTTCCTGATCTCTTTGGCAAACATCTCTTCGACTTTGATCCTGGCAAGGCTGTCCTTGGGCATAGCATGATCCAAGGCGTCAAAGATGGCCGCGTAGTACTTCAATGATCTGGCCATCCTTCTCCCCCAATTGGCTTCGTTGTGCTTCACTTCTTGTTCTGCCATCACCACGATTGCCGGGTTCGTGCTCCTGACGAGCTCAAGAAGGTCGGAGAAAGCTTTCCCGGTCTCGTCGTGGAGCGCCCGGTGAAGCAGTAGAACGCAGTTGATGGCCACGCACTCCTCCCTCTTGACATGGAGCATCCAGAGCCTCACGTCCTCCACCCTGTCCACGACCGCGTGGAACTCGAAGGCGAGGCCCAGCGACTCCGATAGACGAGATAGCCTGAGCCCTGTGTCGGCGAGCTCCTGCCTGGATTCCCCGACTCCGGTGATGCGCACGTGTGTGGGCGGTTGACGCCTGGAAGCCAAGCTCTGGAGCAAGCTTGGCCACTGAACGCCTTGCTTGATGTCGAAATCGATGATATGCACTCTGTCTTGCCCTTCGAATGCCTTCGATAGCATCTCGTTGACGGTGAAGTGGAGGAACTTTGGGATCGGAGTGGTGCAGTCGAGGACCCGCAAGGCCACGTGGTTGTCGTCGTCGGAAGGGTGAACGAGGCTCCGCGGCGGAGCGATGGAGAAGATGCGAGGGAACAACTTGACGGCTCGGAGCGCAAAAGCTTCGGTGAAGTAGGCGGCGACTCGGTGGATGGGGGAGGTGCCGGTCGGGGTGGCCGTCTCGCCGAGTCGAGCTAAGAAAAAGGGGATGGCTAGGCAGTTCGCCGAGGCGATGGACTCGGCGCAGGACGTGAGAAAGCTCACGACTTCAAACCCCTGCTGCTCCGTCGGGTTGCCTATTGCACCGGCAACGTAACGACTAGATTCATTACGCTTCTCTGGCGATGAGCTGTTGTCTCTGCACCAAGAGCTGGAGCCGGGAGACGAATCCTCGATTGTGTATTTCTCGTCTTCTTCACCGGTGCTCGAGTCATCCTCGAGCTCGCCGGCCCTCGTCCTCTTGGTTCGGTCGCTGTCGTCGAGGGTATCGAGTTCGTTGGATCTTTTCCTGCTCCTCCGGCGATCCCAGTGCCTGCCGACGCCACCAGCGTCCGCCACGTCAATGGCTCCGCCGCGCCACGTGGATGCTTGGGGCACTATGGAAGACGAGGAAAAAGAATGCGTTACTGGGTTCTGCGGCCTAATAAAGGGGCAAGAAGCGACTCGGCTCGCCGGCGGCGTCTTCTTCTTCTCCTTGCAAGAGGAGGAAGAGATGCTGCAGGGCAGGTCGAGCCGGCGGGTGCTCATCTGCTGCGTCGGAGGAGGTGGACGGTGAGAATGAGTAAGAACGTTATTCTCACCACTCTCACTCAATTTGTGCCCCGCCGACAGCAGCCTCGACGAGCACCCAGCCAACATCCTCTGCCTCTCGTCCCAATTGTTTCTTTATGCAGATCAACAAAATGAAATATTATGTCGAGAAGATAAAAAATTCCCTGTTCCTTTTTCTTTTCAAGGAAAGAAACACCGACTACCGTCGGAAAGAATGAATGATTTGATACCTCAATTGAAACGAGTGAAATACGAACGATCAAAGAAAAGAAAAATCGGATGCAAGTTATCTTTTAGTTCCTTGTTCATAGATTCTTCTAACGCATTGAACAAACTAGAACTGTGTGAAAGAATCAAACAATGGGGCAAACTCTTTCAATGAAACTTCTCTTTTCCTTATTATTATTCTTTATATAACTGTGTGAGAGAAAAAAAAAGATCAGAAAACAAGAGCGATACAGATTCGAAAACATTACCGAGATGATCTGAGCACGTCGACACTCCACATCGAAGCATGTCGTTTGATCATTGCAGAGGTCTCCTTCAGCTCCATGATCTTCCTCGCAATTACCTGATTAAAGAAAACGAAAAAGGAGAAAGTTTAGCTTTCCAGTGGCATCCCCCAATCCAAAACTTCCACTAGTTTGATTTCCTCAAGTTCAAAAATTAGAGAAGAAGAGATTCGAGAAGGGAAAACTAGGGTCTTTTGGTGTGTTTTTCCTCCTCCTTGGGCACTGCTTCCATTTCCTGCTCTGTCTCCTCCTCTCTCCTTGGTCTCTCTCTCTCTCTCTCTCTGCTACTGCGACGGGGGTTGAAGTGAGTCGCCACGGACGGCACCAGGCGGAGGGCAAAAAGAACTCCACAGCCCGTAGGGAATCGGGTTCCTGGGACGGTCCTGTTCGCGATGTCCTCCCGTTGGATCCGCATCGGACGGACACGCTTGGCACTGATTTTGACCGTTGGTAATAATAATAATACGCTTTTGCCAATTCGACCGTTGGGGGAATCAGATTCAGGGCTGGTCGGTGACCGTACCGCGACCGGAAACTTCTTGGTTCGACCAACCCCGCGTGGGCGTGCGGGGATGGGGTGGGGCGACGCTGACACCGGACATCCCAAGACCGGGATGCACTACCGCTAAGATGTTGACGCGTGTAGCATGACGTGAGCTACAGCCGATGGGAGCTCCGAGAACTTCGGAGCTGAGCCACGTCGGTTTTCAAGCCTGACTCGACGAGATTAGATTCTATAGTAAATTTGACACATCCGAAACTAATAATAAAAAATCAATTATTTAAAAAAAACTAAACAATTATTTTAAAATTCTTTTAAATACGCATGCTAACATCGCAAATGAAGACATTCAATATTTTTCACAACTAGTATTGCAGCTGGAAATTTTCAACTTAATGATCACAAGCTTGTCCATTAGTAAAAGCTCTAGAACATATTGGAACACAGAACACATAATTTTGTCCACTGCCTAAAGCACAAATAGTTCAAGACACATGCATATAAAGCACAACATTCATTAACAGTGCTTGATTCGACACTAAAGTAGAATTTGCATTGCATAAGCTGCGACACCATCACTCCCTTTCTTGCCTTGGAGAGTCTCTGCACAAGATTTTTAAAAGGAACAATTCAATAAAACAGATAAGATATGGGAGCAGGAGCAGGAGCAGTAGAGAGAAAGCTTCATAATAGCATACCTTTCATACCCAGGGCTTCCAGCTCTTCCATAATTAGGACTGGCCCTTTTTTCCAGTTTGTTGTATGGACTTGAACCGCGACCATAATCAGGGCTATCCCTCTCCCTGCCTCTTCCATATGGACTTGGAGAACGCCCATTGTCACGGCCTCTCCTTTCCAGAGATCTATCTCTACCTCTTCTCTCAGGGCTGTACCCATTTCTTTTGTCGTCATCATCACGAAGAGCATACTCCACGGAAATAATCCGATCCAACAATTTACTGCAACATTAGGGGGATAAGATAAACACAAAAGCAATGCTGAGAGTTATAGGCATCATTTATAGGTTTTGATGTTCATTAATGTCAAAGAACCTGTAGTCCCATGGGAATATAATCAAATAAAAAACAGCAGCTGAGAACCCCAACTGTGGATATCCCATTATTGAATTCTACGTAAGGCTATATCATCACGAGTAAATACTTAGATAATTAGTAAACGACAAATCAAATTTGCATTATAGGAAAGATAGTACCTCGATACCGTTCACATCAGCTAAATATATACAAGCATGAGCAAGAAACTACAGGAAGAAAAAAAGATTATGCAACCTGACCCACCAAAATATCTAATATCCTTCATCCAAATAAAATCCATCAACAAAAACATATTCATGCTACAGTTAAAAGACCAAAAACATTTCAAACAAGGTCAATTTTCCCCAGAGCATTCAAAAACTTGATCCTTGACCATAATACAACAATAATGCTCCATTACCCAACAGTGACCCTCTTCTGTATTTATCCATGCAGCATTCAAAAACTAGTTCATGTTACATATAAATTTCATCTTCTTTTTTGATAACATAGACGACCTAAATGCTAATACAAAGAAAAAATGATAGTCTGTAAAATTAGTTTCATCTTTCAGTTTTAGTAACTCCTACAAACTATTACTACCTACTCCCATTTTGATTAGCTTTCAGAAAACACAAAAACAAGAACTTTTTTTTTTATAACTCTTTGTCATCAACAGGCAATCATGATATGGCACTACAATCATATTATTAGATTCTACAGTTGCGTACTAACAGAGCATAAGACGTACAAAGAGTAGAAGATAAACAAACAATTCAATCAAAATAACATTTTCTTTGAAAATACAATGGAATGATTGAGATTAAATGAATTAAAGTCAATGTAATTAACAACTGAAAGGAAGAAGACAAATGAGATATTTGTAACAAAAGATAAGGTCCCTCTGTAAACATATACATTGAAAAAATTAAGAAAAAAAAGAAAGAATAACACAGTATGTGAAAAAAGTTAAAATTGGTAGAAAGAAGAAGAAACCTCATGTTAGTTCCCTCCAAGGCTTTTGTAGCATCCTCCTGATCCTCAAAGTGGATAAAGGCAAAATTTCTTCTAATCCTAACATTTAATATCTTCCCATAAGTTTCAAAGTGTCTCTCCAAATCTCTCGTCCTTGTATTGATTGGATCAAAGTTTATGACAAACAAAGTTTTTGTAGGCTTTGTGTTTGCAGGAGATCTTCTTGAACTGCCTGATCGCCTACCACCTCCTCCTCCTCGCTCTTGCTGTCAAGTATTTAGATTTTTTTAACAAAATATATATAAGACACAAAGGGACAAGCTATTCAGTTGTGTTTACCTTCGTCCATTCAACACGAAGCCGCCTTCCCTGTCTCCCAAACTCAGTCCTATCAAGGGCGCGAATAGCATCCTCAGCATCCCGTTCATCGTCCATGTAAATAAATGCAAATCCTGCACATTTGTTTTGAAAGAGAAAGAATTTAGAAAAATCAGAAAGAAACATCTTAGGAACTAAAGCTAAGCTACAAAACTCCCTGAGACCACTGAGTCTGGTATGTCTCGCTGAATTCTACAAATTATTAAAGAAAAGACATCTCATTTCTGTCAAAGCTAAAAATGAGAAAAATCAAGAACAGACCTCATATGTAGAAGTAGAACTAAATGATGTCATGGTATAATAGGGCAAAGTAAGTCTGTTGTGGTAGGCCATTGAAGAGATCGTGCGTTCTTCATCTATTCTCCAGCCTGTCAGCGGCAAGGGCATGGAGAACATGACCGGATGGGAAGGATGGGCAAGGTTCATAGAAAATGGAAGTCAATGGACTTGCTGGAAAATGATTCCAGGTGGACAGTGCCATAGAGCATGGTTGATCGGATCAGCTCCTGGAAATAGGCAAGGAGATGAGGCTCGGGCACAGGCAGGAAAGGTGATGCCACCTCATCATCGAGGAAGAAAATAGGTTCTCCAGATATTCCTGCACCAAAGAAAGTGTTGAGTATGTGGGCTAACCTTAAAATAAAATACTCTCATTCACTAGACTGAGCCTTCCAATTCTTCAAAACTCAACAAAACGATTTCCATGGTGATGCTGTATTGTCTCGTAACTGAAGGCAAAACTGGAGTGTACAAGCTGCTGCAGTTTATTCATCGGGTCACCTTGCGATATAGAGGACTCTCCCAGTGGAGAAAAAGTACCAGTGACAGAATAAACCATTATGATGCCTTTAATACTTCTGTAATCAATTGATGGCCCTCATATGTCATCCATTTCAAAACAATTATGCCAATGCAAAACTTATGTAAAATTTAATATCACTATCTGTTAAACCAGCTGTAGATCAAGAGTGAGAGAACATTGATAAACAGGACTTGCAAATAAGTATCTCCCTTTGCGATCTCTATACAATTGCGTTCAATTCTTGAGCAAGTCAGGTGAATGGAGAAGCAAACAGCACAGGAAACAACAAATTAAAATCTAAACCCAAAATACAACCAATCTTAAAGACCAGTAATATATAATAGCATATCCAAAGAGTTATTGATCAATTCAAACAAAATGGAGGATAGCACAAGACAAAGTAGGACTAAGTTCCTTTTAACACGCGGGTAGTTCTGATCTCTGAGAAATAAAATTTACCTGATTTCATATCTACCCTGTCAACCTTCCCATATCTGCTGAAAAGGCGCTCCAGCTCAGATTGGCGAGCATCATACTCAAAGTTTCCACAAAAAATGGGCCTCATCTGGTATCAAATAGTTGAAATTTAGATGCACTTGAATCTACAAGGAAGAAGGGAGAAAAATTAAACACAAGACTGAAGAAATAAAGAAGGCACGACTCATTTATGTTACATTAATGATGTTCGTATCATATTGGACAAAAAAGACAATTGGCCCATCATTGTTTCAAATAGTTACAGCAAGAACTCGCCCTTTTCTATTTTTTAAAAGGAAAAAAAGACTTTTTCTTGAAAAGACAACAAGAGTTCACTAGCAACTCTAATAGACACCTTCTCAGATGGAAACAAATCTAAAGGTTATTTACAACCAGAACTCTGCTAAAATCAGTGCTTTCTACAAGAACAAGAACGATATCAACGATATACTTTATTTCAGCAGATCTGGATCAGATCGGACATCAACGGGCATAATTCCTTCTACCACCGACATCGATCATCCAGATCCAGACTTACAACCACAATTTAAACAAAAACAACTTCAGCGCAGAGAGAACCAGTCATCCACGAGATACTCGAAAAACAAAATAAAAAAAAAAAGAATACGCAAAGCAAGCATACGATCAAACAAAATTATCATACAGGCACAGATACTTGACTAAAGGAGTCCGATGGGATGGTTCACCTTCGAACGAGAAAGATGAGGATCTGAAGCAAAACCCTAGTCCTGATGCGCCGGCAAAAGAAGAACAAAAAGCTTGACCAAAACAATTGCAGGATAGGGTATTTATAGGACCTCGAATAGGAGGCTCCACGGCAAAGATATTTTATGTGGCCAATTGTCAGCCTCCACGTAGGCAGACTAGGTTAAAAATCCAGGCCATGCTGGACAACCGTGATAACATGATTCTTCCTGACAAAGATGAAGTTGTGTGTGACAAAGATCTATTAATCCATTAGTTAAGAATAATTTACATCATAGGATTTTTTTTACTCAAAAGAGATCCATTCGATGTTCAATTGTTGGATTCTAACTGGGATTATCATTAGTTAAAAATAATTTACATCAGGATTTGTACTCAAAAGAGATCCATTTGATGTTCAATTGTTGGATTCCATTTTGACAAATGACTTTGACCTTTGAGAAGGTTGGTTATTACAAGATCGTTGTTCAATCTCAGTTCTTCTTTTCACAGCTCTTTGGGGAATTGATTTTTATAATTGTCATAAGTGAAATATCAAAAGTCAAAGGGCATTTTTTTAAAATCATCAAATACGTCTCATTTTAATTTTTTTTTATCAAAATACATCTTATTTATTGTTCGGTTTTATATGATTACTCAAATATTCCATCCTACACGCTGTTATCTTTGGTTTAAATTTTAAATCAAACATATTATAACAGTTATAATTTTATAATTATTATAATATAAATTTCTATTATTCTCATTCATATTGAATAATTATTATTTCATAATTACTATAACACATATTTAGTATTATTGTACTGAATAATATTAAAAGATAATTAAGTAATTATATATGATTAAATAATAAAATAGAATATCTTTTTAATGACAAATTTAAAATGAAACATGATTTTAAGAAAAAATTGAGGTATCAAAAAATTAAACCTTAAATTTTTGTACAGTATAATTATCTTTTTATTTATTTTATTTAATTATCAGTTGTTCGGATGACTAATCCTGATCGATTCTATCTTATAAAAAAATTTTATCAGCCACTGAAATAAATCGGGAAGTATTTGTAATAGGCGGTCCAACAACTCAGCATTCTTAGATCAACCTCTTGTTAGAAAAAATTTATCTTACAATGTATGATAGTTGGGATTCGAATCTTAGATGTATAGAAGATTGAATAGATATTCTATTGCGCATAGCCTATGGTATAACTGTCTTTTTTTATTTATATTGATTCGAAGAGCCCTTTTATTAATAGGAAATTAGAGGGATAATTGAATTCTAGTACATGCGGTCATACGAATATGTGAAGAGGTAAATCGAGAAACTACAGTTGGATGAATAGTACATGAACATTTTCATTTATTTGTTCACTTTACAGGGAAGAAGAACAAAAATAATTTTTTTTAAAAAAAAAAAAGCTTGGCATGTTTCACATACTTGGAATGTCGGAGTTATTTTGTGCATTTGGTTTGATGGGCCCATTAAAAATTGCTTGACTTGACTTGACTTGATGTGTCTTTTGGCTAATTGGACTAATCGACATTGTTTGACTCATTTGATAGACCAACCTATCTAATGTATTAGACTATTCAATTAATCGACCCATTCGACTCGACTGACTATTATGATTGATTGGATTGGATGGCCCTTTCATACGAACTTTGTTTCCTATATCTTCATTTCTGTATATGCAAATATATATACGACAATGGTTTTAAATTATAAATTTCAATAACTGTTTCATCAAATCGTATCAATATATAAAACATGCAAATTCAACCGTATCAATATAGAATAATTCTTTATTTAATCTATAGCTGTTACGGGGATAGTCAGAGGGGCCCTCAGCTAGACTCGAGTCCAAGTCTGGTCCTATCCTAAGAGCCCAACCAGTCAAATCTATGAACTTGATTGGCCAAGTCACTTAGAGTACAGACGTGTTCCCATTCGACCACCCTTTAGCCGAATCGTCCATTCGGCTACCCTTTGGCTGAATCACCCATTTGGCCACCCTTTGGCCGAATCGTCCATTCGGCCACCCGTCGAATCGCCCATTCGGCTACCCTTTGGCTGAATCGCCCATGCGATCCTTTCTTCCCCTCTCCCACTCGGATTACATCCCCATTCAACCTCCGAAGCGCTTTGACGTCGAAGGCTCTCGCCTCACATATCCTTTACCAAGCCGAACCGACGAAGCGCCCTACAGTGCCCTGGCTTATCCCATCATGACTTCTGACAAAGCCTACGCTTCCATTAATTACTACTATCTCTCTGCTGTCCGCGCGGACTGTGACAAGATAACACTTTACAGGCGATGGAACAGGGGACTCGATTATTCCTGACACCTCATTAATCATGATAGGACATTCCTTAAATGATGACGTGACAGGTATACACGCTCATCTCCCCTAAAACGACCACTCCCTTCAGCAGGTATCTTCTTCAACTCCTACTCCTCTTTACGCTCAAGCTCGCTACTGTTTATCTTCCTCCTCCTTCCCCTGTTTCTAACTTGAGCGTCGGAGTGGTCGCGCGCCGAGCATCCCCTGGCCTTCCTACTCACGCTCATTGTGATTCGCAGGTTCTGAAGACCCTGAAATTCTCACCATCCTCAGGTCCTCCTCCTGTTCCACTCCTACGGCGAGAAAGATCCGATGACGTGTCCAGACGCACTTCTTGACCGGAACAATAGCAATGTTTATTATTATCATATAGATTTAATTTTTTAACAAAAATATTTTAATATTATTCTAAATCAAATAACCGTTGACCGTCAACGAGCAACTAGCCAGCAAGAAACTGAGTCCCATGAATCCACAGGGGCGTTGACTTACTGCAGGCACGCGAAGTAATCGAGGGAGCCAGTGAGGCGGATTAGCGTGCATTTACGGCAGGGGAAGACGGTGGGGGGCGGCGGCTGCGAACAGTTGACGGGCGGCGCAACTCACATTCCCAGCTGTCACCGCCCACGTCGTCCCCCACCCTCGCGAAGAAAGAAACCGCGTGCTGGCAAACTGCGCGGGCGGCGCTCCCAAGTACTGCTTCTAACTGTCACCGACGTGTCGTGGTTCATTAGTTGGATTCCGTCTCTTAATTAAATAGAGACGCATCTACGTCCACTCGTAACTAAATCTCGTGAATCTAACTCCGAGTCAACGCATCTAATAAATAGGATATCTTAGTCACTCTCCCCACGTGGCCCCCCCCTCCCATCCCCGGTGTGGGAGCCTGTGCCTCCTTGCTTCGCGCACGCTGCTTCTCCTGCTTATTTTTTGTTTTTTCCCCGATCGAGTTCCTTACTCCGATTGTCGGCTTAGCTGGCGAGACGCCGTGCGAGTGTCCAGGTTCGTTTATCCGCACGCCGCCCGCCACATCCGCTGGAATTGACCTTGCAGATAATTTAGTCATCGTGTTATTAAGATTTGCCCTCCTTTCTCCAGCTGTTCTCCGTGTGCCCGCCTTAAGACGGCGACGTCGCCGCCCGACACTATATATATCTAGTCGAATCTTCCCCCCGAAAAGACATTGATTCCACTGGTGAAGTAGCCAATTGCTTGCGTTTAGGGAGAATCGCATCGCCGTATGGAGATGCCACGCGGTAATGACGGCGCCGGCGAACCGAACTCCCGAGGGGGAGCGAAGAATTGGTACTACGCGACGGTGTCGGAGGCGCCGCCTAAGCGTCCGGCGGGGAGGACCAAGTTCCACGAAACGCGGCACCCGGTGTACAGGGGAGTGCGGCGGCGCGGCGCCGCGGGGAGGTGGGTGTGCGAGGTGCGAGAGCCCAACAAGAAGTCGAGGATCTGGCTGGGCACGTTCCCGACCGCCGAGATGGCCGCGCGCGCCCACGACGTGGCCGCGATGATGCTCCGCGGCCGCGACGCCTGCCTCAACTTCGCCGACTCGGCGTGGCGGCTCCGCGTGCCGGCGTCGTTCTCCAGCTCCAGGGATGTAGCGCGGGCCGCGGCGCAGGCTGCGGAGGCGTTCCGGCCGCCGGTTTCGCCGAGGTCGAAGGACGACTCCGGTGCATCCTCTGCTGAGACAGGCGTCGCGCCGGCTACTTACCCGTCGGCGTCGACGGTCGGGGAGGGCACGCCGGTGATGGCGGACCATGCCACCGGCCTCCACAGCGAAACCGGCGGAGGAGAGGCACTGGAGATGATGAGTTACGACCACATGGATATGGGCTACTATGACTTCGCCGACATACATTCGACGTCCCAGGAATTTCTGGTGCAGGCACCGGCAGGCGGCGGCTTCAGTTGCGACGACGAGGACTCCGGCGCCGACGTGCCACTCTGGAGCTACTCCATCTGATCTGATTAGGGAGGAGTAGAGATTTAATCCAGATGGTTAATGATGTTCGTCAGTAATTAATTAACGACGAAATAAGGGGCATTCATATGAAACGAAGAGTCCTCTGTAAAATTAGCGTGTTAATTAGTGCAGACTTCGATGTGCCTCGTTCAGTTTTGTCACCAGCAGTAGCAGTAGAGTGCCAAGATTTTCTCAACTGGTGCTAAATTCTGAATGGGATAAACTGAATGAAGGTATTTAAAGCTTTTGTGTGTATTAAAATCATTAAATTTAATAAGCACACATATAAATCGTGAAATATTAAAAATTAAAATAATATTTTACGTTAAAATAAACACACACACTCTATGTTTATCTATATTTATTTTTTGAAAAAAAAATATCATTCCGTCATAGCTATATTACGATTAAAATATATAAAATTAAAGGAAATGATACTTAACATAAAAAATCTCAACATGGAACATGACATTCACATTAGCAGTGGGTTCCACTGACATATAGTGGGACCCGCTGCATGTGAGTGTCATACTCCATTCATATTGGATTTTTCATGTTAAATATCATTTCTCTAAAATTAATTTCACATTGTTTCTAATGTGATATTTGATATGGTAGAATTTAGATGCTGGTCAAGTGCTCACCAACGCCTTGGAGATCTAGAACAAGTTTGTTAACATATAATCAGAGAATGCCGATCTTATTTAGTATGATCCTTTCATATTTAAGTGAAATTTTAAAATAAAAATGATAAAATTGTTATATATCTGTAGTAAATTTTAATTACACATATATAAACTGTAAATAAATATAACATATGTATCTGTCTCCTTAATTACATATTATTATATAGATATCATCATATCAATATTAATCATCAAACATAATGGAAAAAGTAAAGTCACTTGTCCATTATTAAGAAATTAATTAGTTTTTTTTTTTTTTGCAGAGTTCGACTAGATTAGTTTTGACAAATTGAAAAAAATGATTCTTTGGAAAATTGTCCTTTTCAAAAATTTTCTCATCAAGAAAAAAAATCTAAAATCTCCCATTTATCCATGACACATTTTTTTGTCCTAACCTTTTTCACTTACGAGACACGCTCTGATTTAATCGAAACCAATGCAAATAAATGGTGGAAAAAAAACACTTTCATCCTTTCTCAGAGAAACATGGGTTTTGAAAAGAAAATCAACTAAATTCTTATACCAAACAAAGAGGCTTAAATACATTTGTCAAACCTTATATCTCTCCGTTGATGGTCCATTTGTACGGGTTTACGGTCAACTGCATAGATCAAATTATGCATTTTAATTAATTTTAAAATTTAACGATCGAATTAAATTTGAGTTGTTTATACAATTGATATCTAGCTGGCTATAGGTTAGCATGATGCACCTATGTGATTCCATCCTGAGTTATCTTTTAGTCTAAGTTGGTCTAACTTTTTGACATGTCGACCTCTTGATCTGTAGAGCAGTTCGACCTCCAGATCCGTCGACCTCCTGACCTCTTAGCCTACTTGCCTACATAGCAATTCAACTTTTTGACATGCCAACCTCTTGACACGTTGAGCAATTCGACCTCCTGGCCTTGCCAACCTGCTGAGCAATCCAACCTATCAATCTGCCGAACAATCCAACCTCCCCGCATACAAAAAGACACGAGAATTATTATAACACGCAATGGGAATGACGGTTATAACAGAATCCTTTGTGTCCATTGAATTTCGCATCTTTTAGACTTCTCTCCCTATATAAGAGGAGGGAAGAGAGATTGAATTTTATGTTATACCATCTCATATCATCTATTTTATGATCCATTTACTCTACCATTTAATTATATGATATTATTTGGAGCTTTATAATGATTTAGGTATCAAAGATATCTCATCGAGGTAATTCTAGAGAATGTCATTCTCCGCATGAATCTATTAGAGTTAGTCATGTCACGAGAAGAAAGCGAGAAGACGTCATCATTTTTTGTTATGGGGGATTTCTACCACCGGATCATCGCAGTAAGGTTTCTCATAAAACAGTTGTTAATTTAAAGATCAATTTATTATAAATGATCGTTGATATTTAACAACTAAGACAATAATTATGAATTTTTTCTATCACTAATCTACCATTAAATGCATTTAGCGACATATTAACAGATCAAATATTCGGTAATTAAATGTTGCATTTTCTTATAGTGGTACTTAGCAATTCCAAGCCATGATCTCTATTCTTAGTTTGGTTGGTCAACGAGATGTTGACTTTTGATGAACATGCAGATATGCCAACCCCTATCTGCATCGATAATTATATTAAAATGACAGTATATGATAATGATCATAAATTAATTTTAATTGATTAAGATTTATCGAATTTGTTGTTGCAATTACAACCATAATAATTATTATTTTTATAATAATTGAGATTGTATACCATATTTTGTATAAATATGTTATTTTACAATAATAGCAAATAGCAATTAAGGAGGAATCAGAGAGTTTTGCGAGAGGAGAAAAAATTAGAGCTTTAACATCGTGATAGAGCATACTTAAGCAAAAGTTAAAATTCATCATCCCAGGAATCCCGCAACTCTATAATCATTTATAAAAATGTAAATTGAGAAAATGTAATTGACCACTATAGTACATCGCCTTGCATGATAGAACATACGCAACTTATGACAAAAGGTGAAAATTTAGAGTTGGGTATCCGAAATCTGACCAACCTGATTTGGTCAGGTAATTATTATAAAAAGTCTGGTTCGGGTAATGTCCGATCCGAGTTTATTGTTGTGGATCCGATTAATCCTATCTGAAATTTATCGGGTACCCGATATTACTCACGTAGTTAATTTATGGATACTCGACCACACATCAGATAATGATCAAATATTTTTTTCCTCCTCGATGTGTCGAATACCCGATTATAACTATCCAAACTCCATGAATTCTAGCTCGTCCATCCCCACTTATGCTGCTGAATCATCTGTTAAAGAGATGAAAAAAAGAAGACAAATAATTGCTCTCTTTTATTGTTTTTCTATTATAGAATAACATACTTATTTTGTGAATAATGTCTAATAAATTTTTTCTTTACCGATTTGCTATCGTATAATAATATATACTTATACCTTATTTACATAAATGTTCTGTATATTACTTATAGAAAAAAATATAATATATAATTACAGTCATTATAGAAATAATAACAATTACTGTTTTGATTGCAGCGCCGATATGATAAATCTTTATCGATTAGAATAAATTTACAATTATTATACTACTATTTTTATTGCCATTAAGAATTAATTTATGTATGCTCCCGTTAAAATATTAGATAGGCGCTGAGAGAAATTCATCACTATTATTTAGAATATTATTTTATAATATTCTAAAAAACAACCTGTTAGAATTTTAAAAAATATACCAAAACGTATTATTCACCAAACTATTATTTAGACAACATTTTAATAAACTGAACAATCAAACTCAATGTTCTACGTAGTCTACTGAGTTTATCGGATAATGATGACAAAAATAACAGTAAAAAAAAATCATCGTAAATGAATTCCAATCGATAAAGATTCTTCGTATCTAGTGCCGTAATTACCATTATAATTATTATAATTATATACCATATTTATTATCATTATATTTATTAGTACAATTTATAAATAAGTAAATAAAGAAAGTAATTATTTTTTCTTTTCTTGTTCTGTTGTCTTCTCTTATGTTCTATAAATCTGCTCTCATCTTGCCATCCATGCATCCATCCATGTCGCTCCTACCGCGAGCTTTGATTCCATCTTCGCCTTTGCATCGCTAGATTCCCTTCTTCATACCTTAAATTCCAAGTTAGAATCGTTATACCGTGAAGCAGAGGCCATGGCGAGGCGCAGCGCATGGTTTTGGATCATGGCCTTGCTTCACCTCCGCCATCTCAGCCTCTGCAACTCCGCAACGCCGCCGCTGCCGGTGCTGCCGATCCCGTCGGCGTCGCAGCTCCAGTGGCAACGCCGCGAGGTCATCATGTTCTTCCACTTCGGCGTGAACACCTTCACCGACACCGAGTGGGGCACCGGCGACGAGAGCCCGTGGCTCTTCGACCCGGACGGTTTGAATGCCGACCAGTGGATGGACGCCGCGGAGGCTGCCGGCGCCTCACTGGTCATACTCACCGCGAAGCACCACGATGGGTTCTGCCTGTGGCCGTCGCAGTACACTGACCACTCTGTGGCGAAGAGCCCGTGGAAGGATGGCAAGGGAGACGTCGTCGGGGAATTCGTCGACGCTGCGAGGTCCCGAGGGATCGACGTCGGGCTGTACCTCTCGCCGTGGGATCGCCATGAGAAGACCTACGGCCGGGAAACGGAGTACAACGAGTTTTACTTGGCCCAGCTCCATGAATTGCTCACCAAGTTAGAATCGCGTGAGAATTCAAATGAATGCGAATATAATCAGTAATAATTAAATGGTAGATTTGGGGGTGCAGATACGGGAGCATGTCGGAGATATGGTTCGATGGCGCGAAGGGGGCAGATGCGGCGAAGATGAACTACTACTTCCGGGACTGGTTCGAGACGGTGAAGCAGCTGCAGAGCTCCATCAATATCTTCTCCGATGCAGGGCCCGACGTACGCTGGGTCGGAGACGAGACGGGAGGTGCCGGAGACCCCTGCTGGTCCACCGTCAATCGTACCAAGCTCAGGATCGGAGATGCGAGTCTCATAAGGTGAAGACGACAATCGCATTAAGTTTTATTTCCTATTCGGGCTTATTGTCGATATTGGCTCACTTGGATCACCGGAAGCAGCTACTTGAAGACCGGCGATCCGCACGGCACGGACTGGGTGCCGGCAGAGTGTGACGTGTCGATCCGGCCAGGGTGGTTCTGGCACAAGAACGAGACGGCCAAATCGGTGAGCCAGCTCTTGGAAATCTACTACAATTCCGTCGGGCGTAACTGCGTTCTGCTGCTCAACGTACCCCCAAACCCCACCGGGCTTGTCTCCGGCGACGACACGCAGCGGCTGAAGGACTTCCGCGCGGCGATCGCTCGCATTTTCTCAAACGACCTCGCGACGGGAAGCGCCGCGACGGCTAGCAGCGAGAGGGGCGGTCCGGACGGCGGCTTCGCAGCCGCCAACGTGCTCGACTCCGACGATCAGACCTTCTGGGCTGCCGACGGCAGCGACCAGGAGGACGAGCACTGGATCGAGCTCGCGCTGCCGGAGGCCAACACGAGCTTCAACGTGGTGAGGATCCAGGAAGTGATCGCGTTGGGACAGAGGATCATGGAGCACGAGGTGTACGCCGACGAGGAGCTGGTGGCCAAAGGGACGACGGTGGGGTACAAGCGGCTCCACCGGCTGACGACGTCGGTGACGGCGGCGCGGGTGAAGATTCGGATCACCAAGTCGCGTGGGACTCCGCTGCTGTCAGCGA
Organism: Curcuma longa; assembly: GCF_044706935.1. NCBI lineage: Eukaryota > Viridiplantae > Streptophyta > Magnoliopsida > Zingiberales > Zingiberaceae > Curcuma > Curcuma longa. Next base: position 827,823 of record NC_133872.1, on the reverse strand, counting down.
TGGGCCTGCATTACGACCCCTCAGTCGACAGCCCTGGGGAATTCAATTAAAGGGAATCAAAGCATGCAATTCAACCAACACTATCTCTTCTTCTTCTTCCTCTTGTTTGAAGCTTACCAACTTCAACAATCTTATAATAACTGAGCACTGGATTCCATGTTGTTGTTCAACAATCTTACCAACTTCAATAATCCTTATTACTAAAACAAAAAAGAAGGGTAATGATGTTGATAGGAGTAGAAAAATAAATATAAATTAATAAAAATAATTTTTACAATATTTAATAATTATTTTTGTTGAATCGGATTTATTCAGAAGAAATTTAAATTTGGAACGTTTTTCAACGATGCCTAATTATTACCGCTAATAAGAACTTTAGACAAGATTAATCAGAAGCCTCTTCGCCCTTCTGACCTTAAACCCTAAATAAACTGTACTAAACCCTTCTCTTCGTTTCCCCGTCCACTGCTCAACCCCAGCGCAGAGCTGGATGTGACGCCGCGTCCCATGATTTCCCATCAAAGGCTGGCATACAACACCACGAGAACCAATAACCTGCACTTCTTTTTGAGCTGCGTAGTAGCTAGAGCAGAGTCCACACATGGCCTTGCCTGCCACCACCACCACCACAGCCAACTTATCAAAATGAAAGCTTTCGCACGCCTCAATCCCACCCCACTGGCCAGTGCACGAAAGGGTGAGCCCACCAAAGCAAAAAAGCAAGAAAAAGCTACACTGATGTACGGTACAGCATAAGCAGAGCACGGTGCCCCGCTTACCGGAGCCATCGCCGGAGGTCCGCCGTCGGCGATGGTGACGCTTCGCCTCCGACGCTGTCGTTGCAGGAGGGCGACGCGTTGGACCGCTGCTCCCCGGCGAACCAACCCGCAGCGCTTTTGAAGCTCGGGCTCCGTAGGCTCTGCGGGCACCCATATGGGTCCGGCGCTGGGAAGGACAGCCGCTTCTTGGCCAAGCCACCGACGCACCTCTCCTGCGTCCCTGGACGCTGCCTTGGGGCGCTCAGCGACCGCACTCGCGCCTTCGCAGACTCCGTCGCCGCCATGTAGTTCGGCACCGCCACGGAATGCTGCTGCTGCCGGGGGGTATAAGCGGTGTAGAAGCTGCGCTCCTCGCGTCCGGCGCGGGGACTCTCCGAGCGGACCTGCAAAGGCCGCACTTTGGAGGGTGATGGCGTGGCGGGGGATCGGTGGAGGGGGGAAGATGGGTGCCAGGCCGGCGGCGTCTGACGGCGAGGATTGGGGGAGACGGCGTAGGAGAAAGGGCGAGCGGTGTCGATCTCCAACGTCTTGATGGGATCACGGTACTCTGCGGAGGCGTGCCTGCTACTTGCTCTGTTGTCAAAGGAGGACCTTGACGCCATCCAGCGGTCCATCCACCGGACAGGCCCATACTCTCCCGCCGAGCCTGCCTCGGCATCGAAGTCATCCTCCAGCGAGAGGGATAGATTCCGGTCTGATCTCCGAAGCTTAGGTACAACACGAACGCACGTCGACGTCAGACACAGACCAGAGGAAAACATGCAGAGGAAGCAAAAGAGAGGATTTGCCTACTTGATGCGAGAAGGCGTATGAAAGCGCCCTTTCTCGCTTGAACGCCTCATCCCTTTGGAACCGAAGCATCGCTTGGATTTCTTCCACCGTACTCGGGCGATCGTCCCAATCTTCAGTGAAACTACTCCCCTCTCTCGAATTCTGAATCCGTCAAGGAGCAACATAATGAGCAAGAAGAGTTCAAGAGAAAGAGGAAACTAGTAGTTAAAACTTGGGTTACCATGGACGTCCTATCTGCGGGGTGCAGATACTTGGAGTCACAGAGAGAGGTGTCGCAGCTGAAGGAGGAAGATGACTCCTGAGCCAACCGCATCCGCTGATCGCGCACCCTTGCCTGGACTCTTACCAGTGCTTGCATGCAGCGCAGCGTGATGTTTGCTTGCTTGCGCACGTTGTGGCCCCTCACTAGCGCTTGCAGCTTCACCAGCCCCTTCAACGCCCGCAGCGCCCTCCTCGCCTTCCACCAAAATCCAAGTTCGAATGATGAAATCAAGAGGGGAAAGGGGTGATGGCGAGGGGAAACCGAAGAATGCAAGTACCAAGTATCCTCGAAAGGCGGTTTGGATGACGACTGCCGCGCAATGCTCCTTCACGAAGCTAGAGGAAGGCCTGGTGAGCCGCACCACCTCCACGGCCGCCTTCGCCGTCGCCACTGCCGCCTCCGCCGTTGCCGCGGATGCGACGGCCAGCGCGATGGCGTGCCTTCGCTCCGCCGAGACCACCGGCACCGCGACTGCCGAACTCACCTGCTGTTGCTGCTCTTCAGGCGAGTACGGCTTGCGGAAGATCCATCTCCCCTTCTCCCGCCTTCGCTGCAGGATACAAAAAGATGTCACCTTTGCAGGAAGGTGAACGCGGAGAACAAAAAAAAATCTAACCTTGTCTTCGTGGTCGTCTTGGTTGGCGCCTTCACGTTGCCTGGAGGTCTTCTTATCGGAATCCTTAGTCGGAGATCGAAATGCGCGTTTGACGGCCGTGAGCCAAGAGCCGCCACCGCTGCTCTTCTTGCCCATGAAGAAGATGAGTTTCCGGCGCCTGCAGCTTCGCCGATCGACACGAACCGTTACCCAAAGATTCCCAAGAGCTAAAGAGAGAGCATCAACAGTGAGGGCAGGGGAGGAGAAATCACCAACTGGTATCACGCGAGCATAATTCTGCAGGGCGGTTCTTTATCGACGGACGTGGGGAAGAGAAAATAAGAGAGAGAGAGAGAGAGGCAGCAACGAGCGTGACAGTCCTTTGGCTTGGAGGATAGCGACATTGGACTCGGTTCACGAAGTGAGTCAGAGCGAGTGAGCCCGAGTGCCTTGATCGAACCTAATCGCAGAATTTGCTTTGTTGGATTAAACCTAATCGCAGAATGGTTACGAATGAGTCGCACTCAGACTTTCTGCTGTATACGAGATTGTTTGTTAGAATGATCTATTTTTTAACTTTATTTTTTTAAAATAAATGCTTTGCTAATCAAAATTTTTTATCGATTAATAAGTTAAATAAAAAAACACGTACGACGATCCAACCTAACAATCAATATTCTATCCGCTACTCATGTAGAAGAAAATCTTTATAAATTTATTACAATCGAATCTCTAACTCTAAATATTATTTAGATATGTCACTTACGGATCTAATCATCGTATCTAATCATTGCACCATGTCTCGGGGCCTCTACTTCTTGACTCGCTCTTGGTTTGCCATTTCTTTTGTTATTGTGGAGCCCTTGAAAGTGCTCTATCTCCCACCTATCCATCTCGATGCCCGGACAGACCGAAGAGCAAACTTGATAGATTAACTTAAAAATAATATAAACGGGCGCAAATGAATTTACTTAATTTCTATTTGATTTTTGTTGAAATTCTAATTCTATTTATTTTCAACTTTTTTTCACCAAACATGGAGCCCACCCAACAGAAGCACGCCCAGTACTCTTTACAGCTAGCGATGGAGATATTGTTTCCTGTTTCCTGTTGCCTGTTGCCTGTTTATTCCTTCCCTGCAGGGTCAGGCGTTATGTTGCTCCTTCTCTTCGTCCCCGTCTACTTCTCTACTTACAGGGTCAGTTGGGGACCATACCATCAACAACAACAAGAACAAAGACGACAAGATCGTTGCATGATGGCACGTCTATGTCTCAATTTGTTAATTGATCTGATACAAATATATATATCGTTAATTAATTTCTGCACTACATAAATAAGCTCGAGGATCACCCACTGTCTTCCCCATCTGTCCTTCCTTTCTGAGATCGCTTCAGCTCTTGCGTGGCCATTGATTAGCCAGAGCTAGAGATCATGAGCATCATCCAAGTGAACGGGCAGTCCGTGGTGCCGCCGGGCTTTCGCTTCCACCCCACCGAGGAGGAGCTCCTCTCCTACTACCTCCGCAAGAAGGTCTCCTCCCAGCAGATCGACCTCGACGTCATCCGCGACGTCGACCTCAACAAGCTCGAGCCATGGGATATACAAGGTTCCGTTTGTCTCGATCGATCGAGCAATTGCAGTCAGTTAGTTGCCGCAGTTTTGTGTGATTATGTGAATGAATGCAGAGAAGTGTAGGATCGGGTCGTCCACGCCGCAGAGCGACTGGTACTTCTTCAGCCACAAGGACAAGAAGTACCCCACCGGCACGCGGACCAACCGGGCGACCGCCGCCGGCTTCTGGAAGGCCACAGGGCGCGACAAGCTCATCTACTCCGGCGCCCGCCGGATCGGCATGCGCAAGACGCTGGTGTTCTACACAGGCCGCGCCCCCCACGGCCAGAAGTCCGACTGGATCATGCACGAGTACAGGCTCGAGGACCACCCCCAAGATCTCATCCGTGTGCGTAATCATTATTCTTATCTGGTGATTTTATTTCGCGCGATTTATATGTGAGTAATTGATTGACAATAATTTAGATCGGTGGCGCGGTATTGGGAGAAACGACGATCAGTACTAGTATTATTGATCATAATCAAGAAGAAGGGTGGGTGGTGTGCCGAGTGTTCAAGAAGAAGAACCTCCACCACCACCGCCATCACCACGACAGACCCAGCGTCGATTCCGACACCAACAACTCTTCCTATGTTGGTAGCCCCGGCGGCGAGGGTGGTGGCGCATTCGATCAGATTCTCCAGTTCATGGGTAGATCGTGCAAGAGGGAACGCGGTGCGAACTGCAATAGTACCAAACGCGCCGTCGATGATCGGCGGCCGAGTGAAATCGCCGGTGGCGGGCTGCTGGAGATGTTCATGAAACTACCGGCACTGGAGACCCCGATCATGGACGGCAACCCCTACTGCGTCGCTGTAGATGGATCGTGCAGCATGAGGACAGAGGAAGCGGAGCCGGCCGCCGGCGACTGGGCTTCGTTCGACCGGCTTCTTGCCTCGCAACTCGACGGCGGCAGCACAAACGGCGGCGAGGAAGCTTGCTTCTCCTTTGACATCCACTCGCCGGTTGGCAGAATAAGTGTGGAGGAGAATGAGGACGACGGTGTGTACCGTCCACGAGAAGACGGCGATCTATGGAGCTTGACGAGGACAGCGTCGACGATGTCGATGTCGGACAACATAAGCCGTCGTTCCCTGTAGAAGAAACGGCCGGCCGGCGGGCGCACAGATTCAATGAAGTCGCATGGAAACTTATATAACTTTGAAAATTTAACACACAGAAATATTGGGAGCATGGCAAATTAATTAAAGAATAATTACGTGAGGATAGATGAGTGTGTATCGAGTGAAAATAGATGGAATTATACTATATATATACATATATATGTATTGTTAATTATATGATATGATTTATTATTTTTAATATATAAAAGTGCCTCCTTAAAATTTTGTTGTCTTAGTGCATGGTGTAATGGAGTGCTTAGATTATATATATACTACCCATTTAGTTAAGTGTTTGATTAACAAATAAACTAAAATGAAATATTTCCATTTCATAATTAGTTGTACGTACAAAATATTATCAACATATCTCTTTACAATCGATCGATATGTTATATATCTTAATTCATCAAATCTGCTTTAGCAGTTAAGCGCAGTACGTTCCTCGATCTTCCAGACTTTGAAAGCTATAAAGCAAGAAAGGGCCGGGAGGCCATTAATTATTTATGAATAGGTACACTTCTTGCAGATCTTTTTCGAGACAAATCTCCATGTTCAAGGATGAGGAAAAAGTAGTATTATATATATTGCCTGCGTTAAGTGTTGCGATAAAGTGAGTAGTAGGCCACACGTCTTAAAAAGTTGATTTATAATTTTTGCAGATGATTATTGTGCTGTTGTTAATGGCTGGCGTAAAATGATAAAAAGCTTTAAAACTGGGGATAATTAAAGAACCGTCGGCACAGAGCTTCCACGCTTTTCTCGTTCTTCCTTTTTGATATCAAGTCAGCTGTTTCCATCGTTTGTCTTGATCTTGTTCCTGTTCATCAGTATCACGTAGGTCGTTAAGTTCAGTATCTAATGTTGTCATCGAATCTGATTACAGGAGTTAGAAGAAAGGAAAAGTCTAACGAACACGCATCACAAGTTAGGAAAAACCTTTTAACCAGAAATGATATCATGGAAAAACTCACGTCTTTAAGAAATTAAAGAGTAGAAAGAAATTAAACAAAAACTTACAGCTAAAGTTACATGGGAATTAAAGAGCAAGTAGAAGGACTGCGATTCATACAAGCCTTGCGAATAATTTTTAACGTTTTGTCTACTTAATTATATATCGTTAGATAGCATTTCAATATCTCTCAAATTAAAGTAGTAATTTTACACTTAATGGTATTGGTAGGATGGCGATAAAGTGAGACATATAAATATATTAATCGTAGTTGGAAAAACTTTTTAGAAAAAGTAGTCATTGGATCAACAGTTCGTTTATGATGGTAATTAACTACTCCTGAAAAACTCACACAGGTTACTAAAAAAGGATACTGCACACATATATGGAGGTAATCATATATATTTATTTTCACTTGATCAGTTTCAAAATCTCTTTCGCAATCAATAATGAAGCTGTTATCCTCTAGCTTTAGGCATCAGATGAGTAGTCCTTGAGAACCTTTTTAGATGTCAAAAGGAGTTGGTGCATCTTTCATGTCATATAGAGACTGGAGAACCTTCACCAAAAGTGAAGAAAAAAAAAACACTGTCTCTTTAATTCCATGATTAATTAAGAGTGGTAGGAGAATTAAACTGTTAACGTCATTTAAATACCTTAATTATAAAATTAAAAGGTTTGGTTGGGCTATACATAGTCAAGGTAATCACCCAGCACCATCATCAGACTTAGGGTTCTCTCAAGATGTTAATCATGAAAAGATAATGTATAATATAGAACTTGATGAGGGAGTTAAATTGTATAATGGTGAATTAGGAATGCTGAAAAATCATGGCATATGTGATTGATCTCGTTTGAAATCGAAGGATGAGTTAACTCCCGTCGGATAATCCTCTATTGACTTTTGCTGAGTTAGTTGCAAATAGATCTACCTCTTCAATTAGGAGTTGATTTTTACCGAGTCGGATATGTGTTTGGCAAGTTGGCGTAGAACGGATAGATCTTGGCGAATTGACTTCTCTCTGCCCAATTGAAAAAGATCAACAAGAGATCAGACAAAGCGCACCTTGGTGTGACTCCTCCTTTGTCTTAAGTTAGAGTTGGAGGAAAGAATAGAGCAATAGAACAAAGAATAACAAGAAAATTATGACATTCGGTATATTGAGAATATCTTGTTTGTTGAAATGACTACCTTATATATAGAGAAGAAATAAAAAATATATTTTGCTCCTATAACAGTTGAATTGAGCTCCTTTTTTATTCGACTTTTTTATTTCAAGTAGTTGCATAACCAATTTGTAACTGTTGTGTTGTTCCAGTTGCTGTCCATTATTGTTGACTAGATAACTATCAGACCTCTTGACTTGACATCCTTTCCGCAATTGACACGCCTTTTGTTTGAATCCACTTTTATCCAACCCAATTAATCTATTGGATAAAAGTTCTCCACTGACTTGGCCCAAACCTTATTGAACAATTGACAATGGTAATCTAAGTACTATCGAACTCCTCATAAGTATCGTCGACATATTTTGAGGTCATTCTGATCATGTTTGATTCAAACTAAGTGTAGCCAAAACTAACTCTGAGGAATTCGGATCCGGACCCGTACTGATTGAGTTAAGGATTTGGACTCTATATTAACCGAGTCAAGGATATGTGTTAGCCCCCTAACTAGATAAGAAGGCTAGGCATAAGGAATGAGTTGTTGCTCCTTTGATTTAGTCTATTGGGCATGTGCACAAGACGTGCCAAGCAGTGATAGGATTTGTAGCAAGGGTTGTTTCACCTTAGTCCGCAGAGATGGGCTTGGGCCAAGCATAAGGAGTGAAAGCTGACCTTTGACATGCCGCCAAAACAACAAATGATATGTGGACAAATAGTTTGCACATGTGGAACGGTAGTTGACAAAATTGTCATGTAAATGTTTGTAACAGCCAAACCAACTATTACCTATGCGTTATAAATAGGCAAAGTTGGGCAATGGCAAAGGAGAGGGGGATTGTGTGAGCAAATATGTAAAGATCCACTTTGTATTCCTTTATTGTCATGCATAGTAAAGATTGGGAGTTATTTTGTAAATTGAATGTGTTTGCTTGTCGGTGACCTTTGTTGGTCATATTTGAAGAAGGAATTCTCTTGCCCTTTGGTGATGCATTTGTTGGGTTGAATCAAGTACGAAACTTGATTGTCATGTAGGAAAATTTCTAAGGTAAAAATTTGACCCTGTGACAACTGGTATCAGAGCTAGGTTTGATAGATGCTATCGGTAGTCAACAACAAAATCAGAGAAGGATTGCAAATCTTGAAGCCTTCATTGGTTTTATCCTTGATGGTGATGCTAATTACAATTTGAGGGCAAGGATTGCCAATTTGGAGGCTTCAATTTGATCATATTCGGGGGTCTCTGATGGAGGAATTTGCTCAGATTCACAAATTAAGACAATGATGATTTATGCTCCGAGATGGTCTGTGAAGAACGGTGGCTTCAAATGCAGAAAGAGAGATTGATCATCCAACGGTAAGAGTCCAGAATCAAAATCCTTTGGAGGCACAGGGAGTGCCAAGGATTTTGAAGGAGTTCCATACAGGTGAAATAAATCCATTCCATGTAAGTTTTGAAAGGTTAAAGGTGCACCCTACATTCCATGTAAGTTTTTTTGAAGGAGTTCCATACAGATGAAATAAATCCATCAAGAAGCAGCACCAAGGGAGCTCCACCAGTTGTGAGGAAGCAATCTGTTGAGGAAATCTTTGACCACAGAACCTTCAGAATCAATAAGAAAAATAGAAGAATATAATTCTTGGTTCTTTAGAAGAAAAAACTTGAATCGGAGGCTACTTGGAAAGAGATGTTACACTTTGGCAATTCGAAAAGAAAATTGAGACATACATGCAAAAGCGTTCGATGAGGACATCAAGTTCTTCTGGTGGGGAAGGTTTGTTAGCCCCCTAACTCAATAACAAGGTTGGGCATAAGGATTGGGTCGGATTGCTCCTTTGGAAAATTTTTAAAGACCCTATAACATTATGTGACCGAGTCAAGGACATACTAAGCAACCTCCACATCATTGATTTGCATTTTAAATGTTGTTTGCCTTAGTCCGCGGATTATTTGTAGCACTTAATCGTGGTTTCATCCAAAAAATTAAAGGTTTAAATCACAAGATCGTGAAAGCTGACCTTTAGCATGGGCAACTCTCTTCAACTGGGCCTCCAAATAAACTGTACAGAGATTGGGCCTCTCTCTTCAAGTCGAATCGGAGGGACATCAGTCACTGAGATTTCATGTAATGAAATTGTAAAAAGTATTTTTCTTTTTTATTATATTTTTGAGATGGATGGATCACATTTGGCGACTTGGAAGAACAAATGGCATGTTAAATATGCGTGGAAACAAATACGCTTCCGATCGTGGATGTAAACAATTGCAGTGCCATGATGCAGTGGGCCCGCCCGATTGGAATTGTGGGGCCCCCGGTTCAATCCCAAACCGAACCGATCCGGCAAGCGAACCGGTTCACATTGTGCTATGTTTCACAATGATCCAGAGACTTAAATACCCCTTCCGTCCCCTTGCTCGCGCCCCTCTCCGCGATTCCCCTCGATCTCGGCCACTGAGCGTATTGTTATCGATCGCCACCGCCCGCCGGCCGCCGCCGCCACGTCCCTCTGGAGGAAATTAGAATATGAAGAAGGATGCAGAGGTGGTGCGGGTGGGGAAGTATGAGATCGGGCGGACGCTCGGCGAGGGCAACTTCGCCAAGGTCAAGCTCGCCCGCCACGTCGATTCCGGCCGCTGCTTCGCCGTCAAGATCCTTGAGCGCAAGCGCGTCCTCGATCTCCGAACCCACGACCAGGTTGGAATCGCGATATGTAATTTCTTTGATGTTCTTACCGATTTGAGCAAACTGTGCGATGCTTGATTTGGACGATGATGCTTATATTTCGCGGGCTGCAGATTAAGAGGGAGATTGCGACGCTGAAGCTCCTCAGGCATCCCAATGTTGTCAGATTGTTTGAGGTTTTTCGTTTCTCCTTCACTCTTGATTATGTTTTGCGATGGTTTTGTGTGTTGGAATATTCTAGAAAAATTTTGGGACCGCGTCAGATGAGACCACGAATTTTCTCTTCTACCTGGACTGGAATTTCCCAATTTTCTTCTTCGTTCGTTCTGTCTTCCATTTTGAAATAGTCAGTTATTGCAAGCTTCCGTTGCGAGTTAAGTCACGAACCGCATGGCCGCCACAACATCGAGCACGGCTTGACTTGTGGTTTTGGGTATTGGTTCATGATCTTGTGGTTTACCTTAAACCAGAAAGAACTTGTGGTATTGCTTCTCCGTTGACGACGGATGTTGAGAATGGGACCAGCGTGAATCACACTAGAAGAAAGGGAAGTTTTGAGAGATGGAATGGACGACTTGACTTTGTCTGACTTTGTCACTTAAGACCTTATCACTTTCTCTTTCTTGCTTCTCTTGGTCCACCACGAACAATTATCCATTTAGCCTCGTCATGCTGAAATTTTGTTGCACTCAGGACGACCTCACCCTTCCACCCCAAAAAGAATAATTAGGAACAAAATTACCAAAGTCTACTTTTTTAATGCAGTGGGAACTAGGAGAGTGCTTTTGTATCTACTTACATCAATTTTTAAAAATTAAATAAATAAAATAATAAAAATATTGATACTGAATAATAAAATTTGATATAGAATATTTGTATGTTCTCTCCTTCTCCCCCTTCTTATGGCTTTCCACCCTAGTAAACCAAGCCTTAATTTCTCGTCTCTGAATTTTGCTTTCTCTTCGATATAATCACTTAGGTGCTGGCCTTTTTACCCACCATTTTAATTAATAATAATCTGAAGAACATTTTTCACTCATCTAATGCCTTAGGATTGTCATGGAACTAACTAATCTACCTTATTTATGATTTGCGTTGGCTCCAGGTCCTGGCAAGCAAGACAAAGATTTACATGGTCCTTGAATATGAAACTGGCGGCGAGCTTTTTGATAGAATTGTAAGCAGGATTGTTATGATCTCCATTAATGCAATCTATTTAGCAAGAACTTCACGTACTAATCATCTGTAAACAATTTGTCATTCATATCAAGTTGTTTCCTGCATAACTAACTGACCACTTGATTTCTTCGATATAAGGAATCTAAAGGAAGGCTTCCAGAACCTGAGGGGCGTAAACTTTTTCAGCAACTCATTGATGCTGTCAGCTATTGCCATGAGAAAGGTGTATTCCACAGAGACTTAAAGGTAATCGAACAAATATTGAAATTTTTATATATTAGAACAAGATATAAAATTTGATCAAATAGGACTTCTCCATTCTCTTCCATGCTTTGCATACAGCCAGAAAATGTGCTTCTTGACACACAAGGAAACATTAAAATATCTGACTTTGGCTTAAGTGCTCTACCTCAACAATTTGGGGTAAGTGCTTCATACAATACTTCCAAATAGACATCTTGCTCATAATGCTATTTACATTTATTGGTTCGCAATGTCAATTACTTTTTCTTATTTTTCCTTTTTCTAATTACTTTTGCCAGCATGATGGCTTATTGCACACAACCTGTGGAAGTCCAAACTATGTTGCCCCTGAGGTAAAAATTGATCTTATTGTATCTGAAAAATCCTGCTAAGGTTTTGTATGTTTTATATTTGTCTATAAAAGAAAAGCACATTGTAACGCATGTTCCTTCCATGAACTTAAGGTTATTGCCAACAGAGGATATGATGGTGCAACGGCAGACATTTGGTCTTGTGGTGTAATATTGTATGTCATTCTTACTGGATGTCTTCCGTTTGATGATAGAAACCTTGCTGTTCTTTATCAAAAAGTGAGTAATTGATCTTTTCAGAACTAGTCTCAACATATAGAAATCATTTGCCTAATTATTTCCTTTTTTACATTGGCTAGATATCAAAGGGTGATGTCCAGATTCCTAAATGGCTTTCTGCTGGAGCCCGCAATATGATAAGGAGAGTTCTTGACCCAAATCCTCAAACGAGGATAAATATGACTCAAATCAAAGAAGATAAATGGTTCAAGCAAGACTATACTCCTGTTGAACCTGAAGAGGATGAGGAAGACATTGACTCTGATGTTGAATCTTTCTCAATCAGAGAGGTAGATGATTTTCTGAAACTTAACTTAATCACCACACATTATTTTGTGTTGAAAGGTAGCAATTTGAATGTTTGGTCAAGGTTCCTGAAGCAGACAAACATGGAGATGCATGCCATCATATCAATGCTTTTGAGCTAATTGGAATGTCATCTTGCCTTGACCTCTCTGGGTTCTTTGAGGAAGAGGTGAACTCCCAATTCGTCTATCAAATTTCTAAAAATTTGAGTTTGAACCCTCGAGTTCTGATATATAAAGCTTTAGAGAGGCTACTAATGATCTACAATAAGCTGATAACCTAATTTTGTTGACTTTAGGATGCCTCCAGTAGAAAGATCAGATTCACCTCAAACTGTCAACCAGAAGAATTGCTAAAGAAAATTGAGGACATTGTTACATCAATAGGACTTCAAGTACAGAGAGGCCATGGAAAGGTTAGCCTCACTTTTCTTTTCAAAAAATGAATGTCTGATAAGAAGCCTTTTTTTGGTCTATTTTTAATGGTAAACAAATGAAAATTAAAACCTTTGTTGTCTTTACAGTTGAAGGTGATGCAAAACTGTGAGATTAAAACGAGTGTCAAGTCACTTTCAGCTGTTACTGAGGTATTTTTTGAAGCCATTTTTCAACATTTCTTTTGATGAGAAGAGAATACATGAAGTACATTCCAAGCTCTCTTAAATCCAATTTGAGACCTTTCTTGTCAATTCATTCCCTTAAAACCGATCAGTGTTATGCGTTTATTAAACATATGATTGTAGGGATTCCAAGAGAGGTTGGAATTACTGATTGAAATTCGGGATCCACAAATCTCTTTGAATTTACAACCACTTTGCATATCTGTCTTTCAATTACTAAATTCTCACTCATTCCTAAAACTTATATAGGTGTTTGAACTTGGCCCATCATTGTACGTGGTGGAACTAAGAAAAACTCATGGAGATTCTTCCATGTATCGGCAGGTATTATTCTCTTCGAATGTCAAGTAATTGTTCCCATGAAATTGAAATGATGCAAGACGTTAGAGGGCTATTCCTGCTAAATTTAGTAACGAAGCTAGGTCAGTTATTTATCTTAAAGAGTTAAAAGTGTTCATCCTTGCAGCTTTGGGCAAAGCTTTCAGATAGCTTGGGTGTTAGCAAAAGCCAAGAGGCTTTGACAAACCAGTCATTGATGTCAGAGCTTAAAGGATTAGAAGGAGAGAGTGCTGTGGCTGCCTGAATACATATGTACTGGCTCAAGTAAGAGTCGATAGGTTACTAATATGAAAGCTCATTATGCCTTTAAACTTACAATGAAAGTTTTGCAAAACACATATGCACACTACAGTTGAATGCAGTAAATGGTTGCTCATTGAGCATCACTATTCAATTAGTTCCAAATTAATTAAAGTTGAGAATTAGCTACCAGAGCAGCTAAAAAATTTTCATACATGGAAGACAACAATGATGGAACAACAGTCAGGCAATAAGGTCATCGAGAAGTTGGGATTTCATAAAGCACACAATAGAAAAAGGAATAATTTGATCATAAAAAAGCATCTACAAAATTAACAATGTGAGTGTTTTTTTTCTTAAATGCCTATAGAAAATTTTCTAGTTAACAGTAACTCTAGAATTTTATCTTGTAATTCTACGACTGATGTTTATGGTAAAGCAAACATGGCTTAATGTTTTCCAAAGGTAATTGCAAGTGACTCAAAGAATATACATAAAAGAAAAACTATCATTTTGCAAAAACTAAGGCTTTGCTTTCGTTTATGATTTTTTTTTTCTTTTCAAAAACTTAAAAACTGTTTATAGTAAACATTTATTAGGGGTGTCAATTTGGATAGATTGGATCGGATTGAAACAAAAATATTATTAAAAAATTTTTAATTCAAACTTGATCTAAACTCGAACTCGATTTGAAAATCTTAAACATGAACCTGTATAATTCGACTAACTCAAATAACCTAATTTTTTATTATTTTCTTTGATAATTCTTTATTTTTATCTTAATATTTTATCACTGTCATATTAGCATTATGTTAAAATATCTTAATTTTCAAAATAAAATTTGATTTAATCTCAAAAATACCTAAACCCTAAATTCGAATCAACTTGGGTCAATCTGAATTCGACTCGAACTCAATTCAACCTTTTTAATCCGAACCCAATCCGAATTCGAAAACCTCCAACCCTAACTTGATAATTTTCAAGTCAACTCAGGTTGGGTTGGTGGGTCGGATTTATTTTTGAGACTTCTAACATTTATCCTCTTGCGATAGGTCAATGATGAGCTTCTAGCCAAGACGATGGTTGGATCCAATGGTCAGGCAAGTGTTGGGCTTCTAAGTTCTGACAAAAATCTAGACGCGTGTCATTGAAGAGATCCAAAATCGACAATCATTGATGTGGTAACTATTGGACAATCTTTGTCAGAAATATTATGAGAATGCACTGAATTGAAAATTACTGTATGTCAATAATTATTGGACAATTAATGTGGGTCATTTGTTTCCCAGAATATAACGACAAACTGTGAATCTCCACCAAGCACTGGTGGTCGTGATGACCTGAAATAGTATTCGAAGACTATCATGGATGAATCTACCGAACGATTGTATCTTTGCTTGCACACTGTTCGTCTACTCACCTAGATCAAAACACCTTTATCGAACTCTTATTATTTCCATTTTAATTCTCAACAGTAACAATATCCATGATTTATATTTTTTATTTGTAGATTTTACTGCACCTATACAAGTTCAAATAAACTTGTAAACATCACGTAAAGTGATAAACCTTTTAAGACATCTCTAACAACTTTATTCTGTTACAACATTTTGAGGTTGAATGGGTATCATCAACGATTATCTTTAAATTTCTATGCTAAATTTTCTTAATCATCAATCTAATATAGGTTATAATGAGAGATTGATCTAAGAACGTTTAATTGTTAGATTATTTATTGTAAGTGCTTTCTAATTTATCCGATCACTTCAAAATTAATCGAATCGAAAGATTAGATGTATGATATTAATTAAAAAAATATATAGAGACCTTGAGCGTTACGTCAAGGCCTTAGTGGAATCTTAAAAATTGGATATTAGAGTTTTACAAAAATGGAGTATTACAAAATTAAATCTTTGCATAGGAGCTTATAAGTACATGACTTAAGTAGATAAAATGATGCTCCTGGGACATAGTTAAGTTGGTTATGACGTAACAGATTTACAGAAGAGAGTAAGGGTTTGAATCCTGGCGAAGTCAGATTTATTGGTGTTATATATGAATTTTTGTAGGTTTAATAAATTATAATTTTTCGATTTATCAAAAACAAAAACAAAAGAAAAATAGATAAAATAATCGCTAAGCCTGACAGATACATGACTTAAGTAGAAAAGTGATGACCAAAATGAACCCACAAACGTACCCAATCTCTGCTAAACCACATCTCCACCGTCAATCACGAGGGACTGTAAATTTAAACCGTATAAAACTGGAGCAGTCGTCTGGTGACCGCTTGTGGCGGTGAATTTACATCCGAGATCATTAGGGCATCTCCAAACCCTTTGCGGGCTCCCTGTCCGATGCCGGCAGTCTTTTCCGGCGGACTCCGATCCATAGCTTTCTTTGACAATGTAAGATTCTTCCCTCTTTTCTTGAAGTCGCTACCTTTCTTCCTTTCTCCTTTTTTCGATTCCATTATCATGTATGCTATGAGCCTATGAAGGTTTCTAGGTCACCACAAACCGTTCCGCAGAGATTTACACCTTAAAACATTGTGAATGGGCGGAGTAGGATCTCCTCCGTCCTTCCCTCCCTCCCCCCTCTCTCTTTTAAAAAAGATTACATCAGAATCTATTGAAAACTATGAATATCTTGACTTGATTTTTTTTTGGCAGTCGATACTGTACATGGTTTAAAAGCGAGTTTTGTCTGGCATTATATAGTGGACGAGAAATGAATTTCGATATGAAATCTCATGCAGATACAGTTGTGTCAGGAGCCTGTGTTAATTAAAGTAATCCTAGCCCTTTAACTGATAACTAGTAACATATTGGGTGAAAATGTTCGAACCATTTCTGCTTCGCTGCGATTTTTTTCCTAGCTAACAAGTATGCTTAGCGTATTTACATTAAATTCTTATGTCTCTTGGTTGGAATCGCTTGCAACATTTACTAATATTGGCTTACAAAATGGAGAACTATTTTTTAGATCACCATTAGATACTTGTAATTTCCATCCTGCATGTAGGAGTGCTGTTTGTAGATAACACTGAAGATCACAAATTGCTCGAGCCATAAGTTAACTCTATCATGCCCATAAACCTTGTCTATGCTGTCTTTTTTTTTTCTATCTTTTTTATATTGCGATGATAAAACTCAATTACTTGAAGTTGAACAATAAGAGAATAACATTTACTTATTCTTTCTTTGGAAAGGTTTGTACTTACATTTTCGTTGGAACTGCCAGTGAGCTATCGTGACCATCAAAGAAGGCAAATAGAAAATATTTGCTAGAGTTCTTCAAAATCTAAGCAAGAGTTAGATGTCTTCTTCAAAGTCAGCGCGATGCTTTAGATGTGGTGAACATGGGCACCTTGTTGATGATTGTATCTTGGATGAGGATGTTTGCTTCTTTTGCAAGGAATCAGGGCATGTCAAGGATGAGTGTCCGAGGAAAACTAAACTGAATGCTAAAAAAAAGCGACGGTCGCGGAGTCATACATCTAGTGCAGCCAAAGAGAAGATACGATGCTTCAACTGCTGTGAACGAGGACACTTGTCTAAGGCATGCCCCTTGGTTGAAGATGTTTGTAACTTTTGCAAGCAGACGGGGCATTTGAGGAAGGATTGTGTGCTGAAGACTCGCAACGACCAGCATAGTGCTCAACAAGAGCCAAAACAACACAAGGTGAGTCAAAGGCATCAGAGCACCACAACTCAGAGTTTTGCCTTTGCTCAAGAGAAGGATATGAGAGTCCAATATCCTCATAATTTCCACTCAGGTACATAAACTTTGAGGATTAAATTTATTAGTGAATGAACGTTTTTGTATCCTTGTTTTTAATTTTTTTAATTATTCAATTTATTAGTGATTGATTAAGAAATTGTTGTGGTTAGGTTTTATGTTCTGGTTTCATTTTTATTTTGGTTCAAATATGTTATATGTTGGAACTTGTGGATTGTTGACACATGAGGCGACATTGATGTTGATCTTTTATTTGATATTTGGAGGTTACTGTGATTGACCTATGGTATCTCGTGTTTGAATTGATGAATTTATATCTACCTTCCAGAATCTATGATGGTTTTCTGTGAATTTTTGTAGTTAATTTATTGTGGGGAGTCGCTGGACTCTCAGCAACTTCATTGCCTGAAGTTTTGTGATTTAGCTAGACAGACTTATACATGGACCTGCTGTAATTTTCTGATTTTTTATGTATTTATTTCCTAAAACTTTTAGATGTTTGATTTTCTTATTTTTGTTTCTTAGAATGGGTTGGTTGCTGAAAATCTTTTTACGTTGTAGTCAATATTTTTACTGCAGTTCTGGTGGTAATTTAATTGGTTTGTTCTCCATCTACAAACATTGTAGTTTCAATATTTTTATATTTGAAGGTTGTCAACTAGTTGTTTTGTAGTGATGTTGTCACTGTAAGTCATGCCATAGTAGGCGCTCTCATGTGGTTTCGTTTGGTGCACCCATGCTGAGCATGGTGGGATATATTTTGTTTGCCAATTTTTCTTGTTATTAAAAATTCCCTATATCACATGGTAACTGATTGATCTTCTATTGGTTCTTGTTTGATTGAAAAATGTACCTTCGCTTATACATTTGTAATGTTTCAAGGGTATTTACTGCAGCCCCCTTTGGGATACCAAGGTTTTATACCTCCTTTGCATGTGTCATGGCCTCTACCTGGTCCTGCCTTGCTCCACACGGAGCCATTTGGTCCAGGCATCCATCCTACACCTGTTCCATTTCCTTCTGATACACTACCACCTCTAGAAATTATGGAGCAGACGCTTACTTCACAACACTGGGAAATGCAACGACTCGCAGCAGAGAACCAAAGATTTGCTGGCGTCCATTCTTCTTTGAAGCAAGAATTAGCAGCTGCCCAACAGGAGCTGCAAAGACTGCAAAACCAAATGGATGCAGTAAAAACTGGGCAAGATCAACAGTTAAAATTGTTCTCAGATAAGGTTGCAAAGATGGAAACTGATTTGAAAGCTTCTGAATCTGTGAAAGTGGAGTTGCAACAGGCTCATGCTGAAGCACAAAGCTTGGCAGCGACAAGACAAGAATTAATCTCTCAAGTACAACAGATGAATCAGGATTTGCAAAGGAGCCGTGGTGATGACCAGCAAATTCTAGCATTGATGTCTGAACTTGAGGTTCTCAGACAAGAATATCAATGTTGCAGGTCAGAGCTCTCCTTCCATTGTCAATTGATACTTTCATAATGAAAAATGTTCAAGCTTCTCCTCTAAAAACATTGCAGAGATACATATGACAACGAGAGGAAATTGCGCATTGGTCATTATGAGTCTCTTCAAGCTATGGAGAAAAATTTTGACTCAATGACTAGGGAATTAGAAAAACTGCATGTGGAATTGTCAAATGCTACCATCATAGACAAAAGTCCTACCACTACGTTAGGTTCATATTTTTTTCACATGCTTCATAAAAGAGGGCATTTCTTGTGAAATTTATTATGGTTTTTTTTGGACAAACTTTGGATGTCAGGTGGACAATTTGGGATAAATGCTGATGCGTACAATGACAATGCTGCATCTGGAAGATATCATGCCAGACAAATTCCTTACGAAGATAGATATGGAAAGGTATCCCTGCCTTTGTTTACCTAGTACTCTAATTATCATGGATTTGCTTTACCAGGCATTCTTGCTTTTTGCTTCATAACTCAGAAGATAATTGATTACATAAAAAGAGATGTTTGAGTACAAATAGGATAAACTCGTAGTTTCGAATTGTGGAATTTTAGAAAAGAGGGAATAGTTAAAATGGATGGAAGAAAAGTTCTACGAGACTTTTAGGTATCTTGAATATATTATTTATAAAAGAAAAAGATGTAGATGCTAGGATAACTATTAAGTGGTTCAAATGCAGAAAGTATTTAGTTGTGCGATTGTTGTGGATCACAAAAAGAAAGATTCTGTGATACTAACCACAGTTCCAATTACATTATGGGGAGTGTTGAGCAATTAAGAAACAACACATACAAAAAAATTGTAACCTAGACGAGAATGATAAGATGATAGTATGGGAGAAAAAAAATATTAATATAGTATGAAGATGTTCAGAGAGGATCCATATCTTTTATAGTTTTACAAACTGAATGAGCTAGACTTGAAGATATGAGGATCAAACAAAATTCTACTTGTCATAATTACAAACACATGTAAAACGTATTAGTCGTTTTAGTTTATAAGAGTCTAGGTTGTCTTGAATTTGACATTTAATAGTAGGTTATTATGTAAGAGTCTTGTACGTATATATTGGTATAATAGTATAATACACTTTCATCCCTTTGTACTTGCTATCAGAATGGGTAAATTAGAGTTTTGCATTGGATTTTTTCCCTTCAGCTCCGTAGGGAGAGCCTTGAATTTCATGTAACGGTGCAATCTCCCCTCTTCAACGATGCTATTTTTTCTTCTCTGTCTCCCTTGTGTTCACATCCCAGCTTTCTTTCTTTCTCTATTGACAATATCATGTCATGGTTTTCATATCATAGCCTCGCATCTTCCCTTGTCACTGCAGGTCTGCTACCTTGCCTCCTGGTGTTGATATCTTTGGCAAGATGCTTCATCTCAGTTTGGTTTAAGTGGTTCCCCTTTACTGGCCGATCTCTGTTTGACTTTTCTCTATGCTAGTAGAAAATTTGTTTTATGAACCCTAGAGGTGACAGCAAGTGCCACACTCAATTCCTTCGCGTATAGATTGTCACTTGCTTGACTTTGTGGTTCATCCTCACAACACATTGCTACCTTCAGTGAATTACATGACATCCTTGATGCGTGCAGACTTCCCTTGGCTGCCTCTTGAGTTTTCTGCTTCGTGGTGACATAGGTGATGAAGTCCCTCATCCCAACTTTCCAGATCTTGAACAGGTCCAAGACCAACTATGTTCTAAGGTTGTGAAATACTTGAGAATAAAAGAAATGGAAATAAATAATGATAAACTTTTGCTTGGTTTCTCTTTCAGCATTCACTTGTAGTCTCCAGAGAAGATATCAAAATCCTTACTTTTCTCCTTTTCTCAGTCGACCCTAAAATAATTGGTACTAACATGACTTGCTATAGTTGTTTAAAATACAATTTCTTTACACCCTTCTTTTCAATTTCAAGAAACTAGTTAATCCGCATGAAAGCCATATACAAAGTTAAAATTCATATGTCGTAGAGATGCTGTCTTGACTTCTATTTAAATTACAGGGGCATGCTGGTGTTGCAGCTCCATATCACGAAAGTGCAGCTGGTTTGGTCTCTGCTCAAGCCGTATACAAAGCCTCGATTGTCCCAAGGGACGACATTTTGGGAATTACAGGCAACGATGGACCTCAAGGCTTTCTTGCATCCTTAGCCTCTGGATATGCTGCTAGAGGAGCTGGTGTGGCTCTGTCAGCCACCGGAATGACTGCTGCTGCTCGTGATTCTACACAGGCACCTCCATCTTATGGTGCAACACAACAAGCAGCTTGCGGGACTGGGCGTGATTACGAATCACTTTGTGGCGGTAGCAATGCTCCGATGCATCCTTGATGCCTAAAGTGTTAGAGAAAGATAATGGAACTAGAGTTGATGATTTATCCATAAGGGATACAATTTACAAAAGATAATTGAACTAGAGTTGATGATTTATCCTTAAGGGATACAATTTATAAAGATATTAAAGTGTTCGGTCAATTGACAGATTAATAAAGAAATTGTCAATTGACATATTAAAAAAAAAAGTTTTAATCCGATAATAAATTTTTATTAACTAGTTCTCTTTTAAAACTAGTTTTCTTTCATCCCTCTCCCCTCCTGACAAATTCAATGATAGATTTTTGATGCTGAGTTTGCTTGTTAGTTTGGTGAAATGTTATTTGAATAATAGTTTAGTAAAGATATCAATAAGTTGATTTTTTACATAAATTTAAGAGATGAATAATTATTGATTTGTCACAATTTCTCGAACAAAATAAAAATCAATTTTTACATATTTTATACGAGTATGAAAGATTGAATTTGTTGTAAGATATGTTAATTCAATATTATTATATCAAAGTTTTGGTGGAATATTGATGCAAGATGAAGTTTTGAAAGAAGCAATTGAAGTCAAATAATTTCAGATATTGTATTGATTATAATTTTATATTCAGTCTAGATATTGTAGGTTGTTTTTTTGAATTCTATGAGATAAGATTTCATCCAAGAGATATTGCATACCCACTAGCAAAACATCTATCTTCAAGAAAGCTTACCAAATCCGCATTGCTATAGACATATAAGTCTCTAGAAGATTGACGATATAGAAGAAAATCATGTAGAATAGTACCTTTGAATTAATGAAGTATTCTTTTCACATTATTCCAATTTTATTCAGTTAAAACATGCATAAATTGACAAGCATGATTTACTACAAAGGTAATATCAGGTCGTATGATAGTAACATATTGTAAGATTCCAATAATACTTCAATAAATTTGAAGATCAGATATATCAGGAGAGGATGGAGTTGCAGAGAAATTGTTTATAGCAATTGGTGTGGAGACCGGACGTGCTCCATCCATTTTAGCTCTTTGGAGAAGTTCAATAATGTATTTGCTTTTGAGAGAGGAGACAATCATCATCATGTGGATAAGTTCAATACAAAAAATGAGTATTATCCAAATCTCGAATAGGAAATTCTTGATTGAGAAGATTTAATAGAGTTGTGATGCCCTTTTGATCATTGCCACTTATTAAAATATTATCCACATAAATAAGATAAAATATCATAAATCCATCATTATATTTATAGAATAGAGAAGAGTCTGTCTTTGATCCAGAAAATCCTTAAGCTTGTAACTAATTAGATAATCAATGAAACCATGCACGAAGAGCTTGTCGAAAACCATATATAGATTTCTTGAGCTGACAAATATGAGATGGAAATTGTGAATGGATAAACCTAGGTGGTTGCTCCATAAACATAGTTTGCTCAAGATGACCATGAAAAAAATATTAAAAATATCCAATTGTCGTACAGGCCAATTAGAATTGACAACTACTGATAATAATAATCTGACAGATGTAATTTTGATGATGGGGCTATAGGTGTTATGAAAGTCAATACCTGGTTGTTGACTAAATTCTTTGGCTATAAGTCAAACTTTGTACCTTCAAAGAGAACCATCAGCTCAATGCTTAAGGCGGAATACCCATTTAGAGCCTACAACATTCATGGAGGGAGTGCGCAAAACTAGATTCCATGTTCCATTGCGAAGAAGTGCATCAAATTCTGTAGTCATTGCACTACGCAATTCGAATCCTTGTTCGCTTGTAAAAAATAAGTCGGTTTAATAGATTTTGAAAATGCCACTAAAGCTTGTGGAAGAGGATATCAAATTGTCATTGATAGACAATATGCATAGATGTCACTTAAGAGAAGCATATGATGAGAATTACTATCAGTTGAATCACTTGTTGAACGACGATAAGGAAGTGGGCTAACATGGTGAATTTGAGATGGACCTGTATTATTTGAGGAGCCAAAGTCAGAAAATCATATTATCTATGGTTGGTGAGGCTTCTGAGATTGGACACGGAATATGATCCAACATATTATCCCTTCTGATAGTGTTAATGCGTTTTGCTCTTGTCGGAACAACAACTTGAGGTGACTTCAATGATATAGGAGTTAATAGAGAGCCTCGGAGCAAGACCTAGGATGACATTACCTTTGATAATATTAGGTGGCATCAAGAAGGTGCCACTTGTATCTAGAAGAGAGATTGAAAAAACTACTGAAGAAGGGAATAAAGACTCGTCAAAAGTAATATGTCATGAAATATATATCCATTCTGTAGTATATGCAAGCAACGATACTCATGATGTAAATTACTATAACTAAAGAAAATATATTATAGTGAATGAGAATCAAGTTTGTGTTTAGAGTTGGGCATAATCATAGATAACATGCACAATCAACAAATCGAAGAAAAGTATAGTCAAGAGTTTAATTATAAAGTTTTTCTAAAGGACACTTATGATTGAGCAATGAGGTAGAAAGTCGATTTATGAGATATGTTGCAGTATAAATAGCTTCATCCCAAAATTTACACAGAACTGATGCATAATAGAGAAGAGCTAAGGCGTGTCAACAATATGTCTATGTTTTCTTTTATCAGAGTCATTTTATTTTGGAGTATGAGAGCAAGAGACTCGATAAACAATTCCACAAGAGATAAGATGACGACGATGGAGAGCTTAATATTCGCCTCCCCAATCAGAATAAATAGAGTATTTTATGATTAAAATATCGTTCAATTTATTTTTGAAAATAACATAATATGTCCAATAAATCAAATTTTGTTCTCATAGGATAGAACCAAATATATTTACTAAAATAATCAATAAAGATAACATAATAAAGGAAATCTTCATTAAGCAAGATAGGTGCCAGGGTCTTAAATATCTGAATGAATTAATTTAAGTCGAGCCTACATGAATGAGACAGAGAGGAGGTAGAGGAAGTAGGTAATCATACCCATTGATGATCGACTGAACAATGTGAAGAGAAGGATGATCAAGTCGGGCATGCCAAGTTGATTTATTTGTATGTTCACTAATGAAAGCTTTGATTGAAGAATTTTAAAGATAATAAAAGTCATATTTGCTTCTCTTAAAAAATAAGATAGTATTTGTTCCTCTACCTTGTATAAAATAATGATTATGATGAAATTAAAAAATGACATTATTATCAAGTCAAAATTGACGTACGGAAGATAAATTTTTAGTAATAGATGGGACGTGAAAGATTTCGCGCATGTGAAAAGTACGATTAGATAAATGAATACATGTGTTTCCAATGTTAGTAATTTGCAAACCTAAGCCATCGCCTACTTGCATCGTATCCGAGCCATAGTATGATATTACTTCTGTAAAGATATTATATATAATGTGACATGATAAGTTGCTTCAGTATCAATATATTATTCAATAGATGAAAACTCTGGTGGTTTATCAAGAGTAGGTACAGACGAGAGCGCTTTAGGATAAATATGTGAAATAGTCGATTGTCTTAAAGTTATAGGACCACCGATAAAATTTGTGTCATATCATTTAGGACATTGAGTACAAATATGTCCAACTTTAAGACAAATTTGATATATACTTCAAGTATTCAACATTGAAAATAGAAGTAAAAGAAAAAAATGAATGAAAAGAGAGAATAAGGGGGGGGGGGGGGGGGGAATGACGATAAAGAAAGAGAAAAAATAATATCCGCATTTAAGACGGTGATAGAAGAAAAATCACTATGGAATGACGATAAAAAATTTTAAAAAAATAATAACTCTGATACCGAGAAAGGTAATCGAATTAGAGAGAAAAAAAAATGAAAAGAAATAAAACGATGATTTATCCATAAGGAATATAATTTATAGAGATATTAAAATATTCAATCAATTGACAGATTAATAAAGAAATTCTCAAATTGACACATTTTCAAAGATAAGTTCTAATCCAATAATAAATTTTTATTGATTAATTCTAATTTAATAATGTATATTCTTCACAGATGTGTCTGCGACCCAATGCTAGCTTATGCTTTTGTGAAACTTAACAAAGACCAGAATATGCGCTGCCGGTAGGAGTGTGCCTCTTATCTTCCTCATCAGCAGTAGCTTGCCCGCATGACAGCGCTGGAGACAAAGCAGTATTTGAGGTTCTTGCTCTTCATCGCTGGCTTTGCTGCCTCAGCATGCTTGCACTGTCAACTTCATCAACGTTAATGCCGTGTTTGGTGTCGGCACCACCTTCTTAGCTTTGACCTCTTGTCACCCTCACAAAGACCCCACGTTGGGCCTTTCTCCTTGGGCATTCACTCAGCAGAACAAAATCCCGGATAAGACAGATATCGGTGGCAAAATAAATATATCATCAGTTAGAACAAAGTTATTAAGAAACTAGAGTAATTTGAGCTGTTCCATGATATTTTTAATTCATTTGTTCCCAGTTTTTGCTCATTCCAACTCCATCATTACTTATATGAGCTGCCCAACTCGCGATGGTAAGGTAATCAGTATGATTAGTCATGAGCTTTCGGCCAAAGGATTCTCCTTTCTTGGACAAGCCATGCCACACCTACTCATTGAAAATCTATTGATCTATCCCAACCGGAGACAAAAGCCAGCCATTGAGACTGTTGTGTGCCCAAATTATATAAACATCACTAGCAAGCAAGAGCACTTTGGATGAGTTGAGACTGTGTCTGTCTGTCTGTCTGTCTTCGCTAGGCTCTCAATTGTGTAGCATTTTCTTTTCCATAAATTCTACAAAGATGCATTTTAAAAAGCACTCATAGTGGTCACACATGATCGTTTGGAATGGCAAACTTACGTGGAGTTGGTTGAAATCATGATGATTAAGAGTATTTATGAAAGCACTCATCTGTCATCTCCCTCTGTCGAGTTGCTTTCTCTATCGCATTTATGAGTACTTCCAAACTTAGTGGATACTCTGAAGAATGCAGCAGCTGTGAGTCTGGATGGACCGAGTATCTTGTTTCCCCTGTTCGGGGCGACGACGACAATGGCGAAGCGGAGTTTGTTCTTGTGGATAGTGGCGATGAAGATAGAAATGTTGGCAGCAACAAAGACACAGACGACGACGACGACGAAGACGACTCCATGGCTTCTGATGCCTCTACTGGATTAGTTAACGGCAAGCAATCATATGCAGCATCTGACGATGAGAGCGAGAGTGCTGCTCAGTGTTCTTCTGAACAGTCTGAGAAATTTTACAAGGTGGAAGTGAGTAGTAGAAGGAAATGCGAGCCTCAAACCGAACTCAACTCCACCTCTTTATATGGCAAATCCAAAGACAGGAAGAACAGATTGTAGTGGACTTGTAGTATCCTAGGATTTAGATCATCATCATTTTTATGTTGATGATTAATGCAATAAATCATTTGCAGTTAATTAGCATTTGATACGAGTGTAATCATGAGCTCCATGTGCTAAATAAAGTTTTCTAGGATGGAATTTGAGCATCGAGCACTGCGTTGTAAATTTTGGAAATAGGGGGGTTTTCTAGTAATTTTCCAAATGAGAATCCAAGACCCCAAAATGGATAATTAATGAAATTAAGAACGTTTCTGAAGGATTAAAAGTCTCCGGTTCTTGGCAAATACTAATCGAGAGCCTCCGCCGTCCAGCCTTCTCCGCCGCTTCCACCACTGCCATCGCTATGGATCCCATCGATTCCATCGTACTTCACGGCGACGATGAATTCGTCGTCCAGAGCCCACCGAACAACCATGCTCGAGCCCTCTCTGCGGAAATCGGCGGCTCCCCCCGCCCCTATGCCTTTGTCCAAGGGCTCCGGGTCGTCGGGCTCGATTCGGACTCCGATTCTGAAGGCGAAGACCCTGTCCATGACGTTGCTTCGGAGGATGCCAATCGGAGCGGAGATGATCTTGGTCTGCCTCTTCAGTGTGATCGCGTTCGCACCAGGGAGAGCGCGAGCGGTGGGGCGGAGGAGGAGGTGGCGATCGATGCCTTCGATGATCATGGATCCCTGGCGGGATCGAGGTCTTCTCAGGAAGTAGACGAATGGAGTGACTTGGAGTACGACGACGCGCTTGTGACCTTAATACGAATCGTATTAGGAAGAGAGGTTTCGGAAGATATCGAAAATGATGCTGATCCCTACTTCTACGATGACCTTGAGGAGTACACTGACTACGATAGGATGAGAAACACTCCGACGGCGAAATCGGTGGTCGACGGGCTTCCTGTGGTCCTCATGTCAGATGAGGATGTGGCTGACAAAAACACATTTTGCGCGGTTTGCAAAGATGAGATTTTGATGTTGGAGACGGTAAGGCGGTTGCCGTGCTTGCATATTTATCATGGAGATTGCATTTTGCCATGGCTTGGCATGAGGAATACGTGCCCAGTTTGCCGGTACGAGCTTCCGACCAAGGATCCAGAGTGCGAGAACTAAAGTCTGCTGAACTATGGAGCTGATTCCAAGTTTCTGTTGTGACAGTCTTGCTCGGTAAGCCTCCAAAGCAATGATCAATTAGGACTATCGATGTATAAAACTATGTGAATCATATTTCAGTAGTAACCCTTGTTATTTCAACAAGTTTGTCATATAAACTTTGACAAGATTGCCTCCAGATCCAGTACTAGTTTTTATGATTATGTTAATTTTACCGTGAAAAAGTAGATTTAATCAGCTTTATGTCGTGTGTTTAGTTGAACATGTAGTGTTGATGAAGCGTTTGCATTGTAGATTCTAAATGTGATAGTTCTGGAATTGAATCTGAAACTATCAAAGATGTGTGTAAATATACTTTGCAAATAGGAAATTATATATTCTTAGGTCTGTTTTCATGTTACAAGAATTCCAAACTACTCTGGAAATGGATGCTGTTGTTGTTTAACTTGTATTGTTCATTACTATCCTGCAACTTAATTTTGACAAAATGAGAGACTTATGGTCATTGACTTGCAACTTATATGCTGCATTTAAGAGTTGAACCATTTCTTGTTTATGGAGATCTTTTATGCTGCTTTGGGGCACGAAGACCATATGAATGCCTTGGCAAGATTATTCAGTTATCTTATTTCATGTTCATAAGGCTGCGTACAATGGATCCTTCCCCCGGACCCCGCATGGCGGGAGCTTCGTGCACTGGGGCTGCCCTTAATTAGAACAAAATGACCTTATAATTGTTAACTATTAAGCTTATTACACATTTAATTACATTTTGGAAATTGCTATTTAGCTTTATTCTCCTTTAACATAGAACATTAGGAGGTAGGAAATATTAAGAATCAGCAGTAAGACTACCTTAATCACAATTGGGTGGACAAGCATGACTGAATATAGCTAATTGTTGGGAAGAAAAACCATCACAGAATTTAAAAAAAAAAAAAGACTATAAAGTGTGCACAAGATAATTGCGGTCAACACTTCTTGCCACAGAGAGGCACCTACTTCACTTTTGGAGATGCAAAGATAAAAGAATTTTAAACACTTCAATGATTAAACTCAACCTCTGAGCTTTTTCACATCCTATGCCTCTCCCATCTCACCCCAGAGAATTTCCTGTCAACTTCTCTTCTATTAGATTTTTAGAGCCCTCAAAAGTACTCCCTGGAATCAACCACTATTCTAGATAATTATCTAGTTTTAGAGTACTTCATTCTTCAAGAAATGTGTATTCACCCAGTAATCATACTTTCTACAAGTTAATTACTTGATGCCCATGGAAACCCACTAACCGATGCTATGGTGCAGTAGTACTCTCATTGATTAATAGTTTGTAAAAACTTATACTTTGTCTTGAGGCTTTGCTCGACTAAAATAAGATGTGATTTCTAATTGGCTGATTTGGTTATGCAAGTATCCTTCAATTTAGTTCTGATACTTCTCAGATATGTATGGCTTAAATATTTTTGGGATTTCTGTCATTTCCCTTTGCTGAAATAAGTTTAGCATTAACAATTGATCAGTTGACTATGCTTTCCATATCCAATACCTTATCCTGAAAACAAACACAATTGGCATGAGTGATGTATATAATTGAAGTAGCACCTTTGTGAATTGACCACCTTTAATTTTTTTGAAATTCTCTGTGATCATTCATTGTTTTCTCTAACAAGAAGAACTGGTAGTAGAGAGTTTCCTTCTTGTGCCTGAATTGTAGTCGTAGGAATTGATACTTCTACAGCAAAAGAGGGATCTGTACAAAGAACACCTCTCTTATGATGCTCTCGTCAATGTTTTCAGTGATTGTGCTGCAGCAATACAAACATCAGATTCATATTACTTTTTTTTTTTTTTTTTTGGCTAGTCGAGTTAGTGATTGGTTAAAGATAAGGAGAAAATAAGGCTATAGCTATTCTAAAATTAATGAACAAAACAAAGGGAGTTGCAACAATGATAAGGTTTAAGTGTCAAAGCTAGGAACAATTTTA
Source organism: Curcuma longa (assembly GCF_044706935.1). Classification (NCBI taxonomy): domain Eukaryota; kingdom Viridiplantae; phylum Streptophyta; class Magnoliopsida; order Zingiberales; family Zingiberaceae; genus Curcuma; species Curcuma longa. The sequence continues at coordinate 798,363 of NC_133872.1, read as the reverse complement.
TTATAAAGTAATTTCGCGTTGCATTCTCTTTGGATGTTTAAATTATTCATACTTACTATAGAATAGGGCTTCATATCGCCCCCGGGACATAGCTGAGTTGGTTACGACGGAGCAGAGTTGCAGAAGTGGATAAGAGTTTGAATCTCGACAAAGCCGAGACAATGCTCTCCTCCGTCGTGGTCAACTGCAGCTTCTCGATTTATCTCCTCACAGATGATCGTAGGATCGACCGTGTGGGACTCAGTGGCGAATTCCACCTTTGCAGAAAAGGACTTCATATCAAATCCAGAAAGGCCAAAATTAAAATAATAATACAAATGATTAAATTAAGGCAAAATAAAATTCTAGTCAATTTGATTATATCAAATAATCAATTAAATTTCAATTCTATTTAGTAATGAATTAATAGTACCTGCGAGGAAAAACTTAAGCTTCTTGTTAAAAAATATGAATAGAGTAGTGAATTTTCTGAAGCTATTTTTAAAGAATCTATCGAATCATATACACACTAAAAAAAAAAATACAAAAATACAGCTTACTTTCAATTTAGAAATATTATTCCCCCATAAATCCATTAAAATTTATAAGAAAATAGTTTAGTGTTAAAACATTAAAAATTTTAGAAATAAATTTCTGAGAAACTTATTTTAACAATTTAAATACATATCTTATCTTTCATTTTTTTTTAAAAGATCATGAACAAAAGTAGTTTTGATTACTTTTTTGATAAATTATTACATTTAGATAAAAATTTATAATTTATTAGTAATTTGAATATTTTTTATGTTAACTAAAAAGTTTCTGATTTAATGAGATAATTTATATATTTAAAAAATTTAAAGAATATTATTGTGTAATTATCATAAATTTTAGAAATCATTGTCTCAAAATTAAGTTTCAATTATTAACATTCTTCAATCTTAACTATCAGATAATTATATTTGACAAAAAAAATGAAATTTGGGTGAAAACATATTATCCCTTTCAAAATGATATATGATTTTTCTAAACTTACAACTTTCTCATAAGTATCATTTGTTATACCAGAAATGACCTTCTTGTAACTTAACATTTGTTTTATGTGCATATTTGTATCTTACTCCGAAAATTTATATCTTATGTAATTATATTCACTCTAATTAGATATATGAAAATATATTTAAAATATTAATAGATAGAATTATCAATAAATGATTAAAATGCATTTAAATGTGTTTGCAAGTTAAGAACAATATTGACAATTTAAATTAATTTTGAAAAATAAATAACTATGATGTTTATGTTAAAAAAAGAGAGGAGCTCGCAGTAGCATATTTATAAATATAAAATAATAAATTTCTAAATATAATATAAGTGATTTTGACTTGCAATTTTTAAAATATTTTTAACTTAATAGAATATAAATTAAACGTTTTTGATAAAGAAAATTTAAGGCAACAACCAATAAAAGATTTTCACACAAAATCATCAACGAAATTGATAAATTCACATGTTTAATATTTTTAAGTAGTTAGTATTTTTTATAAGGATGCTAAGTTCGTTTTAAAATTTATTGAAAATTAAAAAAATAAATTTAACATTCTATAAATGTAATTTAAATGTCCACTGGACATATCAATAACTAGTTTTGCTTAATTTGAGAAATTTCGTAACATAAAACGTGAAAAAATAATTTAACATTAAAATATCAGACTTAGTTGATATGTAATAATTGTATGTCATGAATAAACTTGATTTTTAATTCAATAAGAGCTTATTTATATTTATCTAATAATAAAAAGTTTAAAATAAATAAATTTAAATATTATTGAACTCAATTTATTAATATATCTAGAGAAATTTATGAACAACTTATTATTCTATTTAAATTTTAATTATAAATTTCTATTAATAGAGAAAAATACAATAAATATTAATTAAAAATAAAAGAAAACAATATATATTATTAATTCAATTTGATATAAAAGTTTAAACTAATTCGAATTTGATTAAACTTTTAATAAATAAATTGACACAATAGAGTCGCATTGATTTGACTCGGCCATCCGCTCGGCTCGCAGAGATTCGACCAACATCCGCAGATTCCAACACCACTATCTTACGGTGATGAATCCATTTATCTAGACAACGGACGGCTGATCCACTTTCCGCATGGAGAGATTACTATGCGGACATATCAATTGGAAAAATCGACTCTTCGAGGCTTCTTTGTATCTCGACATATATATTGTCTTCCTCCCGATCCATCTCCCTATAAAACCCTTGATTTGAATCCCGTTGGGGACCGATCTCTCCCTCTCTCTCTCTTCTCTCTACCACTTCGCTCTCCTGCCTCCGGCAAGATCATCCCCGTGGTATAAATTCCCGGGTCCAAGTTCCCTTCGTCGGCTCGGCGGCGAGTAGGGTTCCGACGGTCCAGACTTAGCTCAGGATCTCGCGATTGGAGGTCATTTTCTTCCGTTTCAAAAACATACATATGTAAAAAAATGGTCCTTCGCTCACCGTGTAAAGTAGTATTTCGTTTGAGTCCGAAACCCCCTATTGGGCTCTTACGTTACGTGTTTTGGTCTTGGATTTAGGTTTAGGCATCGGTCGGGGTTTTTGTTGACCTGAAAATAGCTAATTCTGCTTTGATTTCATTGTTTTTGATCTCTGCATCGTGGCTAATTGGTTTTATTTGTTGTTCGACTTGTTGGATAGTAATTAAGGTTTCTTTTCAGACTGAAAGGAGGTGTCCTTTTTTCTTCTCACTTTTCCGATGGGAAAGACTTATGTTGAATGTTCTTTTTTTTCCCTCTACCTAATAATTTAACGTTCCATGAGATTTTGTGTGATTTAAATTAGAATCTTGAAGGTCAGTAGATAATAAACCCAATAATTAAAAAATGTCATCGTGACTTATTTGAAAAGCACGGGTAGTCGCTATTGGAAGACTGCTGCTTATTTTCTTCAGGTATCTGTCATTATTTCTGTTGATCTATCACGAGCCTAACTCGTTATCTTCCTGTTGAGGCAATGAAATACATGATTCCTTAAATGGACAAAAAAATATTACTTGCATTTCTTCCCATGATAAATATGCTGCTTGCAGAACTGTATTTTCATTGCTTTGGATTTATAGTTAATTTCCATTTTGGTGTAGTTTTTCTGCTTTAACTTCATAGTTTATAATTATGGATGCGGCAACTCTTCAACTTGAATAGTTTTATTGCATTAATGACACGATGTTACTAAATGTAAGTTATAGTTGTAGACTGAAAAATGCATCTTGCTGCATCATAATGTGCTCTTCCTTTTCGTCTAGCAAACACAGGTCATTAGCCCAAACTAAAAAGAGGAAAGCTACTAAATGAGAGAAAGCGCATGTTGTCAAAGCCTAGATCACCCCTGTCATCGTTAGGCCAGTCTCATGCCAAAGTCCAACCCCTACTGTACTTGAGGACAAGTACTTTTTTTCCCAAAAGAGGGAGTGATGTTATGAGTCCATATCAAACAAAAGGACAATAAATGCCACATTTGCAGAAGCTTTGGTCTAGGAAACATCTAGTTGTTGAAGGTGGAAGCACCAAAGAAACTAGGAAACAAAGTGGTCTATTGAATTATTTCATCATAATTAGGATTTAGGGTTTTTTTTCTTGCAATTATAATTAATCGTCATGAATCACATGTATTGATCGAATGTATTTCCATGTAGTTCAGTGTGAGTCATTTTCTTTTACAGATTTTTAATCAGGAGGAATAGTTGGGCATGATTTTCCATGTTTGGCGTGTGGGTGTAGAAGGACAGGTCATTGCTCTGGATAGGTAGCTGCCTGAAAGTCAGGCAAACAAAAGGTCTAATGCACCTGCTAGTCACTCATTATTCCATCAGGGAGTTATGGTGAGAATGAGAAAACTAAAAACATGTGGCCTAAATGGAAAAGGGAATAGACATCTGTTTCATCCCAAAGATATTGTACTTGTGTGTCAACTGGATTTGCTTGTGCTTGAAAATATAAGTTTAAAATATATTAAGTTTATTCAGTTTGCTTTCTGTTGGAAATTTAGGAAACTGTTATCTATCACATGTTTTGTATGTTTTCACATTAATTTCTAGATTTTTAACATATCTATCATGAACATGTTCTCGATGATTGGGTACCTTTTAGAGTTAAATACTTGGGCCTAGAAGGAAATCATGTTAAGAGGGATTCTTTAAATTTTTAATCTTTCCGGTCATCATATGCTTTTGGTACTTTCTTTAGTTTTATTATCCTCATAGTAAATGTTAATTAAGAGAAACCATTTAGTTTGTGGATTAAATTTATAGATTTGCATATTCCATAATTGGAAGTTCATTTAATTAAAAGATGATAGGTTGACTACTGTCCAAATTGTTGGGATTGTTGTTGTTTATGATGTAGTTTTTAATTTTGACTGTCATTTGGTTTATAATCTGTATTTGGAGTTTGCACAATTTTGTGGTGAAGCCGATTGCTTTTCCCATAGAAATGAGAAATGGCCTTGATAGCTCAATTTTATTTTTTATTTTAAACTGTCACTTGTATAATTTTTTTCTTCATTCTGTTGCAAGAATATTTCCAAGTGTCATCTCTCCTAAGAAGTGCTTCTGTATTGTAATTGATACACTATCCTTTAAAATCTTGTTAGTGTCCTACAATCTAAGCCAAAAATTCTGATCCAAAATGATGTTTACCAAGGACAGTAGATTGTTCTGAGAATTGTTTGGTTCTTTCTGGATCTTCAATTCTGTCAGTCTCCTTATTGTACATGAAATCTATCCTTAGGCAGGGTAACCATTAAGGTGACTTTGATTCTCTGGGATTTCTTCAAGAAATAAAAAATGGCATTCCAGGAATAAAAAATAAGAAGCTATTCTTCATCTTCTCATGACCGGCTGCAATGATTCTAAGTAGATTCTTCTCCCTATCTTGTGTAGTGAAATACATTTTTTCCAGAAGGAATTTAAATCAGAATTGTATGCTGTCTTACCACTCAGCCAGTTGGAACTTATCAGAATGTTGTGTTAATCTTGTTTTAGCTCTCTAAAGCAAAATCCGAAAGTTGGAACTTATCAGAATGTTGTGTTAATCTTGTTTTAGCTCTCTACAAAATCCCATCACACCCATATAGATATAAAGAGCAGGCAGGTGAATCCTTTTCTTCAATTTATTGTGTTTTGATATACTTGAGACAACAAGGAACAGAAAGTTGATTTGCCATTCAAAAAGGATCAACTAAAAATTGGGTACCAAACAATTTTCAACAGCTCTTATCATTTGTGGTTGATCGACCTTTGATGAATGTACAACAGTAGAAGTTCTACCACGGTCACATATAAAGTGTTAAATTAGATTAAGCATATGTTGGTAATACGGGATATAAGACATGCTCAGATAGTCACAATGTTTCTTTTTTTATTGTTCACTATTTTGTATCAAGAACTTCAAAGTCTGCATATTGCTAAAGGTGCATCGAAGATCATTATAGAACAAATATTTCCTAGTTGATATGCTGGATTAATTGACTTATGTATATGCCTTGTTATTGGCAAAGTAAACAATACAATACCTAATAACTTTTTTGTGTTTATTGCTTCTGCAGCCAATCAATATTTAATGTCACTATCTTGGTTCCTCTAATAAGATTAGTTAGGGTGTTAACTTTCTGGCAGGAGCAAATTTAGAGAAATAATGATATCGGCAACTGTCTAATATGTAAAAAAATTGTTTTCTGCCTTCCCACTATAAATAATCAAACAAAACCTCTTTGTTTCATGTTGTTTGTTATTTTAATCATTGGTTTTTTTTCATTGGATAACCATCAATTTTGGTATCTTAGAATAGTCTATGGCTACATTTGAATTGTACCGAAGGTCCAGTATTGGTATGTGCTTGACAGAAACTCTAGATGAGATGGTTTCAACTGGAGCCTTGAGCCCAGAGCTTGCTATTCAAGTTCTTATGCAGTTTGATAAGGTGAGCTAAATTTTTAGCAGTTATCAAAATTCTTCTGGAATTTCTGTGATCATACTAGTGTGCTGATATATCTCTTTCCAGTCCATGACGGAGGCTTTGGAGACTCAAGTGAAGAGCAAGGTTACTATTAAGGTAAAGGCTCATTGTTAACATGTTGGACATATTATTTATTTTCAGCCAAGCTCCTTAATCCTCTGATGTGTTTAATATTTTGTGCTATTGTAAAATTAACCTTTTAAGTTAACATTGATCTAAATTTGTGCTTCATAAGATACTTGTGCCATTGACCCTTCATTATCAACTTCCCATGTGAGCATGGCTTGACTTATCAATCACATATAAGCATGATATGTGAAATCTTGTGTCTGAACTTGAGAAATTAAAAAAATGGAATTTGGACAGGCTTTAGTTACTGCAGCACATTCCATACAGAGTTATTGGTTATCATCTCCACTAGGTTTCAATCCTGAAAATATGAAAGGTGCAATGAACTAATTTGTCAATTGGTTTAGTTAGTTATGAAAAAATATTTCCTCATAGGTCATGGTGATGCAGCTGATGGTCTTATAAAAGCTGTTGCTTTTTGTTTCTCAAGCTTCAACTGTCGTTCGTATTTTTTATTCTAACAGAATATTGTCCAAAATCAAGTTGCAAGTTCTCTAGTTCTTTATTACTTTGTCCATTGGAAATTTATGCAGTTGAATGCTCCTGTAATTGTAACATGCTCTTTCAATGTACATGGAGAAGCCCAAGTAGCTCTAAGTTCTTGTGATTAATGTGTGCATTTGTGTGACAAGTGTTATCTGGCATTACTTATTAGCTTGTTAACAATGAACTATGCTGTACCTTATCATCCTGTTTCAACCATCCCTTTCTTTCTGATAATTTAATTCCTGAAGCTGACAGTTGAGTATCATTTTTAAGTTTGATGCACTATCGTGAAGAAGAAACAAGAGAGTATTATTGTGACCCCCATAAGTCTGCTACTGCAACTCTACTCTGTCATCATCTTTATCATTTTCTGCGTAGTGGCCATGCAAAGATTATTTTCTTTCATCCTTCTCTCTGCATATATGCTTGTTTATATATTTCATTATTTGCATGCTGCTTTGTTGGCCATTCCAGATAAAGCAGTAGACCCGTAAGGCAAACCTTCATTATGATCACAGTCTCATTTATATCTATTCTGATTTATTGTTGTCAATCTAGGCACGTCACATTGCCAAAGATGCATACCAGATTGCCTGGTTTGTTAGGTGTTTGCTTAATGAGTGAAGCAAGATACTTAGTTCTAGAGTATCATTAAATAATAAGACAAACAAAAGAAAAAAAAAACAATGCTTACATGGCAACCACTAGTTGATTGACACAATAGTATATCAGTTAACCAGTTAGTTTTCTCATCAAGCAAGTCATGATCTCATGGTTCTTGAACTGGACAATTTTGCTCAAGATTGAAAACATTTTCAGTTTTGCTAATGAAAATTGATGGGCTGAGCTTAGTTAATATTCATGTTTAATTTATTTATGAACTGAGCCTAAGAAAATGTTCTAGTTTTTCATTAATGTTTAAAATATAAATAAATGGACTCTTATTGATCACTTCTAGATAGTTTTCTGATTATGGCAAATTTTGTTGGCCAATTACTTATCCTAAAAGCTCAGGCTGTTGGCATAGGGATGAGATTATGCTTTTTATATTATTAGACTGGGCAATGTACTGACTCAATCTAACTCCGGAGACATTTTTGGATTCCAGTAGTGGCTAGATTCAAACAAAAAGTTGTCTACAGTAGTGGTACCATGATAAGTCTGACTTACTGTCTATTTTTCATAAAAGCACTAGCTGTTAAAAAGGATTATTTTATATGCTTATATGCTGAAACTGATTAGACTTATTTTCTTTGTCATTGTCATAGTCACATTCCGCTTAAATGAGAGAAATTACCCATTAACTTACCAAGCCCAATCACGGGCTCAAAATGCTTAAACCAAGTTAATAGTCGATAACTCATTTTCATTTAAGCTTATAAAGCTCTTTTATCGAATGCGGGAATAAATTGGGGATTACAATCTTATACTAAATGTGAAGCTTAAAATACAACTCACAGCCCAAAATGCCCCTAATCGACGGGGATGTGAGGTCCAATGGTGGCTACACCATCATGTAGATAACCCTTTCCAATACCTCATTATATGTCTAGATTGGGTTGGCTTTCATACCAATTGTCACGACCGCTTAGATGAGAGAATTGACCATTAACTTATCAAGCCCAACCACTCACCCAAATCCTTAAGCTTAAGTTAGTATTAGATAACTTAGATAAGTATATAAAACCCTCTATTAGCTTACAACTTACCATATGCAAACAATCATAGTTTGAAGTTATTGCCATGCAAGTGCTTCCATGCAACATTTTTTGTTGTAAGATTTGCTTACCTACTTTTTATAAATATTTTCAGTTTCTTCATGCTCTGTGAAGTCAATTCCTAGGATTGGTTCCCCATAACCTATGTGATGGATCTTGGATCTCTCTCTCTCTCTCTCTCTCTCTCTCTCTCTTATTTACTACATATACAACCTGTATGCTAATCTTATGTATTAATTTTACCATTGATGATTTTTCCCTCCAGCTTCATTTTCTATAGGTTGCTATCTTGACTATATGCTAGGGCGACCAACCCAGAACTTAATCCTCAAATTATTTCATAATCTCATAGGTATATGCTATGATTGACAAGTACCAATGCATTTTATTTATTCAGCATCCAAGCTCTGCAAATTTAGAGTAAAGTAAAATAAGCGTCTACCATATCTGGATTCTCAATCCTGCCTTTTAATTGTTAATCTGCTAATTGGGATAGCTCTGAACTCTTTTGAGACTGTTCTGCAGGGTCACCTACACACCTACAGGTTCTGTGATAATGTTTGGACGTTCATCTTGCAAGATGCAACTTTCAAAAGCGATGAATTAAATGATCAAGCTAGGAGAGTGAAGATCGTAGCATGCGACTCTAAGTTGCTATCGCAGTGAGAGTTCACATTTTTCTTGTCCTAGGATCATCCCTGGGTGGAAAAGTTCTCATGCTTGTCCATTGACACCTATACCTCTGCCAAACTTGGTCTCTGGCAAGTTTATTTCGTGTATCTGACTTGGACAACATGAGATGGCATGCTTATGTGGATTATTATCTATGTTCAAACAATAATGTCAACAAACATTAGTATTTAGTTCAGTTTGAGGACGTCAGTCAGTAATGGATGTTGCAGTTATATGTACAATGAACGTGAAGTCTGACTTCATGCATGTTAACTATATTCAGCGTAGGAATATAGTTCTCCTATGCATGTTAACTAATTGTTGTTGTCGAGCAGAAGAATTAAGAAAATTTGCACCAAATTGGTAAATTATTCTCCAGTTAACTTTCATTAATTGAAATCTGAGGTTTATTAGGGAGGTATTAATATTCCTAATGTCAGCAGCTGAGGCATATTTTCTCCCGTGGAGGCATAGCTTCAAGTAAGCATTTGGTTAAAAGTCAAATTGAACGAATCAAAATATAACTAATCGATTTTTTTAATAAATCAAATTGATCGAACTTTACTATTAAAAAGAATATATATAACTATAACTGCACGCATAAAAAGACACTCAGTATATATATATAATTGTGACTCAGATTGTGTATCAGAGGCACTATGAAAGAACTCGAATAAATAAAACAATAGAATAATAATAAGTAGATTCAGTAAGGAAAAATGAAGAAGAAAAATAGAATTAAAATTTGATTATTGCAAGTGTGAATGGAAAGGCAAAGAAAAATTTAAAAAAAAAACAAAATGGCTCTAACCAAATATGAAATAACTCAAGATTAATTGGATGACAGAAGAAAAGGTTTATTTAAAAACAAAAACAAAAATACTAAAGGAAAATAATAATCTCATTCTTTGCTAAAAAAAATCACCTAAAGCATGAAAAATTCATACCCAGCTTCTTCTCCTTGGTGAGTTCCCAATTTGACACTTGGAGTGACTATCTATAAATCCTACAAACTCCATCAAATCTCATGAATAACTTCTATCAAACATAACTTTTACCCAGCTCTTATGTGAATTCGCATTAACAGAATTATTGTAGGACTCTCATCAAAAGAATTCTTTGTGATATTATGTGAACAATGAGGTAGCATATGCGAAAACGTAGACAAGATTGATAAATCAAAACTTAAAAATAGTTAAAAACAAGATAGAGATGAAGCTTATTTATTACATGTCCTTTTATTTTCCTCGACTCTTCCCTTTCTTGACAGGAAACAAAGTAAGTTTGGTGGTCGAAGTATACGCCCTAGCTTCTGTAGGCCGCAATCTGGAAAGAGCAACTTGCTGCTCTTCATTTGCCATGGCATCAGTAAATGGCTTCACCTCAAATGATCCTCGGGTGAATCCTCTGGCTACCTGCAATCAATTCATTATATAAAGAAACATATTTGTTTTGCAGAAAAAAAGTTTCATATGCATTGATCTTTTATGATGTCTAAGTTTATTTCCTTGCATAATATTGCGTCGACCAGGTCCTAAATGACACGATTATCAAAAAAGCACTCAGTAGTTGTTTAATAGTACAATCTAAAATGAAAAATAGTGTTTACTAACTATACCTTCAACAAAATCCAAACTTTGAGAGAACTACTCAAGACTGCTAGTTTTGTTTGCTTTCCTGTTGTGAGGTAGTTGCACATGTAACGATCCACTTTTAGCACAAATCTAGGCCAGGACTTCACGTTTTCAGAATCTGGCTTGTTATGAGAGACAGCCTGAAACATAGGGGATAAGAACAAAGAACAACATATTAATTACATGGAGATTGGCAAATGCAAGCTACTCCATTATTGTGTTCTTAAAAGGGGAACAGCATCTAAAAGTTAGATAAAGGTTCAAAATAACAACTAGAAATAGTTTACTTTTCCAGGAGAGAAACCAAAAGTAGTATATTCCTCCATAAACAACAATATCTATCCTGGTTTGTTATTCTTCTAGTAAAAGGAACTTACACGTTCTTTGAATGGGGTCTATAAGTGTATTAGTTTTAGGGTTGCACTTATGAATTTGTTCATTGACTTGGACGACCAAAAATATCCAACTTGATGATACCAAAACAAATATCCGACTTGAAGAATTCTGTTTTGGAGCCGCATCATTCCTTGTCATGAGTTGTCAAAGTCAAATCTAAGATGTCTTATGTAAGGACAGTATATGCTTCCTCACTTTAATACCTAACCATGTTTCTATATCTATGCCACTGAGGCCATAATTCCTGATTCCAAGAGCTAGTCCTCATACAACCAGACCTGCAAATGCAGATTATACACACATCTAAGTTTGTAGACATATCTATACTGCACCATCTCGATAAAACCACTATTAAGTATCAAATACTCCCTTAAAGCCAGTATGTCTGAATTAGTCCAAACATGAGCTGATTAGAGTCACATCTAAGTTTGTAGATATAACTATACTAACCATTTTAATGAAACCGCTATTAAATATCAAATATTCCCTTGCCTTAATGCCAGTATGTCTGAACTGCTTTAAGGATGAAATGAAATTCAAAAGAACAGTCATTAAAACTTGAGAAAATGTTTATTCTAACAACAGGATTCCCCAATGTTTATTCTAACAACAGGATTCCCAATATGACCTATTTACTACTATTATTAGTAAAGAACGAAGGTGTCTAATGTTTTCCTGTACGTGAAAAATCAGTGCCAGCATCTGACTTGGATGGTCTAGAAAACTCATTATGGGCTGGATTGGTCAGGTTGAATCCATAGAATCAAAATTGAATAAAACCCAATCTGAAGTTTTTAAATTTTAAATAAAATAAAGGGTACGATGAACATGAATATTATTGTATCTTCATTGCTTATATATATATAGGTACAAATTACATAAACATTTCTGCTGTATCAAATTATTATATTTATCTTACTGCATTACTACATTTCACTTTAATATCTAGTTTAAGATGTATAGTTTTCTTATGGACAAGTCAATGATCATGATGTAAAGTATAAATAAGAGATCTATTTAACATTATACTTCAATTTAAAAATCTCTTACATAATTATAAGAATATTATGTTATCCGAAACATCATTAAATTTTCTAAACTCTATTATCTTAGCTCCCAAATTTAACATTATTAAATTAATATCTCAATTCTAAAAATTTTCTTTTAGTTTACTCCCCACCTCACAATTCTTTAAGCTCTAATAAGATGAAATCACCATGATTTACCAACTAACTCTAAGAAATCTTTACAATATTAAAATTATAGATGTAAAACGAGTAAAATATAAACATAAAGAATATTTTAATTACATTAGAGCTCTAAGGATACATTACCAAAAACTAAAACATATATATATATATATATATATATATATATATATATATATATATATATTATATATATAATATTATCAATTGAGACATAATTCTGAAGTTATACTTTTAAAATATATGTAGCTTATCTACTAATTCGCTTTTATTATTTACAAGCTATTGTGTACATTAGAATTTATGTAATATGTTAACATTTAAACATAGTGTATTTGAGGAAGAATATAAGCCCAATATCTAATTTATACCTATTATACTCTTTTATGATGACATAAATGAATCAGATCCAAAATTGTAGTCTTGCTAAAGCAAACTGATTTTTAATCAATTGAGTCTTAAAGGTAAGCCAAAGATGTGATTAATTTGGGCCGCTGCGAATGTGCTGCAAAATAACCAAATTCTTATATTATTGTGGGTCTGCAAGTAAAGTAGCCAGTACATGGTTAACCAATTAGGTTAGCAATTTGGAGAAGAGAAGCACTCTCCTTGTTAGTGACAAAGTCTTCCACAAAACTCAATATGGGATAATATTCATGTAACCAATCCAAATAATTGGAACAAACATGACTTGATGACAACGAAAATGAGGCACCAAAGATCATTTGGATCAAACAATTTTAAGGAAAAAAAAGGTTAGCCAGTTTCATATTATCTTCTTTGATTCCTAATCCAAATGTTGTGCCTATTGATTTTGATGATATATATGCAAAAGTTAATTGTCAAGTATCAGTTAATGTCTGAATTCTCAAACACAATTGAGATTGAAGTCTGAAGATCACAATCCAAATTGATCGGTCAGGATCGGCCTATTTTGAAAATAAAACTTCCATTTGATCAATAAACATAATGGTATAAAAGAAAGTGCACATGAAGGTTTCACTTACAAGCAGGCGACATATTTCACGTTCAATCTTTGAAAATGATGTCTCCAAAGCTTCCACTCTTCCAGTGGCATGGCAACAAATGCATGGTTCGCTAATCATGAATGTGACACTTGGACGGACCTGCAAAAATAGTCAGTGAATTTGTCATCCTTGGAAATATTGTCAAGGAACCACCAGTACAAACATTCTAGCCACTTAGCCTATAGTTGCACGAAAGATATGTAATTAACTTTTGCTCAGCTAACTTAGATTTGACAATGAAAATGTAAAAAAATAATAATAATAATTATCTAAGATTGATATGTCCAATTCGTCAATATGATTATCTGGGAGTCTTAACAGAATAGACAATGACTCAGTGAGCACCTAAAGAAATTAGCTTGCATCAATGGACCCATTAATTGTGATGTTCAATGGTACAAAATAATTCCTTTTAATTCAGCATTCTATAATTTATGGCTCCATCTTGTTGTAAACTGAAACGAAGGATTATCTCAAAATGTTTTTAAGGAGTAATCGTACAGAAAAAGTGCAGCGCTAAAAAAACACTTCAAGTTCTAGTTCTCGATTCATACCCTCTTCCTGGTGATCTCCATCAACCCAAGCTTAGACAGCTCAGAAACTCTGACTGTTGATCGATCCCTTTCAACTGCCTTCTTCATTTCTTCATAAATAAGCCTTCTATTTGCTGGAGCAGCGAAAGGGGAAAACATGGCAATGAAATTAATTCTTTAATAAAATCAGTGAAAAAGGAATAATCATTGCTAAATCTCGAAAGCCATTGAGTAGCAAAAAAAGAAACTAAAAGGTATTAAATTTGAGGTATCCAACAGTGAAGGATAACTTTAATCTGTTTTCCATGGGAGAATGATGATTATACTGCCCCTACAACAAAAAATTGTCATATAATATTTCTATAGTTTGTGTGATACAATTTCTGTTTCCTATGTGTTCTTTAAGCAATATGGCCTACTATTCAAGCATGGACCTAATGAGATGAGATTTTGGCTTGCTGAAGTTTTGATAGCTACTACATGCAACTCTCAAGCATTAAACAATACAGATTAGACAAAATAATGGTACCAAGAGATTTCCATCGGACTATGTGGATAAGAGAATTTATTCATAACCCTTACTTATCAATATGAGATTGGAGAAATAAAACTATGAAGTTATTTTACTTACAATCATCAACCATATCAATAAAATCAACCACAATTATGCCACCAATGTCTCTCAGACGTAGCTCCCTTGCAATCTAAAACAAAGAAAATGATTAATTTTAGCAAACACTTAATGGTTGTTTAAGTCCCTGAATTAGGTCGCCACTAAAATCTGTTGTCATACTTCAACTTTGCGACATATTTATGTCAACTTTATAATTTGCAAAATAAGAAAAATAAAAGGATTGTTTTTCGTCCTTGGAGGGATATTAAAGGGATAAAAACAAATTCTCATTATGAAGACTTGTCCATTTGTTAATTTAACATACTTGTTTCACAGCTGCAAGATTGACATCAAGAACAGCTTTCTCTTGAGATGTTCCTTCTCCTAGCATACACTGCCCCCCATTAACATCTATTGAGACCAATGCTTCAGTCTGTTCAATCACCAAGTAACCCCCATTGGACAGGGGTACCCTACAACGAAAAGAGATCATGAGCATCAGAATACAGAAAATATTGTAGAAACAATTTGAATTGCTCACAGAGAGATGGGATGAGATTATGACAAAGAGATCAAGTCAGACACATTTCAACTAAAAACATGAATTAAGTCCATTTGAGATACAAACATAACAAGATGCCAGTAGTGCTTTGTAGTACTTTGTCTTTTGGCATGTCATGGCATTTTGATTTTACAGCAAACCAAATGAAGAAAAATTAATTTACTCCCTATAAGCACTTAGGAACAGGATAAAAGGGACATAAAGCTCCAGGCCCTGCTTAACTAGGCTGCAAAGCACAAATGCTACAAAGTAAACAACAAAAACAGAAACACAATTGTAAACCAAACGGATCTTCTGAGTTTATTGTTTAAAGTGATAGTAAGCAAATATTCCTAGAAGAGTAAGGCTGTATTATGCCAAATGACGTTGCATGATTATTTCAAAGCAAATTGTGAGTAAAGCAAGAATATTTCATAAACATGCCCTAATGCTAAGATGATTAAGGGACAAAATGTGTGCCAGTTATAGTCATGATGATTTGATAACTGAGGAAGGAAGCCAAATAGAACTTCAATTAATTTCATCAAAAGTCTGTGAACCAAAGAAACTAATGCAAAGTGAAAGCAACTTTGAATATATAATACTAAAGATTGTGTACTTACCTTTTACTTAGAATGTTATTGATTTCCTCTTCAATTTTGTATTCTTGAAAAATGGGTATTCTTTTATCATACAACTCAACTCGATTACATAGTTCTGGTGCAATTTTCTGGAGATAGCTAGTAACCTGAACATCAAAAGAATTGGTATGAATAATGTAAATTAATACAAAATAAAGTTGTAAATCACATACGTAACTATTACTTTCTGAATTTCAGTAAATTTTGCAAACTGCAAGAATATTAAACCACATGAAAGTCTATCCCTACAAACAGGGCAGTAATAAAGTGCTATATATATCTAATGAATAAAAATATGATGATTTACTAGTGTCAAAATATATACTCTCACAAACCAAAAGTTTTTTTTTCCCAAGAAACATGTTACCTCATGATATGTTCGAGGAGAATCAACAACCATGCGCTTGACCTGAAGTAAAAACCCAAGTAGACAAGACCGTTAAATAGTCAACAAACTACAAGAGTAGAAAAACAGAATTGCAAAAGAGACTGTAACTACAGAATTAGATTGACCTTTTCATTAAAATAATCTTGCACGACGGACAAAGTCTGACCCATTGCCCTGTGTAGCATTACAGGAACTGCTCCTTCTACACCCTCTTCAGCAGCTAATGCAGCAGATTTTGCATGTTCAGCTATGCCTTTCCATGTTGAAATTAAGCCATCGAGGTCCTTTTTCAGTTCATCCAATGAGTGACCAGCAGCAACAGTTCGTACAGTCAAGCCAAAACCTGGAGGCTGCAATGTTTTTGCAACAACCTTTAAGCGGATGCGTTCCTCGCCAGTTATCTTCTTTGAAATTCCTATTCTATCACACCGAGTGCTTAATATCTGAAAAAAGGACAGAATCCTTCTTATGTCGATACTAATATTCTATAGGTTTGCACACTGATGGACAACTGGAATAACATGAAATTTAACAAGAAATTGCAGAAAACTGATACAGCATAAAGGAGATATAATGGCCTAAAGAAGTTGCTGCAGTTGTTATTCATCATCCAAAGTAATTAAATTATATTACAATACATGAAACCGACAGAGAAATTTTACCTACTTAAAATAGCCAACAAAATAAAAAATAATATGTACAACAAACTTTAATCTTGATCTGGTCATGGCATGGTTTGATTCAATTTTAAAGGAGAAATCTTGATCAGTAAATGGAGAAGTCTAGTTTTTGTCCTTCCATCATAGTGATAACTAATAAAATATCCAAGGAAATTAGGGAACTTATTTTTATTGAATGGCAATTTTGAAGTTGTTGAACTATCTTCTTTCATATCCTGAGTTTTTTTCCCTGACAATTTTGTGAACTAATTCAATTCACCTGGCCCATGTAACTAAATATTGTTTTCAACATGTGCAAACAAACTCCAACAAGTTTCCTTTATTTGTGCACAGATATGTTTCTCATAAACTCTAAATACAATAGTTATTTGTTTATCACTTTTTGGCAGAAACCCATCTCTCTGCTGAACTTAGTAAATGTAATTTCACCTAGACACAAGGAATCTAACTTAAAATTAGGGAACCTATGATAATTTGAATAAATCTATAATGGACTAAATATCAATCTTCAATCACCATAGCAGAAAATTGATAAGTTGGTTAGAATCACTCCTGTAAAAAACATGTACTTGATTTGTGATTTCAGGACTCATGTTCTTTAGTTTTAACTTTAAATTAATTACTAATATCTCAACTGAAATTATGAGATGTCAAAGATGCACGGATAATGGATTTTCATACTGACTTAGTAGCATGGAAAGAACCAAGAAAACAGAGTATCTTACGTCCAAGTTAGAAAAGTAAAATTTTTTAAAATTGATTAAATCAAAGTAGTACCAGTCGCAACATAATTGTTTTGAGATACATACCCAGAATCTGCTTCTTAGGCTAGGATATGCAGTAAGAGCAGGACCTTTTGTGCCTAGCCCCTCTTTAACCACTTGGACAATTACTTCTGTCCCTTCACGAACATGATCCCATTTGTTTTTACCTCTATCAACACCATCAACGTCCTTCAAGCTTTCTTGTATAAGAAGTGGAAGACTAGAGTTGTTTGAGCTTTCTGCTTCTAGCGGAAGGAAATCATCAGCATATTCATCATCAAAATCAGCTTCGACAATGTTTAACTCATTTATATTGTTGCCAAAGTTCATCTTAATAGCATCAGATGCATCCAATTCATCTTCTACTTCATGTTCATTATGATACTTCATATCATCCTCATCATAAGAAGGCTGGCCATGCCCATGGATGTCAAAGTTACCTTTGACTTCAAGCTTACTAGATTTGTTATAAGGCTCTTTCTCAATACCATGATGAAATGGCGGAAAAGCAAACGGTTCTCTATTCCGCTTAATATCCATAAAGGATGACCGAGAAATACCAATATCTACAAATGCCCCACCCATATGGGGAACAAGCTTTGTAAGTACACCTAAATATATACTATCACACTGCACATTATTCTTGACTGGTTCCAACAATAGCTCAACGAGCTTATCATTTTCCAAGACAGCAATTCTTTGCATGGTACAGACAGATGAATTTATAAGTATAACAGTTGATTCTGGTTCCTCAATGTGGACTATATTGAGCTCATCTTCAGGAGGTCTTTTATCTGTCCCGTGCAAGTTCACTAAATTTTGTTTATGTTGTTCTTCTAGACCGATAGTATCATCAAGTTCACCAGACTCAGTAAAAGAAAAAAAAGTAGATCGAAGTAGCCATGGTTCCTCAACAGGTTGCTCTTTTTCAGAATCCTTTTCCTCTGAATCTACCACATTTATTTCTGCATCCCTATCTAAAAATTTATACTGTTCTTTAGAAATATCATAAACTGACAATTTCTCTCCTAGCAAGCGAGCACCATTAATACTTCTCATTATGCCCAACTCTCCTGTGAATCCACTGGAAGTATCTAAGTGTTCAGTGCCACGAACAGTAACAAAACAATGGATTATTGAACCAAGTAAAGTTACCTGCAGATGAAACTTTGTAATTTCCATTCTTGATCTGATTGTTGGGGAATTCTAAATCCAGCATCCACGATCCCCACGAGGGAACTGGCAGTCCTTGTATTCTATTCCTCATCCAACAATCTCTCACCATAATAACTTTGTTTTCACTACCAAGAGAAGGTATGGATAAAGAGAATTCAGGTCCTGATCTCCAAATAATGTCCCTCAAAGGATTTCTCTCATCTTTCATGAAATAATTGTATTTGAAATGAATCCCGCAAGGTACCTGAAACAGCAGTAGCTTAGAATTTACAGGAACTATTCCTAAATTGTATTTAACTGCTGAAAAAAATTAAATATACAACCAAATTATCAATTACCAAATTCAAGTATGTGTTGACAATAGCTTGGGGGCACTCAAATATGAATAACAAGAAAATGAAGGAATGTGAATACATTAAATCAATAATACGTTAGCAAAATGACTGGCTAAAATAGCTGGCAAGAGAGCATTGTTGTGTATCATTTTTTCTCCCATACTCAGTTTATGATACTTGTTTCACATTTTAATGCAGATGCCTGAAAATTCAAAACAATTTCAAAGCAAGATTTCTAAGACACTGCCTTTCACGAGGAACTGTTAACAGATAAACTTGAATTTAAAAAAAAATACTGCAATTCAACTGAATCACCATAAAAAAGTAAACCAAAAAACACCAGTTAGTATGAGAAGTAACATTAATTCAGCTAAAAGAATACTGTGGAGCAATAAGCAATAATGCAGATTACAGAATACTATATACCACCCAAACTTCCAGTCTGTCAAATATACATTAATCAACAGCCAACAGATTTTATAACTAGAATAACCACTGTACAAGTACAATCAATCTCAATGATGATGTCAAGCAACACCTTGGAGGGAAGTCAAGCCTTATAGTCAAAAATCCTAGCAGATTCTAAATGAATATCCAATCATTAGGTGTTACACGCGTGATCAAGTATTCAAGTTTAGTGATAATCAACCTAATAAAGTACATGAAAATTTTACTAATCATAAAATGAACAATAATACAAGATAATAAACACAGATTAAGTTTTATCATAATCAACCAAATAAAATACATGAAAATTTTATTTATCATGAATGATAATATAAGATAATGAAACTGGGGATTAAAAACCACCTATCAAAACACCACATTACCTTTATTTCAGAGATAAAGAAGTTAGCATGCTCCTTGCAACGAGACAAGTGAATAGCTTTCTCTAGTTCCCAAGAGCCTAAAGAAATTGGATCACCTGTTATAAATAACAAATATCCATCGCTTACATCAGCTTCGATATTCCATACTACCTTCCGCACCCCTCTGCATGCAATGACTGAGTAACCTGAAACATGCATAGGATAAAAATGCCTTGAGTTTGAAGTCAGTGCCCTCGTAATTCATAATGCACCCTTGGTGAATAGCATACAAGGAAGCAGTTGATATAAGTATCATGGGAAACGATAAGTAAAACAATAATTTTTTCTGGAACAACAATGACTGAGTCAAAATTATCATTTCAAACATATTGAAATGGTACAGAAAAGGGAAAAACGTATCTAGCATCACAGGGAGAAAGTATAACTTTGCTGGCCATTTGGTTGGATAAAACTCAGAATAACTAAAAATGAAAAACCAGTTAGTAGCAATGCAGATAGCCTCGAAATTTCAATCTTCTACTTGGTTCCACCGATTCAAAGTCACCACAACAGTAAATAAAAGGTGAACAAATTAGGCTAAGTGCATCCCAGGAGCTTGTTGACGCACCAACTGCACATTGGAGCATGACCAGAAACTATGTTCTGAATCTTCAGCTGTGTTCCCACACAGTATCCAAGGCTTTGGTCAAGATAGTCCCGATAAAACCAAATTTCCTCTTGCTAGCAGCTGGTTCAAATAGAGCAGCTAGGACAGAAGTATCTTTAGAGGGGCTCACACCTCCAAATCAATGGAACCCATCGTAACTATACCCCAAGAAGGCTTGGAGCCAATTCCAAGATCAGGTAGTTGACCATTGCCCATGGTTCACTGGATTACAGATGAATGCCTCAACCCTGTGAAGTAAGCACTATATGTGTTGGAAATGCTGAAGAAAACAAATTGGGAAGGAAATTAGTAAACCAGATTGGCAGGGAAGAGGCAGTAAGCAGACCCAATAGCATACCAACATAAGAAGTATCTTGAATTGGTTGAGTCAAACCAATTTATCCAGCCAAAACAAGCTAAGATACTTATACACAACAGTATAAGTCCAAGGACTTCCATCTTATATGCCAGCACCACTTCCCTGACATGCAAGATTTTGAACTGCCAAATCCATGATACTCATACCACCATGCTGTGTAGGCAGGATGCAATTTTTTCATCCCTCTAGATAGTTGATCCCCATGCAATGCTTGGCAAAGCACCAAAGAAAAGAAAAGTTCCTTTTTCAACATACAATTCTTTATATAATCCACCTTAGTGCCATGAAAATGGACAAGTGACCAGTGAAAGAATAAGAACACTATTGATAAGCATGAGTGCCAGTTTGTCATCAAGTGTATTGAAGAAATACACCATGAAAAATGGTTTGCTAAATCAAATTTTACAAATAACATAATAGAAGGACATTGACATCCTGATCCAGCAACTAGCACTGCATCGTTCTACTACCTCAATAATGTGATCGACATTAATGCAGCACCAGTGAACCTTTAAAACAGGAATAACTAAAGTAGCATCAATGATAAAGATTTTAGCAGAAATATAATAAAACCACTGTTGTTCAACTAATTTCCTAGGCCATCATAGACCCAAAAAAGACAAAAAAGAAAAATACAGCCAACTTAAGAAAACTGAGAGCTTGAAGGAAGCTAGAAAAAAAAATAATACAATCAGTTCCAAACAAACATCTTAATATGAAGCTTGTCATAACTTAAGTCAGCAGAAAACTATTACCTATATCATCTATTGCGGACATCAATGTTGATGCAGAGAGATTGGAAGCACGAAAATTGACCTTCAGATCATTCTGCTGTTGCATCCATCGCCAAGTAATTCTGAGAAGATAGGAAGTCTCAAATGCACAGCCACTATAAGTATTTGTGTTAGACACTGAACCTATCCATAAATAGACCACTTTAACCATTAAACCTCACATGTCTAGAATTCATGATAGATAAATAACAACATTAGGTGGAAAGAAAAGCCCATTGGATTTGCACATCACTATCCTATTAAAAAAATTTCACATAAAAAAGTGAAACTGGGGCATGTAATCCACTCCTCATCTCAAGTTCTCAACCCCCTAACTTGTCACGCAGGGTGGGACAGCATCAACCAGGTTGGCTGACATTGTTAACCTACGGTTATGATATTAGCGCTACCTGTTGCATACCTGGTGACATGTTGCTTACCAGGGAACATCCCTTTGGTGTGATGAAATTAGAAGGTAGAATAGTTGGATACTAGAATATTAGCATATGGTGAACCTGCCAAACCCAATTCCTTGAACTGGAAATTCTAACCGTTTATACTGGATTAATTTAAGCGCAGGCTGCAACAATCTAACAATCACAGCAGTATAGTTCCAAATGACTTTGGATAGAAAAAATTAGTAATACGACTCAAACCATATTTTCATTAATGCATCGAAGTCTACGCTTTCCAATTATCAAAATGCTGAATGTATCTTCGCATTTATCCCATTGCTAACTTAGATTCAAGAAGTCCTTATTAAAACATGGCTTGCATCGGAGTTCACGCGAAGCATGAGTTATGCTCATCCTGCAGCTTTCGTTTTTAACTACAAAAACATGGTTTGCTAAATTATTCATGAGATAAGAAAGAAAGCACATTGAGCAAGAATGTGTTATCAGAGTATATCCGGTTACACACGTAACAAGAAATCACAACAGTCCATTCTGACCCACTCCAAATGCAACTCTCCCAAAAATACCACAAAAAAAACGTATTTTTAATACGGCGAAGGATGAAAGAACTAACAGCGGTGGCCGCAAATTTCTTGGGGATCCCAACTGGTAGAAGAAGTCCACTGCGCGGCGGCTCCCGAAAGGTAATAGGTGGCATGCTACGCAGAGCTCCATGGAGCCTCGCCTCAGGAACCCGTTACGAAGAGAAAGAGAAGCGAGAGAAGCCGACAGCAGAAGCTCCGTAATCCGAGTGGCGGAGAGTGAGAAACATTCCTGGAGCTCGAGTTTTGGGTGGAGAGATTAGAAGCGAGAAATGGAGGGGACGTCGGCTCGCAGCTGCGGGGAGACCCCCGGAGGCGGCGGAGATGGGGATAAGAAATTTAACGGGACATTTTTTTTTGACAAATAAAAAGGAATCGTATAAATAATATCTCATTAAAAACACACCCCAAAAAAAACATAAATATTTTACATTCTAAGAAATCCTGGCCGTCCGATGTAGATCACCAAGGGGCGCTTTTTTTTTCGTTTTCACTAAAAGAGCACTTTTAAAAAAAATAAAAGAAAATTGTATCTTATTGTATTTTTTATTCAAAATACAATTATTGGTAGTTATAATTTTGTTTGTTCTAACTTTACATTAATACTTATTTTCATATACTACTAAAAACTGTGTTTGTCTGAGATATAAATTTGTTTATATGTTTTAATTTTCTAGTTTTTTATGCCTAAATTTATAGCTCAAAAACAAAATAAAATTTTTTATGGCCACATGACTCATAATGATTTCAGATTCACCGTTAAATTGATATTCTTATTATCCTCACAATTTCAACGGAATTGAACTTCTTTCTAAGGGGCCTTCTCCGTCGATGTGATATTGATTTTCTTATTCTCCTCATGATTTCAACATGATTAAACTTCTCTCCTTGGTAGGTGCAAGATTGGTCTTATTATTCTCTTCCACGATCTCAACGAGATCTAATTTTTCTCCCCGATTGATATGGAATTAATTTTCTTATTCTTCCCATCATCTTGATGCAATTGAACTTCTCTCCATCGTTGGTACGAGCTTTTCGAGTCTCTCTCAAGTGTTCAATAGCTAGTCTCCACTAATGACTCAATTTTTCGATCAAAACTTTTGGATCACTTTTATAATTCTATAGTCCAAGAATCTAATGTTTCTTAAATCAAACTTCGTTCGACTTTACTCCTCAGTTGGACTCAGAGAGAGGAGACTATTGATATCAAGGGATTGTATTCTTTCAGCCCAACAGATTCAGTCCATTTGGAGTAGACCCAAAAGTCGATAGCCCATTAGAAGTTGGAATTGTCCTTACAAATAGGGCAGCAAAGATCATCATAAAAGGGAGCTAACACTACTCTTCATTTTTATTTACTTTTCAAGTCAGCGTTGACTTAATACTCAGGGTCAACTAGGTCATGCTGATGTCCGCTGAGGCATATTGATGCACAAGCACAGAAACCATTCGGATGAAAGGAAGGTTCGAACCCACGGGAAAGATGCGATCGAGCATCATCAGTATCAAGTTGCACTTGGCTCACAAAAGTATCACAAGCAGTTCATGATCGCAGAGCAAATTTCCAACTGCTCTTGGAACTTGGAAGCTTACCAACTTCACCGGTCTGCAAGTTGGCATGAATACACAGGAGCACTTGGCCTGAAAGTTTATAGTTTGACCAGATTCAAAGTCAAAACAAGATTTCGAAGCTCACATGTCTCTCGTTTATCGTGCAGAATATAGAGATGGATTGGATAAGAGCTAAGTAAAAGGAAGGGTTTTCTCCTATGTTTCCTCTCCTCCACGTTCTTGTTCATGGTCATATTTGCCCTTCAATCTTTTTTGGGGGTGTGCAGTGAGAGGTCAGTTGGAAAATAGACAATCATAGGGTAATTCGATTCACTCGTTTAGTCATTTTCAATTAATTTGGTTAATTCGGTTCAATATCAATAGCACTGATGAATATACTGTTTGATATTCAAGGTTGACGTAGTCATCTTCCAATGCCAAATCGAGGAGTCCATAAACAGTGCTTCCTTGCTTTTAGGATCGATTCCAGTTCTTCAATCTTTTGCTGTTGATCGACTCGAATTGGATGATTCCGGACCTCCGATGCAATAAGCATTATTTGAGTTGGGAAAGAGGAAGATTGCCACAATTGATGCGATTAATCGGATGAAATTCTGCAAGGTTTCAGGATTTTGTTTTTCTTTGTTTATAGTTTTATGATATAGTCTTGGTTTTCTCCATTTTGATTCTGCTTTTATATCTCATCTGCAGTGTCCGAGAGGAAACAGATGAGGATTCCATAGAGAAGAATTTGGATTATGAAATCTGTGAAGCATTCTCCATTTTGATCTGTCAGAAAAACAGAAAACAGAACACGAATCGACTACGCCGTCAATGAGCAATCAATGAAAAGTAATTTATCGAGATCTCTGTCCGAGAAATCGAATCGCAGATGGATCAGGATCCTGGCGCCAACGATGACCCGAGCAGCAGCAGCGGCGGCGGCGGCGCCAAGGCGCCGCAGTGCTCGGTGATCTCGACGTACAGGGCCAAGATCGGCGGCGCGCTCCGTGCCGTGACGGTGGTGTGGAGCAAGAACATGATGCACCACTCGCTTTCGGTGTCGATCGACGGCAGCCTGGGCGCGGCGACGTGCAAGGTGGAGCTGAAGCCGTGGCCCTTCTGGAGCAAGAAGGGCTCCAAGTCCTTCGACGTCGACGGAAGCCACGTCGACGTGTCGTGGAACTTCCGTCTGGCCAAGTTCGCCGACGGTCCGGAGCCCTACGAGGGATATTTCGTCGCCGTTGTCTCAGGCGACGAGGTGGTGCTGTTGCTCGGCGACAGGAAGAAGAAGGCGTACAAGAAAACCAGGTCCGATCCTTTTGAACTTTTGCCTTTTTTGGAAATTAATTTACATAATTTTGGGTTGGAATCTTGAATTGCATTCTGTAATCCAAGGTCGCGGCCGTCGTTGGAGGAGGCGGCGCTGGTGTCGAAGAAGGAGACGGTCTTGGGAAAGCGGAGCTTCGCTGCTCGGGCAAGGTTCGACAGCCAGCGGAGCAAGGAGCACGACGTCGTGGTGGAGCACTCCATCTCCGACCAGACCAAGGACCGCGACGGCACCGAGCTGTGGATCACCGTCGACGGCGCCGTCCTCTTACACGTCGCCAACCTCCAGTGGAAGTTCCGGGGCAACGAGGTCGTGTGGATCGACCAGCTCCCGATCCAGGTGATCTGGGACGCCCACGACTGGCTTTTCAAGCCCCACGCCCTCACCCACGCCCTCTTCTTGTTCAAGCCCGGCCTCCCGGAGCCCATCGCCGAGCCGCCGGAGGCCGGAGAACCCGAAAACGCCACTACCTTGGTCAGCGACGACGATGTTAGTGCTGCTCGTGGATCTTCTTCGGAGTTTTGCTTCTTCCTGCACGCTTGGAAGATAGATTGATTAATTAATTGAGATAATAATTAATTAATTAACTAATTAATTACATTGAGTGAGGAAGTAGCTCTGTTTTTTTTATTATTATTTCCTAGAGTCCACCGAAAATGTTTGTAACATTGTTACTTGTTCAAGTAGTGTGAAGAACATTTTTATAAAATTTTCTTTTTTCTGATA
This sequence comes from Curcuma longa, assembly GCF_044706935.1. NCBI lineage: Eukaryota > Viridiplantae > Streptophyta > Magnoliopsida > Zingiberales > Zingiberaceae > Curcuma > Curcuma longa. The sequence goes on along the minus strand of NC_133872.1, from coordinate 772,175 downwards.
GTTAATTCTAGTTTTTTAATTTACTTTTTTATATATATAGATAATCATAAAATTACTGTATAAGATTGTTGAGATGATAAATTTCACTGTTTGATTGAAGAGGTAGATTTATTTACTTGTGACCATGCTTTTTTTAAAATTTTGAAATCGTTTATTAATTTCAACTTAATAACCATTAATTCTAACTGCATTTATTAATATCAATTTCATTTGACTATTAATAATTATTAATTTCAGAAATCATGATGATCGATATTTAGCACGAACCCGAGTCAAGTGAAAGGATCCGGTCCGATTCATTCCACTGAATTGGAGCAAAAAAAGTTAAAAACCCTAATCAAGGCCCCAGGGCACGTGGCCGTTGCTCGAATCGCATGTGCCCTCCTCCGTCCCCTCCGTTGCAGTCTCGAATTATCTGACGCCAAGGAATCGGCCGCCCTGCGGCGATGGCGGCGGCGGCAGCATTGAAGGCCACAAAGAGTTTGGCGGAGGGGTGGCGGATCATCCCGCGGCCGCTCCTCGAGACAATCCTCAACAACTACGCTCACCACCACCGCGTTCATCAGCCCGTCATCCTCCACGGTCCACGCGGCGTCGGGAAAACCTCCCTTTTACTCCACCGTCGGTTCTCCTATCCTTTTCCTTCTTCTCCCGTCGTGCCCTTCTGCGTTCTCGTGTTTCTTGCTGTTATAGGTTTTGTCTCGCTTGGGCAGGTCTCCTCCCGGAATGGAATAAAGGCGCCCACGTTACGGCCTATGTCGACTTTGCTGGTGACCCCTTCGCCACCCGCCCTTGGGCCTCTTTCTCGACCGCCTTCGAGCCGCCATCCCTGGGAACAATTCGTGGCCGCCTGGAGAGCGAACTCGAGGCCCTAGTCGACCAAGGTGTACGCCGCGGCAGCATTGGCAGCCGGGATGTCTTTGACGCGTTAAACAAGTGGCACGGCCTCCACACCGCTCTCAAACGCATCATAGGTCCCAATCGCCTCTCCAAGCGTGATGAGACGGCTTCTGTTTCTGCCCTCTGGTCTAAGGCTATGTTCAGTTTCTCATCCCGGATCGGAAGTGAAGAGATAAATGCGAATCTGGCCACGGAGGAAAAAGCAATTTCAGCAGTTGGTACGAGAAAGTACTCCATGGGGGAGGTAGCACACATGAGAGAGACAGCGGTATCACTAAAGCTTGCGAAGGAGGTTATCAAAATGCATCAAGAATGGAGGAGGGAGGCCATTAGGGATCTAAACCGCAAAGGAGGGTTCTCGAGGTCTCTGGCTAATTCATCTACTGATTGGCCCTCACTCTTGCTCGATATCCTCTCCAGTGCAGCAGAAATTGACTTCTTCCAGGTAAAAAGGAGATAAATTCTTCTTAATTGTTCTATTCAAAAGATATATTGATTATTATTCTAGATTAGTATAAGTTGTTCCTCTTCCTCTCTTGGGTCGCTTTGTCTGTCTCTTGTATATTTTCCTTTGGGCAGAAATCAAAATGACACCTTATTTATTTAATTATTTGGGTGCCTTATCATTTTTTCTATCAAACTTATCTTTTTAAACTTACCTAAACTGTTGAACCCTAGATCGGCTGCCCAATCGACCTAATAAGCAAATTTACAGTTTTAATCAGAACTGCCACATGAGTTATAAATTAAGAATATGTATAAATTATTTTAAAAAATGTTAACTTTTTAAAAGAGGTAAAAACTTATATAAATTCTGTCATAAATCTTTAAAAATTATTTCATGAGTTATAAACTTTTAAAAATATCAAAATATAAATTTTAAAAAATTGTCACAATAAAAGGTAATAGAAAGCAAAGTGATATGAATTCTACCACAAATTTTTAAAAGATGCTATTTATAAATAAAAAAAATCAAAATATGTAATTTTTTTAATAAAGTTGTAAATTATAAAAAATTGTCAAAAAAATAGTTTTTTAAAAAAAAGTATAAGTTTTAAAAATAAAACAGAATGTAAAAGTGTTTTAAAAGTAATAGACATTAAAGTGATACGCATCATATAACTTTTAAAAAAAATTATCTTTCTTAAAAAGAAATGAAATGTAAATATATATATGTATATATTAATCTGAACTGAAAGATACACTATAGAAGGTTAGTTAGTGAATTTCACTTAATCATTCAAAGTGTCAAACAAGTCAACAATTATGGTCATTTTCTGTTTAAATTTTAAATTTGAATAGATGCATTTCTAGGAGTTCATTAGAGTGCACTTATGCTTTCAAAATAACCAAATGACCCAAAAAGCCTATGTAACATATTCAGCTATAATTGCTATATGCTCATTTTCTTTTAATTTTTTGAGTTTGAATAAATAGATGCACAATAGTTGGTCATTGGAATTTATCCATGCTTTCATAATAACCGAAAGCCTATGTTTTTAAATTGATTAAATAATTAAAAATTGGTTATGCAATAATTTTTGCCAAAATTATATTATTATTTTTCTTAAGTTTTGAATATGAATAGATGGATGTACTATGCGATAATATTGGAGTCCACATATCCCTTCATAGTAACCAGGAGACTTAAAAATGATTATGTTGGGATTTTGATCAAGTGTTCTTATTTGCTTGGAAAAATTCTGTTATTTTCAAATTCCTCCTTTTCCTCTGAGCCTTCTCTTCCTTCCTCCTGTATTTTCCTGATTATGTTGCTTACCAAATCTTTCATAAAATTTTGAAGGCTATCAATTAATAAGATTGATATCAGAACTAGTTATGCCATTTCTTCTTTTTCGTCTTCTTAGATTACCTTCTTCTATTTATTGAATAACCAAATTGTATCTTTTGTTTGTTTTATTTCATTACCATGTGCCCATTTTGGTGAAAAATACTACTTTACAACAGAATGTGATGTCATATTCTTTCTTGTGATTTTTAATTTTTTTGCAGCCAAAACTGGTTATAAACAATGTAGATGTTCTGCGAAAGGCAACCTTAACAGATGATTCAACAGTTTCTGCTACAATGTATCATGATAGTTTCATTTGGAGGTTGATAGCCCTAGGTGTGAATGAAAGATGCTTACCTGTCGTTCTTGTAACATCAGATAGGTAAGACTGATACTATTTAGTCAAGTACTCTTTCTTATGCACGAGTGTTAACTAGGTTTTCTTTTGTTAATATTTATGATGGATCAATAAATATCAATAGCCGGTGCGGCTAGTGGAATTATATGTGACAGTTGCAGCATAATTTATCTTTTATCTATATCAGAAAAATCCCTAAAACCTTCAATTACAATGGTGGAGGACATTTCAAAATACTTGATGGCATGATGTAATTGGAAAGACAAATTGGGCAAGAAATCAACTTCTGTTGTTTATCAGTTTCGATATACTATCCCAACTGTATATCACATTGAACTCAGTGTTATATGTTGAGCTGGTGTAGTAGTCATCCATAGTTTATTGACTGGTATTGACCGCAATTACCTGTGAGAATACTTTAACAATGATATGCTGGTAAGCTGAATTTGATCTAGCATGTGTTTTTATCCTTTGATTTGGATGGTAGAATATTATTATATATCTATCTCTTATTCAAGTTATATATTTTGATTGTGACTTATCCTTTAATACGGATGGTATAATATTATCATACATCCATGTCTTATTCAAGTTATGTATTTTGACTGTGACCTGCATATATTGCTAAATCCATGGGTTGTTGAATTTCCTCTTCTAGTAAAAAAATCCATTCTATCTTTGATGCTTAAGTGGATTTGTTTTGTCTCTCTATTATTCCTTTAAAAAAAAGGAAGAAAAGGAAAGGCCTTCAAGTCCTATGTAACTGCATTCATATTGCCTGTAGGGAATATAAAAACACTTGCATACCTAAAAAAACAGTGTAGACTTGCAGCCAGATGTGATCAACGCGATGTTACTTCAGCTAATACTTAATCTCTTTGGTTCAAGCTGACCAGTCAACTGTATTCTGGCAATGCTCTGAGGAAGCTATTACACAATTTTGTTTTACCATTATATAAGTACATTTCTTCACATAATTGTTCTATGTGGCTCTTGTTATTTTTGAGTTGATCACTTTTAGGAAGATGTTAGTCTATTCTTTTTAGAAGAAGATTTATAGTTACTGTTGGTTTGATAACTTGAGGATATTTTGCTTTCTTTCTTAAATTTGGAAATACTTAACTGTCTCTATTTTCTTTTAGTTACTATTCATACCAAGCCTTTATTGACTTCGGATTTCCTAACATTTTTATCTCACGTGAGGTATGCTACCTATGTTTTTTTGTTGAACCTTGGCATTTCATGACCTTCTTGTGGCAAGTGATTAATTTATTATACGCTAAACAATGCTTGGTAGACTTTTGGGTGGACGCCTCAAGAAGCTAAGCTGCATATGGTTTCTGATTTCTTCAAAGAGTCTGAGGTAGTATTGCTATCTTGATCATTCTGAAACCTTTTCTCTTTGACTTCTATTTCTACATTGATATTTTACCTCCAACTATTTCATGTAATATACTGAATATATCTTTTATGAAGTGATAGTGGAAAGTGATTGATGAAGTACTTGGTCCAAATCCACGACAACTTTACGAACTTTATGTGCTCAAACAAAGTGGTTATTACCCAGAGTAAGTAACTAGTCAACTAGCTTTCTTCTGGCTGAATAAGCCTCCGTTTTCCTTCATCCTAATTCGATGTTTTATTATCAGAGTATGCTTATGAAGTAGTTTTGAGTAAAAGGATCTTAAGGGAACATGCAAAAGGTTTAGAGAAGTTTCTCTCACAATCCTTCTATTCAGCACTTAGCTTACGGTGCCAACTTGGGTGTCATTGCAACATTCTAATGATAAATTGTTCGATAGTTGTTTCCTTTAGCCTTTGATGTGTTAGAACAATGGAGATTGTCGTTGTAAATCTAAATGTCGAGGTCTACCAGTCTATTCCCCCAACATCTGGAGCACCAACTGTAATTTTGAAAGATATATTGCTGAGTTTAACATGTCTTTTTATGTGGTTGGCAAGATTATTTAAGTTAAGATGGTTGTTATTGTTTACACCATTTTTAAAATTTTTGGAATATTTCACCTGCTTGGTGAATTGTTTTCTATTAGTCATGTTTACATGGGACTTATCAGTAACTTTTTTTAGGGCATATCAGGGTGACGAGAGTAATTTTGAGGATATTGTGGATGCATACTTATCATATCTACAAGTAAGTTCTCATTTTATTGTCTGGTCAAAGAAATAACTCCATTCAAGCTATTTGTTGCTTTATCAAAAATTAGTTGAACATTTTTAATTATTTTTTTTATTCTTGACCATGGTAACTGAATAAGCATTGAAAACACCATCAATTAATCTTTGACTAGTGCATATCTTGTTTATGGATTTGCTGGTTCAATCCTGTTTCTTTGACTTTTGTGATTTCCTGTACTATAGTGCTATATATAAAAAAAGGGTAGTCTGGTGCATGAAGTTTTCACCAATGTGAGGTCCTAGAGAAGGGTCTATTGTACGCAACTTTATCCTGTTTTGCAACAGATTATTTCCGAGAATAGTGAAATTAACTAGAGTTCAGCTCCTATTCTAGTGGATATTTTCATCTTAAACATTTCTCTTCTTTATTTATTTTGTGCTAAACTTGGATTTATTTCTCAATTGACAGTGATCTCTCATGTGCTATTATACTATTGAGCTTGCCATGTAACCTTTGTCAAAGAGCAGTATGGCATGGCATTTGTAGCTCCCCCAATAAACAGTTTGTTTTAAAAAAACTTTTGGTTAAAATGCTTAGCTTCATTATTCAACTGCTATTATAATGTTTTTATCTATAAAGATGCAAAACGGTGCAATTTACTCTCTTTTTGTATATTGATATATACTCAAACACAATCATGATTTGGTTAGATAATAATAAGTTTTCTTTAAGTGTGATAAAAATATTAAATCTGAGCTATTATCCTGTTACTATTACACAGTCTTGTCGTAGATTATTTTCCATAGTTTCTGGTTTGCTATGGCAGGTTACTGTGGTGAACCCAGCCATGGAATCAGCTTTACTCATTGTACAAAAGTTTGCTTTTGATGCATATAATGGTAAAGTTTCTGAAGATCGATTGCATTTTGGTGCACCTTGGAGGCATCCGCCTCGCACTAATGACCCTGTTTCATCTATCATGTGGGCAAAGATTCAACTCATAGATTTTGTCCAATCATTGGTGATCACTGAATTCGGTGTAAGGAGTCTTCTCATTATGTTTTTTCCTGTGCTTGACTTTGTTTTTGATATTTTAGGACATTGTAGTATGGAATGCTTGAGGCTAGATCACTCAGTATTTCTGAATATGGTTGCTTACTATACTATTTCTATGTTCTTGTTTGTCTGTTACTTTGTAGGATCCAAAAGTATGTTTTTTGAATTAAGTAATAAACAAATTTCTGTCAATGTTGGATGGAACATAACCTGTTACTGATTTTAATCAGTAAGAGAAAAGGATTTATCCTTTTTCTGTGTGTTATATTGTGTTTTTTTTCTTCCTGTGAGTCATTCTTTTCCTACTTCTATTGTTTTACTAACTTCTTCCTAGAATTGCATGTAGAATACTTGGGACTTATCCTGATGCTATATCCTTCTGAGAAGAACTTGCAGCCCAATTCTTTATTTCCTTCACATTCGTGATCAGCTAATTGATTTGAGAGACTGATAAATTTGTAACTTTCTATATTGATATTTACTATAGTTAAGACTAGAAGATATTTTCGTCCCATCTGAAGGGTGGGTTTTGGGAGAAGATCAAATATATCAACTTGGCAGTTAGTTTTCTCCTCTCTTTTTGATCAAATCACAATCAAGAATGATCTGCTAATCACTTTCTGGTCGCTTCTACCTCAGATATAGGGAGTATCAATATCACTGATAAGGTGAATGTTTATCAATAGTGTTTGAAGGATGATATGCTGGCTCATCATGCTTTGTTCTTTGAATTTAGATTTTAAATGAATATTTGCAAGTATCAAAAGACGCCGTACTGAAGTGGCTTTACATAAGTGTATTTTTGTGGATTCTTAGTGTGAATGGTAGTCTTGATTGAGTTTTCATTGTGCAGAAAGAATATTGTTTGGATGTGGTTTAGGATAACATTCCAGACCGGTTATGGAGTTTAATATTTATTTATTTTTTTCATCTCGGATCTTGAGTAGGTTAATTATCTAGCTGATCAGAGCCTTGAAATACTGGGTGATCCTTCACTTCTTGCCATGTTGGAGGTACACAGAAATGAAAATTTGAATTTACACTCTCATCAGCACACTCATGTCCAAGCTAAACAAACATTTGATATCATATTACTTTTATCATACTGGCTAGGTGGGATTGTTATATACACAGAGAGATCCATCTTTTATTCGGCCAATTACTCGTGGTATCCAGAGATGCCTAGTGAGATGGTAAGCTGTTTAAATTTGGTATCCATGGAATTTCAGCCATTAAACATTCTCTTACCTTTCATTTTCCTGATGGTTAGGCTTGTTCAACAAAAGCTGCAAATGAACTTTCAGGAGCGTCTAGCATACTTATGGCAACGTATAATCCGAGGTCGAAGTTACCGCCATTTGATGAAGGAATCAGGCTATAAAAGATGAGAGAGGTATATAACAGACTTAGTGGCATAGCTTTTCTGAGCTTTAATTTTTCAGCTTCTACTGGATCTACAGGTTCTCTCTGTATGAGATATGAATGTAATGATACCAGCTGCCGCACTCTTCAGTTCTGGAAGTATTCTTTTCCTCAGCTTGTCATTGGTATTCCACCAGTTATTTTTCAGATTACTGGATGGTTTGACATGTTCTTTAATGGATTAGCAGAAACTTTCCAAGCACATTTGTAAGTTTCGTTCACAATCATCAGTCATTTAAGATCCGTGTGATCTTGCCTCTACTTACCTATATTTATTTTGAACTTATTACCCTTGGTACAGAAGGAATAGTTTGCACATCGTTGAAAGACTAACACAACTTTCATTATGCTCTAGGATTATATTCTCTCTTTGGCGATGGAATTCAACATTTGTTTGATACTGCAGTGCGAACAAGGACTGTTTCAATTGGGGGATATGTTCTGGCATTAATAGCTTAAATGCCGATAATTGTTTGTTTCTCCGAATTGTTTTGTGCAGATTGTTCGATGTATTTATCTCAATGAGAAGTGTATAATGGACCTCGAACGATGCAGTTCTTTCTACCTAGCTGATGGAAACCTCAAAACTCATGTATTTGAAAATAAACTATTACAATCCACTCCTCTGTTCAAATTATTTACATTGTTATTTTTTTTGTAACATTATTATTTTTTTAATCAGCGGTTTTGATACAGTGAAAATGGATGATTATAGCCTGTATTATTTGTGGGAGTTTACTTTTGGATATGTAAGCAGGGGTGGAGCTGTACGCTTTAGATAAAACAAACTATAATAAAATAAAAAGGTACAGTTCATGACAAATATCTGGGACAGCAAAAGGGACCACTGATCGTACAAGGCATTTCCACCTCTACAGAATGCTCGCTCAGATGCGCTTAGATAAAAATGAACAAACTACAGCATTCTTACTGCTACCAGAATATCTTACAGTGACAGATATTATATGTTCAAGAAGCTAACGGAATAATTTATCAAGAACGAGACTTTCTCAAACAACGCAGTTCAGCTTCTACCCTTGCCAATAGTTACTCTCCAGTACTTTATCATAACCTAACATGATCACCAGTAACTCGTACGATATGTGAATTTTTTTTAAAGGAAATCTCCTCATGGTGTAGCAGGAAGTTGGTCAGTAGCAGACACAAGGGAGGCTGCATCCTCTTTGGCTATCGCAACATAGTTCACTGGAGCGACTGCCCTATTGCTGTCTCTCTTTCCGTCCCGGCTCATGGATCTAGCACCATTGCTGCCAGTCTGGTGTGCATTGAGAGACAACCTTCGGCTAGGAGTCCCATTTGATCCACCTCCATTCGTACGGGGACCGACCACCTTCTTTGAACCGAGAGGGCGTGCTGGACTAGGCCTTGAGCCAAAGACAGATTCTTGTTCGGTGGTATGTTGCTCAACGATGCGTTTCTGATCCTGAAATTTATGAGAACAAAAAGAGAATCAAGCGGCATGAACTGATCAAGATTAGCATTACGAATAAAAATAAAAAAACAAAAAGTATACTTTCTGTCTTCGTTTTTCTTCTTCTCTTTCCTGTCTTAGCATGGTATATTCCTCTAGCATAGCAAGGAGCGGAACACTGTCATACATGAACAACATACCACGATCCTCCTCCCAAGCATGAGTCTTAGCAACCAGAGTATCAACAAGAGCTGCAGCAACAAAGAAATTATTTATTATATATGGAAAGAGATACTTTAAAGTGCTTTATCAGTCCAATGCAAAGTTAGCTGTGCTGTAGGTAATTCAGAATTATTAGCGCCACTCAGCTAACAGAACAATCTAAAAAAAAACCCATCAATTAGCATTCACAGCAGCATACACTACCTGTGCTAACATGAACTTTAGGTTCAGGGTCGAACAGTTTGAAATTGATCCTCATGTTATAGATGACTAGTTAGCCTTCTGATTATTAACATCTTTTTCTTGTAATCAGAAGTTACCCATCAGATACATACACAATTATAGAATTTACTAACTTGTTTCAATGCAAGTCATGAGAATGGTCAGATAAGGCACATAAACTTAAAGGGCAATCATCATATTGACTCAAAAAGCAACCTATTTCACCAGGTGGATTGGATACATTCCTTACCTCATGGCTACATGGCATTATTTTACCAAAAATTAAATTTACCAAGGTTGTGCAAATCATACCTGGAATCTTGTTAACCAATATGCGAGCTTTTTCTGCACGTTTGAGATTTAAATGTGCACCTCTACTTGAGTTATATCTGTTGTCATCCTGAATGGAAATTATGTACAACAAAGATTAAATTCTGTTAATTTCAAGCATTATTACAAAAAAAATCTTGTAAAAAGGGCAGTAATGTCATTCTAAAGCTCAATATGGTAGAACAAATTCCAACAGACAAGTTAAAAAGAAGAAACCATGACATATATTATCATTCGAGCAGGTAGATATCAGCTTAAATAGCCAAGCATCTGCACCGTGTATGTACAAGACACGTTTCAGCTCAACTGAGAAGTGAAGGATTAAAGACACATTTCAATACAAGTAAAGGTATTGGTTTCAGTCTCATGCTGGAACACTTTTCAGTTCTTTAAATGAGAGGTGAAAGATTAAACACCACTATGATGTATTTATCACTTCAGATCTATCGTTTGAGACTGAGGCTACTCTAATGCCACTTTTTGGTATTGGTTTTGAAACACCCTGGAACTCACAGATAGGATTAACTCAAATAGCACAGCTGCTTAAATACACCATCTCAAACTGAATTGATTAATTGAAAACAGAGCTCCTACAATGTAACACCAAAAATCACACACACACACACACAAAAGAAAAGGGAACAAAAGCTGTATAACCTAGTCAAAAATCACCCCCACCATAAAGCCTCAATGGAATGACACACACACACAGAAAAGGGAACAAAAGCAGTATAACCTAGTCAATCTAAAGCCTAACAATACACACACACACACAAAAGAAAAGGGAACAAAAGCTGTATAACCTAGTCAATCTAAAGCCTAATTTAAGCGAATTCAGGCCTATATGATATAAAAGCAATAAGAAAACAAGATGATGGGATAAGACATTGACACTGTACAAAAGCTCACAGTCCTCCCTAAAACTCATCCTTGGAAATGAAAAGCTCTTTTATATAAGAAAATCCTCCTATCTACAATTTTTTTAGTCTCTAATAGTGCCTCAGCACACCTCCCAAGTTGCATCATATCTCTAATATGCTTCATTGGGTGAAAAGAAATCACCAACTCACTGTCAAAATAGAACAAAATAATAAAAGAGGTTACTGATTGATGAGGTTGTTAAGCTACTCACCAGATAGAGAAAGAATCACACAACAAATCTCCACCTTAGCAAGATCCATTTGTTGCTCCATTTAATACTTCAAGATGGTACTCCAGGGTGAACTTAATATTCTCGGCTTTATCCACCATTGCACACTACAAGTCATCCTACTTTATTGCTCCATTGAATATTTTAAGAAGATACTACAAAGTGAACAATGTAATTATCTCAGCTTTATCCATGAGCTCATGTGCATTTATTATCCTACATATGGCTTTATTTTGGTCACAAATAGAGATCCTGTAGATACCTCTACTCTGTATAGTAGTAGATCTTTGTTTTTACTATGCTTCTACTCGTATAATATCCGAAGGATGTATTATCCACCAGAGTTCAATACATCTGTTGCATGACAAACCCTTATTAAGTAACTACATGGCTAGCACTTGAAGAATTGAACACCCTCTGTTGTGTCTTTTTGACCCAATGTTATATAGCCAACATCTTCATCCTCCACAGTTTGTACACCTAGGCCTTGACTTTTTCTCCAAGATAGACCCTTATTAAGGAGCTACATGGCTAACACTTGAAGCATTGAACAGCTTCTGGTGATTTAAGTTTAAACCTACATATGTTTATTGAGATCCTAGCTCTAGCAACTAGCCTTCTTACTTGTGCATGTAATTAATGCACTTCCACTGGTATCTCAAATGTTATTATTTTTTGTTTTAGTAACATATGCGATCTTTATTTTCAATTCATGCAGAATTGTCTTGATTCTCATGCCAACCAGGAGGTTTTTCATAGAAGTACTAAACAAATAAGGCAATCAAATGATCAAAATTTGTGCCAAACTATTATCTGATGTATCATCACCAATCTTGACCAATTTATCCACTGGTCGTTCCTCTCATAATCTAAAAACATTGTTTGAGACCTGAGCCTAACTTACTTCAAAACAGTGCTCGAGTTGACTAGTTGGAATGGAGCTTCAAGAAACTAAGTTTTGACAAATCAACCTAATTAAGAGAAGAACATACACTTGGGGGAGGTCTCATTAACGTATAAAATGAGTTTAAAGGCTGTATAAACTTAAGTAGATTGAGTACAGAAACTAATTGGGTAGAGCAAGGCAATAAAGTCATTACCCGATTGTAGTCTTCAAGCCAACTTTCTTCCTCACAAGCTGACATCCATTTTTCAACTTTATCCAATATTTCTTTCCTACTCATGGCTTCCTCCTTAGCTTTCAGTATCTGACTATCCATTTCTGCAAGTAATTCTGATGGTTCAACATTTCCAGAGTCAATTAGAGCCAATATTTTCTCTCTGGCAGATGCAGGATCAATGTCTATGTGAGCCCGAGCATAAATGTCTTCTAATTCAGTTTGCTTCTTGAAAGCTATTTCCTTCATCTTGCTTGCCTTTAATTGATCTAATCTTTCGACTTCTACTTCAGCCTACATGTAGAAAAGAAGAAAATATTTATGCAAACACACAAGAAAGTCTAATGTATAGCATTTCCAGAAACCAAAAATAGAAGTTCAGTAATGTGAAAACTGCATCATTATTATCTAACCTGTTCGATCAAATCAAGGGCCAGAGCTCCAGGAACAATAACCTCATCTACTGTTGCAGATATGTTACAAGTAATATGACTAAACAACTCACGTTCCTCCATTGGTGTATCCATCAAATTCCAAAGATCAGTGAGCTGAGCAGCTAGATCTTGAAGCTGAAAAGGCATTAACAGTATGTGTCAATGAAAGATCAATAATCACAGAAAACAAATATTTAGTGGGAATCTACAAAATATTTAAGTGAAAGCAGCTAATGTTCTGTAAAAATATAAATAAAAGTTGTTGAGATCATAATTGCCACTTATATTCCATCATTCATCAAATAGGATTTTTTTTTGGATCAATTGGAAGAAATTTCTATCAACTTAACAAATTTCTTATAGCAAATTCCTAGACAATCAAGAGAAGTTAATGCCTCAAAGGTAATAAATTAATCTGTTCAACTGGTGGTGAATAATTTGAAGTATGGATTCTTTGCACTAATTGTCCAGGAAGCATATTGGCACAGAGAGAACTTATATAAACGAAAAAGGAAGCAGTTGTAGCAGCTGTTGATGTAAATCTTAATTGCATGATTTGAAGTTCTTTAACATGTTGGTTGGCATGGTGAAATTTATTCCTATGCCCACCAACACACACATGAAAAAGAGTCAAATTTCAAGATGCAACAAAGTGAGGGTGGAAGCATGAGGCAGGGTCAAAGTGGGAGGCTAAGGCGAGAATGAAAGCAGGATATGAATGGCATGAAGGTTCATTGATAGATTTCAACGAGTAAGCTGGTGCCGTAACTGCATTGTCCTCCCACTGGATTCCAAGGAGGTAAATTGTAACCTCCTCTTCGTCCTCTCTGTCTTCTTCACGGTTCCATTTCTCCTACTCCTAAACGGAACCACTCGCGTCAAGGGTAGGCATGCAGACACAGCACAAAAAACATTTTTCGCGTGGAACATAACATTAAACTGCACTCAAAAGTATCCAGTTAATAGAACCTCCACATCAAGTTTATAAAATGTAATATGAACTACAATTTAATTATATACTCTTAAGATAGTCAGTGTGGATTCAGAATTTCAAATTGTCGTCATGGGAGTTGCTCTCATGAGTGATCCACATTCCACATGCAAACAATTATAAAGTAACAATTGCAGATTAAGAATATATGTAAAGAATATAATCCATAATGTCAACCCCATAGTATAAAAAAGAATTGCATATTTCAAATTTCATAAAGCACTGAAGTGGAAGCATGGCATGCCTAAATCTTTTTTGCCTACGAATGAAGTTAATAAATATTGCTGCATGAACAACAAAAGGCCAGTGAACTGTATATTATCATATTCTGAGAACTTTGATTAAGAACTGAAGACCATTATAGCTGAAGAACCATACAATGCGATACTTTGATCTAGAAATTACCTTCAGTAGTCTCATCTTTTTATCTTCTTTAAGTGCTACAATCATTGTAGAGAGCTTGGACAATGTATCATTGCTGATGCTCTTTGATTGTACGCTAACAGAGTCATTCAAACTAGGATGAACTTCTGTTATAGTACTGAAAAAATCCAACCCCAAAACTGCACAGAGATCATGCACTGTGCTAACGAAGTCAAGAACCTTGTGCAACCTATCACTCTGATATTTATCAAGATGTTATTGGAAATACTATACATTGAAATTTAACAACATAGTGACTGTATTAAGAACCTTTTCTTTCTGAAGTTCTTGAAGTTGCGATTGGTACTCTCCTAACTTCTTCAATGACAAATCTTCCTTGTCAACTATTGGTGTTTCAATTTGCTGTCCAATTTTCAAAGTTCCAGCAATTTCTTCACGAATTTTCTCAATTTGCAATTGCACATCAGCAAATCCCCTTATCCTTTCCTCTTTCTGTATGCACAGCTCCTCCAGAAGTGGTGCAACAGATGCTAGTTGCTCCTTGATTGTGCCAGAGGACTTATCAGGCTGAACCACAATAAGCATAATCAGAAAATGAATTAGACAAGTATGTAAAAGTTTTGATACCATGCTTTATCTCTTTACTTGTTGGAGAAATAACTTGATTATAATTGTGCAACATCTATGAAACTAATCACCAAAGCAGAAAGATGCATAAAAAACAACTTGCTAAAATTTTCCTGCCATGTAACTATATCAAAAGAAATTCCAAGTTACAAGTATAATTATGTCTTTGTACTTGATAGGAAGTGCCCTGAGCCAAATTAGCAAGAATCTGATTTAGTCCTAAAACAGATACAACTTTCTAAAGTTTGTTTGTTGGAGAAGCATAAGAAAGAGAAATGAAAGACTGAAAAGAACAGGCACCTTGTTTTGTTTGGCGAGTATATTATAATGCTATTAGATTATTGATTTGCTAAAACAAGGATGTATGGCGACACAAGATTTACTTTGTCGAGTTAGGTATGCAAATTATCAACAAGTTTAAGCTTGAATTCACGCTCCAGCTTGATTTAACATCAAGAAGTTCCCTTCTTTATTCAGACTGCAGTCATGAGTCAAATAGTAAAAAAAAATGGATGCTCTTCAATATGATCCTGATTAGAGTAAAAATACTTCATTACATGCCATATTTGATTGACCCTCTAAAGGCACTCATTCCATTTTCCTAAAATCATCCAAATAGATACAACATCTAATATAATTCAAGCACTAGAGTTGGTCCAAATCCGAATGACCTAGTTGTACCTTGATGATTTTCATGTTTGGAAGTTAACGAGTTCTGGATGACAACAAATGCTTAATAATTGCATGCCCATGGGGGTGGTGCTTGACCCATTTAAGCTAGGTTTGATACCTATTAAAGGGTTCACATTTGCTTAAAATCACAGGAATTTGCATATCACACCAAATAAACCACAGATTCAGGTGACTGTGAATGTATGGGTAGTTTGGGCTTCTCCGTAACACCAAAAAATGCAGGAACCTGATCCGCATACACCTCATCTGTATCACGTTTGACGAACAACAGGTAATTAACATGCAACTAAACTTTCAATTTTTACTCTCAGATTACAGTAAGTTTCAGCTAGATGTTATGTATGTAGGATAGGTCTTAATCCATGTACAACTCTTATCCTATAAACTTAATTGAATAACACTTATTGAATATTAACATGCTTTTCCCTCATCATACAAGGATACTAGCACCAAATTCTATCCTATTAGATATTGCCTATTGCATTGTCATTAAGTTGTCACTGCAATCATCAGTTAAATACATCTGTATAAATCAATGAGCAAAGAAACATAGTTATCCAAGGAGCTCTCAGCAAGCATGATGCTCTATGCAGTTCCTTGGCGGTGGAAACCTGTGATATAAAATTAACTTACTATGCCAGCAAAAGCCTTTTCTCCAAGTGCAGAAAGAACGCTGGAAAGCTCAGCTCTAGAATCAGCTAAGGACTGGAGAAGAAGGGCCCTTGTCTTTGAAGCCTGCTCAACTTTCCTCTTATAAACATCCAGGCATTCCTGTTCCAACTGAAGCAACATCTTATCACGTTCCTCGTCACTCTCACCAACCTCATCCCATATTAGCTGAAACAAAAAACGAATGATTCAGTTGACTTCATAGGACACAGAGCAAGCTAAAAAAGCAGTATAACTGAACAACCTGCAATTGCTGAAGCAAAGATCCACATGTGGTTTCACCTAATAAAGGATTTTGAGTATCTGTGACAGCCATTTACAGCTCAACTAGAACTGCACTGGAAATAACAGAATGATGCTTATTATGACTTTAACCCTTTAATAAGACAGAGGCCAGAATGAGAGTGAAAAGATATCGATACCTTATTGATCAGGCAGACAGTTTTCTTGCTCTGAATGCACCAGATTATGGTGGTTCTCTACAGATAAAGCTTGAATCAACAAAATCAGCTTATTGTTGCAGATTACTACTGACAAAATGAAAACAAAGATCCAAACATAAATGCATTATTGGCTTAGAACGCTGGGCCAATTGGCAATGAAGATTTGCTACAAAGTGCAGATAGATTCTAGCATAATCACAACATAGTTTCCTTAGACATCACAGTTTTTGACACATAACTAAATCTAATGAAGATAAATTATCTGAATAGTGAAGTGCTCCAGAATCAAGGACAAAACCGTTACTGAAATCAAGCTAGTGCGCCAGGTAGCCAAGTGTCACTACTCAAAAGTAAAAAATTAATGATAAAGGCACGAGAGCAAAACCAATAAGTAAAACCAACTCCTTCGACCCCAACAAACTTAGCGCATTCGTATATAAGCAAAGAAACCACCTATTGCCGAGTCAAAATCACTTCATTTTGGTACTAATACAGGTCCTTGCAAGAGCAAGTACCAAAACGTAAGTCAAACAGCAGATCTAAAAGGAAAACATCAAATCAAGAACCCTAAACCCCTATCCATGCAAACCAGGAGATCGCCTCCAAGAACCGGCCATTCTGCGCCTTATCAAACACCAACCAGCGAATCGAGACCAAAAACGACCGTCTTCAACCAATGCATGAAGCAAAATCTAGAAAACAACCCGGCAAAAAGAGAAAAAAAATTAACAATTCGCTTAAAAGATCGTTCTTTTACAAAGAAGTCGCCGAAGACCAAGCCGTCGGAAGTCTCCGAACCCATCCCCAGAAAATGCAGCCAGATGGACGAGGGGACGGCACCCCTCACGAGCTCACGAGCAAGCGAGGCGCTCCAGCTAATAGCAAGGAGAGGGGGAATGAGGAGGGCCAGGAAGAGAGCGCTCACCGCGGGGCTCCTCGGATCGGGGAGACGGAAGGGCGGAAGCGGTAGATCTAAGGCGGAGCCAGGCAGCGAGCCTCCGTCGTTGGCGTGCTTTTCCTCTTCTCGCCTCGTGCTGCTTGCTCCCTACTTCAGTCCTGCTAAGTGCTTGTCTGTGTCCAGTCACTTGTTTCTTCGCTGGCTTTCGCGGAAAAAATAAAAAGGGCGAAAATAAGAAATAAATAGATTATTTGATTATTTAAAAAAAGGTAATAAATGAGAACATGGACAAAGTTGAATATGCTGAGTCAAGACTCGTGGTCCGTCTGATGTGATGCGGTCACTGCTCAGTCCATCTCCACGGCTCCACCTGGTCTGTGGGTTTTTTTTTTTAAAAAAATAGTTTTTATTATAAATATTTACTAATTATATGCATATATTTCATCATCATTGCGTCACTGTCTATTAATAATTTTCCTTAAAATGTAACAATATTATTTTGAATTTGATAAGGTCATTTACCGGGATGATAATTGATTTGATACCCGACTCGAAAGAAATAGGAGATGGAAGGAATTTTTAGACTTCATCATATATAAGAATTTTCAAGTTTGGATATGAATATGAAAACGTACGAGTCAAGTAAAATTCTACTTATCATATCTAAATATTTAATTAAATTATATATATATATATATATATAAACATATTAACTATTTTTCTTTCATTTCACATACTATCAATTTGAAAATTAAAATTTTTATGATGTTGATTTTCAAAATCAGCACCAACACATGGTGCATTGGTACTTATTTTGAAAACCAGCACAAACACAGTTAGTTTTTCTCTAATTCGATTGAAAATTCCAGTGTATTCATGATTTAATCGAATTAAGACTAAATTATCTAAAATAATCAAGTTTTTTTAAATAAAAATTTAAGATAATCAAATTAAAATTTTAAATTTGATTGATTAATTTGATTTAATTAAATTTTTACTTATCCTAACAAATGATATCCGATCCTCTGATAAATATGAGGATATCCGATATGATGATAAAAATTGAATATCCAATGATGTATATATAAATATGTATAGTTGGTGTGATGATAAAATTTATTTTTTACATACAACTCAGAATTCTAATCCTCTCAACGACTAAATTATTTTTTTAATTATTATATATTTATTTTCATCACTTAATATCTAGCCTTCTAAATTTAAAATCTACCGTCCTTGAATTTCTGTATCCACTCTTAAGGTGAATATAATAAATAAGGATGGAAATGAAAAAAATATGAAATCCAATTGTTGTCATTTCTAGTCATTTAGATATTTTAAAAATGAGAAACTTTTTGAAAAAAGCTTTTGGCCGTTGCAATGGTTATGGGACTTTCTAACCTGTTACTTAAATTCTTGTTTTGGATAATGAAGTGTTATTTAATGCAATTAAAGAATGTATTATTAATCAAGGCAATATATTTCCATTCAATGCCATTATGAGTTGACATTTATTAGATTTAATCAGTAGGGAGTTGAAGTATCTGTTTCATGTGAGTGACGACAAGCATGTAAAACTGAAGTAAGAGTTTACAATACGAAACTATGTCAATCTTTTGCTCTGCATAGCCTGTAAGTAACTTGATAGTCTAACCAATCACATCAAACTGCATCTAAACTTGCATGGTTTTCAGGTTTTTCTTGATTTTCATAAAGTTTTATCAACAACCATAACTTCTTTGCGATTGCCATTAATCAAACAAAAGTAATCAACAATCACAGCAAAAGTAATTCTTTCAGATTGTAGGCAAGCTCGAATCCTGAGACAAACTACTGTAATATTTCGCTTTACATAACCCTGCTTCCCTTTTTACTTGGGCTTTGCTAAAGTTTTCTGACAAATAAGCTTAAACAAAACTTTAACTAGGGCTCAGCTCGAGAACAGCAATTTTGTATGTTTGGCCATGATCGAAGGCAACTGGGACAAAGATGTCACTGACCAAGATCATGATATCGTGATAGTGTTAAGCTTCACTTTCGAGCAAACGTAGAATGACATAAATCACCAATGATAAGAAACTTCAGCCACTTTGAATAAACAACTGACACAGGAGCTCTGACATGCTAATGCTTTCTAGCTTTCGCCTGATTACTCTCAAGCCTCTCTGGTACTCCATGCTTACTCTCAAGCCTCTGTCGTGCTTTCTGAAACTCTTCTTCAGATGGTTCAGCATCAGCACTGGTACCGCATTTAGCAACGATGGAGGTGAGTATGGAATTGAGCTGATGTTTCCTTTGGCTCCTATGCTGAGAATAACTGCAACTATGTCTGTTCCTTCTTGTTTCTTTAACCTACATATGTTTAACAAAATGAAGTTAAAACTTGTGTGAAAAAAATATGTATGGATGATAGGTGGTCTGAGAAAAATGTTCACTTCTGTCTTCTGACTAGAGGATCAGTTGGTGGTTCCGTTTCTGCAACTTTATGAGTCCATTTCTGATAAGCTTTGCATGTCTTCAATTCTCCTAGCGGATAAAATGGTCATTCAAGTCACAACTCAAAGTAACTGGAAGCCTCTTGCTAGATGTATTGCATTCATCACGTGATTTTCAAATCTCAACTTCATAAAGTTTGAATCATTTTATTGACTGACCATGAGCAATATATTTGACTATTCCTTTCACAAACTAGAGCAATTCCAATTACTATATTTGACGGGAAAAACATCTCACCTTCAGCTATTGCTTCATCAATTATTTCCTTGTAGCACTGCGAGTCCAGCTTTGTATCAGAACAAATCATTGAACAGAACAACCAGGACAAAACAGGCGACTTGTCAATGTACAACTTTAATTATAAGGCTCAACGGACTTCAGTTGCAGCATTACTTTAACAACTAATTGACATCATCTTCATTTACCTATTCATATTACCATTGAATTTCACGTAGAGATCCTTCAAATCTTTTTTCACAGACTCAGAACCTCTATAACTAGCTTCAAATTCTTCAATGTCGGCCTCCGTAACCTAGAACCAGAAGAAATAAAATGGTCTACGTTACCATGTTATGTTACAAGAATTGGATAACAAAGAACATGACATTTCAAGGGCTATACTCGTATGTACATTGTTCTGAAATATTCCTGCAGAGTCTCAGTAACGTCTCCCAACCAAAGCCTGTTGACAGCAAACATTCCAACAATGACAAGAGGCTTGCCTATCTATTTCTTGATGCCAAAATATTAACGATACAAGAGGAAAGAAATCTTTCAAAAGATATTACATCATCACCAGTATAACCAGTCTCATCATAGACAGCCCTTTTCTCCTCATCCCCAAGAATAGATACAATTTTTGCAGAAGTTGGAAATTTTCTTTTGCTTCCTGTAAATTGAAGCAAATGCTTGATTTTCTGTTGACCAACAATCCTAATGTGAAAATAACAAACCACTATCTGGGAACAATTCTTCACCTCATCACCAGGATTTTTATCAGGATGAAGGCACAAGGCAAGTTTGTAATAAGCTTTCTTTATTTCCTGCTGAGTAGCTGTCCTCTCTACCCCAAGAATCTGCAAGAAGATTATATCAAGCTACTAAACAAAAATTTCCTTATAAAGCAAGGATACAAAGCGAGAATCTCCAACAAGCCAACTATTCTAGAAATAAGTTCACAAGTATGTTATTAAAACCAGTCCATAAAAAAAATAGCAATTACTGGACATTTGAGTAATTACTACAAAAATAATACCTAGAATAAGAAAAGGTCCTCTGCCACAATTTCCAAAATCGAACCATTGGAATGGTGGAATTAAAATGTTTCAAAATAGGTGCAATGTACCATAAGAAACCATAAAATGTCAAAAGAGATACAAGGGCAAAGCTAACAGGGTTAATGAAATTTACAAGACTAACATAAATAACTATAGCAAGTTCAAAAATTCCTTTTCTATATGTATATTCTACAGAAACCTTCTATGAGTTCAATTGAATCCACTTGCAAAAATTGTAGTTCCTTTCCAGATTAAGCTAAACTGGTCTTTTGTCTAATTAAAATCTTAAGCTGACTTCATTGCAGAAAAGAATCAAGAGAAGTGAGCATTTGGGAACAACCAAAATGTTGCCCTGCCAAAGACATCAACACAGGAAGCCTTTCTCATGAATTTTTGACAAGGGAAAAGCCATTTGAAAGTGTGCATTTGGGAACAACCAAAATGTTGGATGCTAAAGCCATCAACACAGGAAGCCTTTCTCATGAATTTTTGACAAGGGAAAAGCCATTTGAAAGTGCACAAAACATGAAGGTTATTCAGAAACATAAGACCTAAAGAATTGTGGCTTTTGATGCTCTTGACTAGATAGCCTAACCATTTTAAATGGGAAACTGCAGAACGATAATGGGGCTAAGTCACTTGATGAAGATTTATCATTGATCGTACAACCCCGCGGCAGTTCTCAGTAGTAGGTTTGCCAATGGTATCGTCTTCTGAGCTTATCTCATGGCAAGCTCGAATATTAGTCACTTCCTACCAGAACTCAACGGCCAACATTATGGCGAAACCAAGAACTTGACAAAATTGTGTAATCAGAATTGCATGTAACTAACATAATAATATAGCTTTGTCCAGTTATACACTCCTCGATCACATGCTCACTAGGTGTTTGATGAAATCCCAACGATGGAAGAGCCCTCAGAAACCCTGATAAGGGATCAATGGCAAGAAAACAGCATAAAGCTTCTCGTCCAACCGCAAACAAAGAAAGGCGCAAACCTTCTAGAGTTTCCAACAAGAAAGACGATAGAACTTAGGGCTTTTCGTTTCTGCGTCGTTTCACGAACGACGCAACAAACAGACGAGTTGGGGACTATGAACGAGACACAAAGCGGAAAGATGGGAGACTATGAACGGAAAGGAAGGAAACTAGGATACCTCATGCAAGCTCTTGTCACCGGACGCGGACAAGTCGCCGGCACCTAGAGTTCGCCCTTCTCCTGTAGCATTTTCCTTGATGCCCTCCTCTGAAACCCTAGATGCCTTCCTTCTCCGCATCTGCAGCAGGGCGGACGACTCGATCGAAGAACGCTCGGCGCGGCCGCCTCAACAAACTCCCGCCCTTCCACATTCTTCTGGATCGAGGATATCAATAACTGATAATATTAATATTTTATTTGATATATAAATTATAAATAAATAATTTGACGAGAAAGGTCTCGTGGATCGACGTGCGATACATGTAAATTTTTTTTAAAAATACAAAATTACAAAAAATAAAATAAAATAAATGGAGAAGCAAGCATGAAGTCAGGAACTATAGATAGCAAAGGCAAAATAAGAGAGAGAAAGAGATCGGAGCGGATTTCGTCCCTGACCTTCTTCTTCGTCATAGTCTTCGGCGATCCCCTAACCTTGTTGCATCCGTCGATCCCATTGGCTGAACGGCTGGAGCAATCGATCGAGCTAAGCGAGATAGCTAGAGGATGTCGTCGGGGAACCGGAATTACTACGGGGAGATCAACCAGAAGATTGATTATGTACTCAAGGTGGTTCTGATCGGCGATTCAGCGGTGGGCAAGTCGCAGCTGCTCGCTCGCTTCGCCCGCAACGAGTTCAGCATTGACTCCAAGGCTACCATCGGCGTCGAGTTCCAGACCCGCACCCTTGTCATCGACGAGAAGACGATTAAGGCCCAGATCTGGGATACCGCCGGCCAAGAAAGGTTATTCCTTCCATCCTCGAACATTATCCTATTCCGAGTTGTTTCTTCAATTTTTGACATGGTTAATTTGTTTCCGAATCATTTAAATTGCAGTCGATCGATTTATTTATATATTGTCTCTTGAATTCATTGGTCTTGGATCTAAGCATATGGCAATGGCCTCATTTAATGTATCTTTAACAGAACATGCATGAGATTGTAGCCATAGACTCTTCGTCTGTAATACTCCCCTTTAATTTGTTTTAAATCTACTGTAGAAATTCAATTGATTACAAATATATTCAAATGTAGATCTGACCAAGTTTGCTAATCCATTATCAAAACTAACCAAAAGAAGTGATGACTCTATTAAATTTCACTTTTTCCCCTAATAAAATGATAATCAATCTATATATATTTTGTCCTCTCATGAAACACATTATTTGAGGTTATATGCATCACAACTTGATTGTTATAGTAAAATTTGATTGACTTTGTAGGGGGTATACTTGGATATCATATGTTTAATCTAAATGAACTCACATATTGCTAAGAACATGACCTTATAGTATGCCTTTGCACTCAATTTAGCTACCATCGTGTGTTTCTAACTCTTTAGTTATAAGAGAATTTATTGAACCTATATTACAGCTCTAGTCCTGGTATCTAAAGATAACTTAATCAGGAAATAAGATAATACTCTTTTTTTGCATGCAATCCTAGTATCTAAAGATAATTTCATATTGCATTCTTTACTTTTTATTTCACCTTTTAGATAACACAGAATCCTTTTAATAATATGGTATGAATTTTACTATCATTCATCGCCTCTCCATACTATTGAGCCTTGTTTAATGCTGCACGCGGTTATTTTAAATATTTCAAGGGAAAGTAAAGTTCAATATGTAAGATATTCACTAATCTTGAAACAATAATTTGGACTATATGAGCGTTCTTTTATAAAATGTACAAAATATTTGAAATCTACCTGGAATTCTGTAAAATCGAGTGAATTAAATTCGTCCTAATGTCTTTTACCTCTTTTTTTGAAAATTTCATGCATCAAGGATCAAACTGGAAAATTTTAGTCTTTTTTTTAAATGTAGAAAGACTCTACTTTAGTTGTTTTTTGTAGTTGAATTAGGTCATTGGGAGGCACTGATGATGGTCGATGAAAAAGCTTCAAGATAGAATTATCACGCTAAATGATTTTTCTTTGTACACTTTCATCAAGTGTAAAAATAATCATTTAAATATATACTTGAAATATGATATGTAAGTTCGCAGGGAAACATTCAAATTATTTTTCACTTCAGCCAATGATCTGACTTAATATATATATGTTTAGCTTCTTCAGCACCAAACTCTGCAGTAGTTTAACTTCTAGACGAGTGAGTTTCTCTATATAGTGGCCATCAACTAAGATTTTATTGTTTTCTTTCTTTCTTTCTTTCTTTAGTTGTCTGTAAGCATTATTCTAGCTTTCAAACATCATTAATTTGTTTCTTGTTGCATTCTTTTTATTTCTATAACATGAACTATATATATATGTATATGCTGTGATTATCAATGTATAGGTACAGAGCAGTGACGAGTGCATACTATAGAGGAGCAGTAGGGGCAATGCTGATCTACGATATAACCAAGCGTCAATCCTTTGACCATGTGGCAAGATGGCTAGAGGAACTGCGAAGCCATGCTGATAGGAACATCGTGATTATGCTCATCGGGAACAAATCTGACCTTGGAAGTCTTCGAGCAGTGCCCACTGAGGATGCCAAGGAGTTTGCCCAACGTGAAAATCTCTTTTTCATGGAGACCTCCGCTCTCGAAGCTACTAACGTCGAGAGTGCCTTCCAAACTGTTCTCACAGAGATTTATCGGATCGTGAGCAAGAAGTCACTCGCTGCTAACGGGGAGAGTGGATCTGCTGGCAACTCAAACCAGCTAAAAGGAACTCAGATAGTAGTCCCTGGTCAGGAGCCGCCTCCGAGTGAGGGCAATGGCAAATGTTGTTCCTCCTAATATATTTTTGGGCTTGATCATGGATTTAACTTTTTTTTTTCTTTTATTTTTTGTTGATCTTGAGTTGACAATCAAATTTTGGATAGATTTTTAGTACATTTCCCTGTTATTTTGATTATTTATCTTATTCTAAGACTTCTAATTGTTTAAAGGGTGTTTGTAAAGAATTTATTTTTCTTTACTAAATTTTGTATGGACTTCCATGGAAGTGATTTTAAGCCTTTAATCATTATCACATGAAATAGGCTATGCTTAACATGTATCCGAAATTGTCGGCCCTAATTTTGAGGGCGGAACTTCTATCAAGTTTGAAACCTCTTTCAATAAGTTTATTTTTAAAAGTAAAATCCACCACTCAACGATTTCACACGATCAGTCCCACGATCATCTATGTAAAAAGATAAATCAAAAAATTACAATTAATCACGACGAAGAAGGATATTACCTCGACTTCGCCGAGATTCGATCCTTGTACACTTCAATAAGTTTACTTCATTGTAACCAACTCAATTAAAATGAAACCTCCAGACATACTAAAATGAAACCTTAATGTTAAACACACTTGTGATGATGTGGATATCAAGATCATCAAATGCATCCACAGCTCAATACACAATGAATGGTTTCAAAACAAGTTTCCAAGTCCAGTATATCAGAAACATATGTTATCCGCATCGTAACCACCCTCCATCTTCAGTTCTCTGAAAGATTCGTGGCTCCTTGTTGACAAAGGTATATCTCCAATCTGGATTCTCAATCAAGTAGTCCCATTTCCTGCATTGCAGTAGAATCTAAATTGCAGAAAAATTTTCATAATAAACTGCTTTCCCTTTTCTTTTCTGTTGTTGTAAGGTAAGAAGGCTCTGAAGAACATAGAAAGTCACCAAACTGGGAACACAAGACAAGAAAGTTGTGATCTAAATACGAGCCTGTAAATGATTGCCAAGTGATATATATATATATATATATATATATATATAACAAACATTCAGTGAATTTCTCTCTAGGTCAAGCATATGGAACTAAAATTTAAAAAGAAAAGACTAGGGATCTTTCTAAAAGCAAGCTTTTAAGCAAAATACTTTCACTCAAAATAGTCTTATTTGATAAAGCCCAAAAGTAGTCTTATACAAAAACTAAAACTAATTGAATTTAAAATACAAAATACTGAATGATTAGGGGAAAAAATGAAAAATAAAACAATGTAGCCAATCTTGATTTCAATGTTTGAAAAATCATGTATACAATGTAAAAGTTTACCAATTTAGAGGATGAAAGAGAGCGGCAGTCCATTCCTAAAGACAACTCGATAAAAGAACAGAAAATCAAACCTAAATACTAGTGTTCGTTTCAGGGTTTGTTTTGGGCACATTTGCACTCATAAATATTGAGTTATCTATGTGATTTCTCTTATCTTTTATAATGTTGGATACTTACAACTCATGCTACAACATATTATCTAAATTAAAAATGGAAAATGCAATGATAACAATTGTTAGAGAGTTTTCTATTATTGACTAAAATAGATAATGGGCAGAAATATCCTATGGAATTAGAGTGTCAAACACAAACCTTCTTTCATTTTCCACAAAATCGGGACCCTCAGCAAAGGGAGAGGTCGAACACCCTAAGAGAAATTCTGAATCAGAAAGTTCTTGCAGAGACAAAGCATAAAACCTCCAGTCAGGCACCCTATTTCAACAAACAGAAACATTGTTCACAAATCATCATATGCAAGATATATTATATATTAGCAATGATAGATAACTGGATGAAAGAAATGCAATGATGTGCGAAAGACTGCCAATAGATTTCGTATTCAAGTTGAATCAATTAGAATAAAAGATTCCAATGATAGAGAGACTAAAGCAAACCTAACACAACTAAAAGAGATTTAGATGAACAGAGTAAAAAATCAACATTATGACCTTACATAAAGTGCAAGGGAAGGATAAGGTCCATTAAGTTAACCCTAAATGGTAGGGCATGCACTTCTTGTTGTTTTACCCAAGGTATTATTAATAAAGATGTTTCCACAAAGACAACAACTAGAAAGAATATTTCAGGTTGGCAGTCTTTTATATGAAAATATTCATACCCTTGGCCAAACCAGAGCGTTCTATAAAGCCCAGTGACATTTACATCTAATTATGTATGCAGACATGGTGGAAACATTGGTATCAATCTTCAAAAAAAGCTAAGACTGATTTAATTGGTAGTTACAATGTGGAAAATTTTGATATCAATCTTCAAACAGGTAAAAAAAGATGAGTCCCATTTAGTAGGTAACCAGATGCACCAACCATCACAAGGTCTAGACAACTTCAATAAACTCTTCAAGTAACAAAGTTTCTTCCCAGGTTCTAAAGGAGAATTTAAGTCGAACCTTCCCTATTTACAGTTCCATTTATGAGTATAGCCACGATAGTTAGTTTTGGATGTGATATTTATGTCATTCCTGTTTCTATCAATTGCCCATTGAACAATATGCCAAGATAATCATGTAAAGAACAACTAGTGTACCAAGTGCAAGGGGCAATTTCAAATCTGTCATGACTGGTGTCATAAGTCTCCAATAACTTTCCTTTCCACTTAGGATCTTCAGAGCATACAGTCAACCGAATTCTCCTAACAATCTCATCTGGATCTCTCGAACTTCGATCGAAGCTAGCAGGCATGACTGATCCAGATGAAGTATCTACCTGAACGAAAACTCATTGACATAAATAAAATGAAGGAGAAAACATTCAAGTTACAGAGAATTAAAAAATTCTTGAAGCACCACACCAGTTTTAATCAATTACACAATCACACTCAAAGTTTGAATGGAAGGACCATTTTATGTATGGAGTTATGGTTTAAATTGGCTTATACATACAATCTGCAGAAATTTTTTGGGGCAAGTCCTGAAAGTGGTGATTAGGAAAAAGGAAGTAAGAGCTGGAACAGCATGTAATGCTCAATGATAAGAGACCTTGTACTACCAGCAAAGTGCTCTTTGTGTTACAATAGGTTGAAAGTACAGATTCTTGTGTATATAACCAAATTTACAACATCAAAGACATCTGAACCACGATGCAGAGTAAGAAAGAACTTTACCAGAATGCCACTGATGACTGGGCAAGCATTTCCCATTGAATCTATTTTAGTGTTATGCTTGAGGACACATAATGTTTGCAGGTGAAACTTCCACTGGCTATCTTGCAAAGCTTCAACCAGCTTTGAGCATAGAGGCAAAGAGAAACCATCTTTTTTCTGCTTTCTTTCTGATGCAACTTCATCACTTGAATGCTGCATAGAAATAATATTTATGAAGTTTAGTGTGCTGGCATTCCAATAAGGTCCGACACTATGAATCAAACCTTTTTAGGCCTGTCATCAAAGCCCCCTATGAGATGAACCTGCAGATATAGCATTACAACATGCCAAAAATTAGGATGGGCAAAAATCAAAAGGGCGCCCCAAATTTTATAAATAATCAAAAGGATGCCTCTTTGTCAAAAAAATCAAAAGGGTGCCCCATCAATGATTATATCCTGAAAATACCCATTATTCCAGCGTTATTGTAGCAACTACTCGATAATTGTTACGACGTATTTAAGATGAGTTTATGATTTAGTTTGACTAAAGTGAAATCAAAAAATGTTCACGTTGTAACAACTACTAGATAATTGGTACAACTATTTTCAAATGATTATAATCAATTTAAAATGATTTTGATAAAGTTTAAATAATTTTGACTAAGTTGGTAAAAAGTATTTTGATATAATAATGTTTAAAGTTAATGATTTAGAGTTTAAAATTTTAATGAAATATTTAATTTTTCACGTTATAGTAGTTATCAAGTAACTTTTACACGTTGTATAGTTACTAAGTAGCTTCTACACATTGTGGCTAAATCCTAAATTTTAAAATCTTGAAGCCTAAATATTAAACTCTAAACATTGAAATAGTTGATTTTTCACATTGTAACAGCTACCGAGTAGCTTTTACATGCTATAGCAGCTACCGAATAGCTTCTACACATTGTGGCTAAACCCTAAATCTTAAAAATTTTGAATCATAAATCCTAAACTTTGAACACTATATCAAAATATTTTTTATCAACTTGGTCAAAATTATTTAAACTTCATCAAAATCACCTTAAATTAATCACAATCACTTTAAAACAGTTGTAAAAGCTACTAAGTAGCTACTGCAAACTAAAGAACAACGTTGTAACAGCTACTCGGTAGTTTGTACACATTGTAGTAGCTACTAGTAGTTGCTACAACAATGCTAGAATAAGGGATATTTTCGAAATAAAATAACAGATGGAGCGCCCTTTTGAATATTTTTTTTTTAAAAAAAAAGTGCCCATTTGATGTTTCTTTTAAGTGGGGCGCCCTTCTAATTTTTGCCCAATTAGGATCTTGCTGACAGCTAAATTTTTGGTAATGATTAGATATGGCAAAGTTGAAAAAAACGTGAAACAAACATCAAAAGCAGTATCTCCTGGGTTATCATTGACGAGAATGGACGACATCATTTGCTCGAGGCCATTGCTAACCACGCCCGGAAAATCCATATGGCTGACAGAGGTCCTGCCATAGAAGGTCAATGGTATCATAACAAAAAAAAAGCTCAATTTTGTGTAATCTGGAGCAAGAAAGCACCAAATCCTCACATTCCGCTGTTCCTACTGCGGATCACAAGGCCGACACAAGTGGTCGCCTCGTCCGTTCCGGCCAGCTACCCAAAACCAAGAGCAGGAACACATCTAAGAGCTCATCGAGCGGAAAAGAAACGCCTTTGAGGGCGATAAGGGGGTTACCTGGACGATGGCGGGATCAACGGTGGCGTACTCTCGCTGGAAGACGTAGACGAGTCGGCCGAGCAGCGAACGGTCGGCCGAGGAGACCCTTGTCTCCGGAGTGTCCTTCAGGCGATCTGAGGAGGAGACGACGGCCGGATGCTCCAACAAGTAAGCCAAGATTTCCCTTCCCTGGCCAAGGAAACAAAGCATCAAACACCTGGCAGATTGCGAGAGGAGAAAGTTCAGCGGGCATCGACCTGGGATCGGAATCGAGGTTGGGAGATGGGAAGGTCATCGACAAAGATCATCGTTATGATCAGGATGGGGAGACGAGAGCAGGAGACCCAAAGAGAAGCCTGCGTCGGCGAGTGACGATGTCTTCTGTCTCAGGGATTCCAGCTTTGCTTTCTATTGCCAGCCACAGCGCACAAATTTCACTTAACCTCCTAAAGTTCACGTATTTGTAATAAAATCTCCACAAGTTTTAAAATATCGGTATTCTCCCTGGTTGAGGCTGATTAGCACAATGATAACGAAATTAAAGTTTCATTGCCCTCCCAAGAAAAAATTGACAAAATCGTATCTGATGCTCTAGAGATCAACTTTTAAATGTGTATAAATTATATTTAAATTTACTCGATAGATGAAGAAAAGGAGGATAGGGAAGAGCAGCTCATTATAATCCCTTTTCTATTTCATCAAAGAAGTTAATTAGCAGAAAAGTTCCTTAACACTGTTTGATTCAAGAAGGATAGCACACAACAAGGAAATTGAATTCTTACTTTAGCTAAGCCAATTGGGCTAACATCTTAGCATATACCCAACACTTAGTATAAAAAATATAAGGGAGGAGAAAACATACAAAGAGAAAAAAAATACTTGCAAATTCATACATAAAACTTCATAGTTTATGTGTATTTTATACCATATTGTCTTATTTGTCTATATATCCAAATAATGGAACCTATTATTGTGTTGAAAAACAAGAGAGAAAATGAATCACGCCAAGGATAATAATGAGAAGGGAAAAAAATGTGTTTTCCTTTGTCACTGAACGATCTTTTCATCTCCTCTTCTGGTTCTTTCATGCTCCATGGGCTTTTCAAAGAAATTAAGCATAAATTTTCTCTTTGCACTTTTTGAAGTTATTTGAACTGAATTTCCTTACCTTTTCTTCTACTTTATGCTAATTTTTGACAATTATTGAAGTAAAACACTAGTTCTTTAATAAAGATGTGGGAAGATTGTATTACGTGCGTTCAATCATCCTTCCTCCTTTTGGATCCTACAAATTCCCCAGTAGAAGAAAATTTCTCAATCTCTATGCAGTGAACAGAAACTATCAATTGAGTCTGAAAAACTTGTGCAACACATGATAAGTAGAACATGAGAATCAATCAGGATCATAACCAAAAGGTTTTTAAAAAACCTGCAAAAGATTTTACTCATAGATGATAATCATACAGCTGAACTCCAAAGTGCAACAAGAATACCAGTCCTAGGTGTTCAATATCCACACAGAACATGTTTCAAAATGCTGCCATACTGAAGCAGCGAACTTCCACATAAGAGCCAAGAAAACAGAACTAGAGAATATTGTGAAGTTATCAGACTTAACACTAGAACTTCCAAACATCAAAAAAGAGTTGAATACTGATAGATGAGGCATTGCACATAGGTGAAAAGTAAATAGCCAAGAAACCAGAACTAGTGACTTTACCATGCATTAACAAAAAGAAAAAACAGGAATGTAGATGAACATCAGTTTAGACTGCAATCGCTCAAAACAGCAATATACCAATTACCAAGAGAGAACTGTGCCGTTTCAGTGGAGAACTCTTATAACACCTTGACAAAAGACGGAAACATAAAGACCATAAAAGAAAGCATTCGGTAATGGTAGCAATAAACTATTATCCAACTCTAACGGGAGATGAAGGCGTCTACTTTTCTCTCTAATCAAACAGGCTGAATCCCATATCGTCATCACTTTCTTCCTTTGGCTCCTCCTGTGGTGAGAACAAAGGCAAACAAACAAGAAAAAAGGTCGAACACTTTCTCTGATCAATTATAGAGGATTTGAATCTAATTAGGCACAAAGTTCTAACCTTCTTCTCCTCAGCTGCAGGGGCGGCCGCGGCAGGCGCAGCGCCACCAGCGGCAGGGGCAGCAGAGACGGCAACCGGAGCACCGCCACCACCTGCAAGAGCATCCAAATTTTTGATGAAAAATCAGGTCAAGATTCAATCTTCGTTATTACGAACACGAAAAAGCAAGAAGGAATAGCAAAAAAGACGAACCGGATCCAACGCTCAAGATAAGGTCCTCAACGCTTCTCTTCTCTAGGAGCTTGGCGAAGAGAGCCGCCCAGAAGGACTCGATGTTTACGTTGGCGGCCTTCACCAGAGTTAAGATTTTCTCCGCCTGATCAATTCATAAGGGAAAAGATTACATGAACAGATCGCCAACAAAAGGTCGCAAAAAATAAGATAACAAGGTATAACCGTGATGGGGATTCCATCGTCGTAGAGGATGAGAGCGGCGTAGGTGCAAGCGAGCTCTGAGATCGACATGGCGGTCGCTAAGAACTGATTTCGACAACAAAAAATAAAGTTCGTTGAAAACCTACGAAGGCACGCAATCGCGAGGAACTGGAAGCGAGTCGAATGGTTTACCTTCGGAGAATTCGTCAACCAAGAGGCCGTGGAGAAATAGGGCAGCCGAGAAACGGAGGTAGAGACGGCGCACGGACTGAAAGGAGTCTTTATAGTTTCGAAAACTAGGGTTTCATGCGCGATCCACATGAATCGCTGTGTTAGACAAAACAGGATACACCAATAGCAGCCGATGCAAATCCTAGTTCAGAATTAAATAATCAAATTTCGATTAATTCCAGTAATTTTCATAAAATAAATATTTTTATACATAATTTTAAAATAATTCGAATTATCAAAACTCGTAGAATTCTCCTTTCCGAATTTATATAATCCATCTACTTCCCCAAGCAGGTCCCGCCACCGTTCTTCCCTCCGACTTCCCACGTTTTCGAAAAGTCCAGGAAGGTTGTCGATTTCTGGAGTCGAGAAGGTAGAACGTTTATATATATATATATATGGCAGGGTTTCATCGATTTGGTGGCAGGGTTTCGACTATAGTGGAAGAACTATTCTAAGCACCATGGATGATACCAATTCGATGGAGAAAGTGCTTGGAGACATCCCCGCGAAGAGTTGGAACTGCAAAGTTCCGTATTACAGGCATTTGCTGCGACAGAATTAGCTGGAGGACTTAGTTAGGAGATCTGGGTGATATCAGTACAGGAGTTGCATCAGTACGACATATTCGTTTGTTCTTTTGATATCCAATATCAATCTTCTTGGGCTTGAGGTAATTCTAGTACCACTTCTCAGTCAATGACAATGCAAGACATTTCGTCGAATCAACCTAAAAGTAATTCCTTAACCCACTATCCTGAAGGACCTATCTAGATTCTAGTTTGACACCAGCTCTCGGAGTGCAAAAGTTACCTACTGCTAAGCCACATCATCACATATTCAAATCTTTATATATTGTGGCAGAGGCAAACATTCTGTGTGCAACTTATAGTAACCTCAAACTCAACTATATAAGACACAAATTATCCATGAAACAATGGTATTGATTACTATATTTCAATCATCGCCCATTTACTCTAGCCCTTATCTAATAGTGTGTGAGACCTTTCACCTAAGTTGATTTATCAATGCATTCTAGTTAGGAAAGATAGATGCTGAATTGATTCATGTTGAATCTGATGTATGCAAGAATTTAAGTTTACACTAGTGCATCAGGTGCAATAACATTTTGAATTATTCAGATTACTGATAAGTTCAACTTCTTCAAAGACCAGTGCTTTAGACACCCATAACATCAAATCCAGAAAACACAACCTAGGCTGCACAAAATTTGACAAACTCAAGGAGAATGTTGTCATTTATAATTAGTTGTGATTTGTGAGATTGATGTAATAGTTATTGTAACTTTCTTTGTTTCTAATTTTTTTTGCATTTGTTACGAGTCAAGGGACATTTGTTTCTCTTGAAAATATGGATTGCTCTCAGCAACGACCTTGAGTTAATTGTTACTCTTTGTTTTACTGCTTAGCCCAAAAATCAATCTGTAGCTTTGTTGTATCTAACACAGCAATGTTAGTTGTTTCTGTTGTTTTGGGTAGAACATTCCATTACATTGATGGGATTCTTCCTTTTAGGTAATTCTTTTTACTTGTTTTGCCCCTCACGCCGTTTCACTAAGGTTTGGTGGGACTGATTTTCCAATTGATGATTTTTCAGTAGTTTGCCTATTGGTAATTATCATTAACTTAAGTTCATCATGGGACCATGCATTTTTTCCATTTTATGCATCTCTAAGTACTTGAATATGAGTTTCTTATACTCATGCATTCATTTTCAGAATTTCAAGTATTGCATTAAAAAGTAATTTCAGGTGTATTTTGGGGCCACTACATTGCTTGATGCTGCTTCAGATGATAGACAACAGAGCACAGATGAACAGGAGGCAATCTTTCTGAATTAATTGTTTTTTCATTAAATTTTGTCTGATAATGAGAAAAAACTGTCAAATATACAGGACATTTAAATTAATTGTAGAAAATACATATGCTTCAGATAATATATCTTTCAGTGATTGAAGCAAGGTGATCCAATGAATGAGATTCTGTAGTCAGATATTATTGAATATTTCTCAGCTTGCCCTTCTGTGAAGCTCTTCAGAATATATTCTTTCCAGAAAGATTTAACCTTGTTCTATAAATTCCACTCAAATTGGGTAGTCTGCATTTTGAGTTTCCAAGCTGCTGCTTTCTACAACATATACTCAGGCTTCTTCTGCTACAACTTCAGTTGTTTCTCCAGTTCTTAAGATCAATCTTTGGGTGTTAATTCATGAAATGTATAACCAAGTTCCCCCTGACACAATGCTGAATGTTATAAACTTTTTGATTCAACGAGCTTCTTTTGTCAATTGCAACATTCTTGTATCATGACATAGTAAATCAAACTCTTGAAAAGTTTGCAAATAAGCTGTTAAAGCTCTAGCTAGTTGAGATCGCAGGAGCTTATTTATACTTGGATCTCTGAATATATATACTTTCAAACTTGAGAAGAGCTCCAACTCAATAATTATTATAACAAACGTAAGTTTAGTTGTTCAGCTGAATTGTTTTGATTCATTCTTATTATTCAGGATTACATGGGTGAGCAGCTGGGCTACATTCAGTGGGTACAATGCATTATTGCTTTGCTTTATGTGTGATATTAATTTTTTACCTGCTCATGATATCGATTTGGTAATATTGTTCTTCAACCAAAGACGCTACGCAGCAGTTGAACCAAAAAAGAGATAGTCGTTCCAGAGCTTGCTCATCAGATAGGAAACAGAAGAACAGTTCGAGTTCCATCTCCAATTTGAAGAGCTATACTTGAATCTAACTATATGGTCAGTAACATCGATAGTAGGGGGAAAACATTTCAGTGGGTTTTTTAAATTTAGATATTTAACTTTTAATATCCGATTAATTATAGAAGTGAACGGTTCGGTTTTAGGAAAATTTTTCATCGATCAACAAAATAAATCAAGAAGCACAAATGGATCATGACAGACAATCTAACGTTATAAATTTTTTGAACTTCTCAATTGTAATGTGTCTTAGGTGAGATTTGAACCATCATTGTTTAGGAAGTCCATCTCATCTTTTATCGTCAAATCATAATGTCAATCGAGCACAAGAAATCTTTTAGAGAGTCACAAATATTGAATATAAAATATTGATTGAAGAGTCAGAAATGATCATAATAGATATCAACAATGATGTATTTTTTATATGTTGGAAATCTAAATAGAAATAAAAGGTGGTGGAAAGAGGAAACTCCTTTGTGAATGAGAATATAATCCTACATTAGAAGTTTCAAAGCATAGTTGTTGGTTTATATTGTATCACAAACATTGATATTATGAACAAATGCATGAGGAGAAGTTCTCTTTTACGCGTGGGTGCGCAGAGGGTACAAATCTAGAATCTGGATTGTACTGAACCAAGAGTGACTTTATCTAAGTATTCAGAATTTTAATTATGGTGTACTTCAAAATATTTTCTTTCAATGAGGACGTTGATTGCTGGATGTGAAGTTATGCGTGCTTCAGATTTACTCTGGTGGCTAATAAAAAATTTACGCTTTCAAAATTAATCGAATTATAAGAAGTAGATATCAAATTTATGAAAAATTTCGGCTTCAGATTTACTCTGGTGGCTAATAAAAAATTTACGTTTTCAAAATTAATCAAATTATAAGAAGTAGATATCAAATTTATGAAAAATTTCGGGCTATGAAATTAATCAAATCGTAAGCATTAAACCTGAATTATATGTATATATATATAAAAGTCAATCATGTATTGTTTAAAACATCTTTTATAATTGTGCTAAATAAAATAAACACACACAACCATAAAATCTTTAGCTCTAAATCATGTCCTAATAATTTTCTTCAAAAAAGGGAAATCACATTTTTGACACCATGAATTTTATCGGCTGACTAATGGCGGAGTACAGTAGTAGGTTGTGTTAAGTATTTTTTTTTTTTAAAATGGAGTTTGGTAGAATAATAATGACGATGAACTTTTTTTTATGCAATCCCTTAATTTTTTTTAAAGAAAAACAGAGAAAAAAAAAGTGCATCGAGAAGCAAACAACCCAACAATCCAGATACAGAGTATCCTAACACGATCATTACCCATTACGCTGCAGAAACTGACTGCAATTAAATCCCTCCCAATTCCCAAACATAAAGCTTTATAAACATGGTAAAGATTTAAAAAGGCCGTGTGCGCTTGATTCCTTGTCACGCCAGACCAAACCAAACCTAAACAATTAATCCCTCCTTTTCTTTCTCGTGCTTCTCCCTCAGAGCTTTCATTTCCCCTCTCCCCTTTTTTTTGTTGCTTTATTTGGGCGGTGAGCAAACCCTAGCTCCGCCGCCCGCCTTAGATCGGCCCTAGCCGCTTGCCGCCCCGTCGAGATGTCAGAAGCCGGAGCCGAGAGGAAGCTGGAGGAGGAGAAGGCGGCGCTGCCAGTCGCCGGGGAGATCCTCTACTGCGGGGGGACCAACTGGGACTCGCTC
Organism: Curcuma longa; assembly: GCF_044706935.1. Classification (NCBI taxonomy): domain Eukaryota; kingdom Viridiplantae; phylum Streptophyta; class Magnoliopsida; order Zingiberales; family Zingiberaceae; genus Curcuma; species Curcuma longa. The sequence continues at coordinate 735,202 of NC_133872.1, read as the reverse complement.
GGCCGGAAGGGTCTTCCAAATGCCGTGAACCTCGCTTCGCCCACCAGGCTGCGGCCCCTCGTCGGAGTTGATATACGTTTCGTGGCTTCTGGCTGCAGTGAGTTCCTTTCCCATTTTTGCCCTTTCAGATATTTCTCCTGTTTTCTTTAATCCGACAAATTAACCGGTGAAAATAGTTGTTGCTTCATGCTGACTTCTCGTGCTTTCGTCTTAAATGCATGTTGCCATTTGAAAGTTCTACGTGAATCCAATGCTAGATTTCAGCTGGTGCTTTGTTGAAATTCCCTTTACATATTTACCTAGTGCTTAGGGGATTATAGGTTGTGCTACTTTCCTTGAACGAGGTTTCTGTACGAATTCTAAAAAAAAAAATTATCACCATGTCGAATGTCATTGCAGCTTCTTGTCATTGCGTGGCTTTGGATGTTCAAGGACGTTGCTACACGTGGGGAAGAAATGAGGTACCATTTGAATTAAACGACGGTAAACAACGGCTAGTCTTTTTCTGGTTCTCATGCTACGCCATTGGTGACAGAAAGGTCAGTTGGGACATGGGGATACTCTTCAACGTAGTCTTCCAACAATTCTGTCTAAACTATCGAAGTGAGTTTTTTGTTTGTTTTGTTGATTTTTTCTGTTTGTCCTCAATCTCTTTTATGCTTTTGAGTCTCATCATTTCGCATACTTATCTTATACTCAGTTCGTTCATATTTCTGTACTGTGTGTTTCAAATAAATGATTAAAATGCCTTCATAAATGAGTTATTTCATATTTGTGCTTGTTATATAATAATTGTAATTTCATATTCATCGAACCATTTGCAGCTGCAATGATGAGTAAATTTTGTTTTTTTTAAAAAACATTCTCGTTGTGTATCACTAAGTTTGATACAGTTTTTTTTCCTGAATTTTTTAGTCTTGTCAATGTCTGATACACATAATACGTCCTAGTAGATCCAGATGAATTGTGTATGGATCTTTCACTTGTTTTGCTTATATGTTAAAAATCAACATCAAGAACCTGGACTGAAGCAACTACGTACTGAACTCCATCAAATGGATCATCTAAAAATCTGATGCTTTTTTGAACATCAGCAAGTTCAATGTTATCCCATTTTTTTCTCTTTGTTCAGTCGATTTCATAGAACAAAGAGGTTTCCTTAGATGACCACGACCTGTGCATCTATGATTAAACAACCACTGAAAGGGTCATTCAAAATCTAGTCCTCTGGAAATCAACAATTAAATTTTTTTTCATGGCCCTTCCACATTGTTCATAGAATTAGACACAGTCCTTGACAATGACATTTGCCTTGATTTTCCTCTTTGCTATTTCTTGTTGAGATAAATTAACTCATAGTGGGCTTATCTTTAAGTCACGATGATGCAGGTATAAAATTATCAAAGCAGGTGCTGGAAGAAATCATACTGTTGTTGTAACCGATGAAGGGAAATCTTTCTCTTTTGGGCTGAATAAACATGGGCAGTTGGGGACTGGTTCAGCGAAAACTGGTTAGTAGTGATGCATGATATTTTATTCATTTTCACATTTATTTAGTGTTTTTTTTTTGTGATTGTTTACTGTTTTGAAAATTTTCATGCAATGCCTATATATAATTTGAATATTCCCCTACCACAAAATAAGCTGATTGACATGCAGTTTTCTTTCATTCCTTGAGTTAATCTAACTATGTGAACCATTTAATTAGGAAAAAGATTCAGTGAAACTTGCATAGGATATGCTTGCTTTCTTCTGTTTCACCAATCTTTTTTTAACAGAATTCACCAAGCTTAAAATTCTTCTTGGCAAAGTACATGCATTTTCATATTTCTTGTTTTTTAATTGCTGTAGAAATTGAGCCATCCCCAGTTGCATGTATGGTTTCTGAAGCCACAAATGTTGTTTGCGGTGCTGATTTTACTGTATGGCTTTCATCAGTGGAAGGGTCTTCAATTCTGTATGTTTCAATGAAAAAAGAGTTCTTAATGAGAAGCAAATTTTATTGTCCCTTCTGATTTGCTTGTTTATAGAAGTTCTCTATCAAATTGGCTATCTTTCTCAATGCTCATATGTAGGACTGCTGGTCTTCCTCAGTATGGACAACTTGGGCATGGAACTAATAATGAGGTCTGATTGGAAGATGTTTGAAGTTGCTTCTGTGCTTTCTTACAATTGATGGTTGTTTTAATAACCTGCAGTACAACTCTAAAGACGGTTCAGTAAAGCTAGTTTATGAACCCCAGTCACGCCCACGTTCAATAGCTACATTATCTGGAAAAACTATTCTCAAAGTTGCATGTGGAACAAATCACACAGGTTTTGGTCCATATTTATTTGCTATGATGTTGAGGCTAAGCTAACTATTTTAATTATTTTTTGTGCTTGTGTTGCGGACTGGACATCCCTTTCCAGTTGCTGTTGATTCAAACGGCTTTGTTTACACGTATGTGTTATTCAAGTAACTGCTATCTGGCTCATCTTAGTTTGATTCATTGCAACTATTGTGCATTTAAGTTTTCTAATTCAGCACTTAATTTGTACTGGATGGCACTTCACATTTTCAATTTTTATCTACTTAAATGTGTTACTAATTATATTATATATTTTGCAATGTTTTCTTTTCTCAACTACAGGTGGGGGTTTGGCGGATATGGAAGGTATTGCAAAATGTCATTCTTTTGTTACTACTTTCTTTTCAGTTTATGTCTGGATCTATGATTTCTTCCAGGTCTTATAAACACTTGTTTATTCTCTGTGCATGCTGATGTTAGGCTGGGCCACCGGGAGCAGAAGGATGAGTGGGTTCCTCGTCTTGTGGAGGTCTTCCAGAAGCAAAATGTTTTACCTCCTAATGCTGTAGTATCAGCAGGTTCTGTAAATTCTGCCTGCACTGCTGGTACTTATCTTCCTCTTCGCATTTTCTTTCACTTTATCTCCTTATTGCAGATCCTGTATCCCATGTTTTGGATCTCAATTCGAATATTTGGATAGATGATTGCTGAACTGATTATAGTCTATTCTGCTTTTAGACATTGTGTAGAAGCTATTTTTTTGTTGATGTTTTTTCTGATTGTTCAGAAACCTGATTAATAGATGAACTAGGTTTCCTTTAGGTTTGCAGTTTTCTGGTTGAGCTGATCTGAAATCATATCCAACTGAAGTTCATCTACTAATTCAATTTGACTGGCTTGGCTTCTAGTTTCTCGGTCAATTGATTAAACCATTTGATTCTGTCTGGTTTTAAATCACTGCTGTCATGCCATTGTGACTTTTTGCATACATGCACACAGTTTTTTTTTACTTTATTATTGTTTAAAGGATTTTAATGAATCTCATGATGGTTTCATTTCAGTTAGGCAATCAAACATTTCTGTTGATATTGAATTGGCTCTATAGTCAATGGTCTGTGCAAATGTTAGTTTGCTGTAAGCTTGTTTATGAATATTGAATACTTAACCTTAGCATGCATCACTTCTTTGAGAATGCTTGGGTGCTTGTTAACATTCTTGCTTTTTTTCGTTTTGTTTTATTACTTACTATTTGTGCAAATAGTTGTTTCATTTGCATGACGTAAGGCAACCTAAGATGTGTTTTTTCCTCTTCAGGAGGAGGGCAACTGTACATGTGGGGAAAACTAAAAAATACTGGTGATGATTGGATGTATCCCAAGCCTGTGATGGACTTGAGGTTTTGTTCAGTAATTTTTTGTTTCACCTGATTAGTGTCTTTTAACTCTGTCACCATGAGTTATTTTTGGTTTAAATATTACACATAGAAGCATATTGAGGTGGTCTTTTATAAACGATTTTAAGAAAAAAGATACTTGATATTCCTGATTGAATTATAAAAAATTTATGAGATTTTTTTTTGTTAAAAATAAAATATTTTGTTTGAATTATCGGCTTTTTGAATTTTTATGTTACATTATTATGAAGACCATTCCATGCCTAAAAAATAACAATGTCTAAATTGATTCAGTCCTACATCAAAACAGTTCCTTACCATTGTCTACTTTTACTGACGGAAGGTAAAGATCATTACTTGTCAATCATTACCATCTTGACACAAGCTGTGGGTGGGTGTTAAAGAGGAGGGGTAGGAAAGGAGGGTATTGATTTTTGCAGCTGCTTTGATAACTAGAGTTTGCCAAAAATATGCATCATCCTTAATAATCACCAAAATTGCCTTGCTGCACTTTCCACCACTTCTCCTTTGAGACTGCTATTGGATAATTGCCAACAATGTGAAAAGGTGTTTAAAGTGGTGCAATGTTTTGCTAAGGTGTCATATCTCAATGTGGGAGTGGAACGAGGTCTATGTGCTAGATAACATTGAGATTTAGAACTACATCCTCTAGGACTGTGAAGTGTACAGTAGGTAACAACTACATCAAGCAGTGGTTATAACCACTCACGCTGATGAGATAACTTATTCTCTTTGGTAGGTAATGTGTGATTTTTGTAAGTGTACAGTTATCGTCAAGTAATAAAATATCATCTTCTAGGACCGTGAAGTCGAGTACCAATCCAAATGCAAAGTAGGTTATCTAAACGAATTGAAATAGAGAGCATTGTTGTGAAAGAAAACAAATTAAGAAAGCAAAACGAGAAGTTGATTGAAAATCAATTTAAAAGGCAATTCTAGGACTTCGATTTCACCATGACAATCATTGACAATCTACATGTAATTCCCTCTTCTATCTCAATGTTCAATATGCTTGAAGGTGGTCTATCCTAAGGTAATTGATATTTCATCTCGGACAATATCGGTGTATCTCTCCAAACGTGATATCTACTTTTCTGGTAGTCGTACTAGGGCGATCGCTTTCTCAGAGAGGTTCTTGTCACGATGTCTTAGGATCCTCTAAGTGTTATCTCTTACTTTGTGAGGTTGAATCAGGGTAAGCTCTTTACGCTCTATAATAGCCAATGGAATCCTCAAGAGATTTCAGACTACTTTCGTGGATAAACCCTCAAATCAGAAATTTATGGGTCGAAGAATTAGATTCACCTCTTAGTCCCTTCCCCTTTTCCCTATTATATGATAACGTGCACTAGCACCGTTAACATGTAAACATACTAAAACTGAATTAAGTATCAAATACATCATCAATAAAAGAGGAGATTAATTAAACACAAGTGCCCACTCTATATCAGGTTACTATCTAATCTTAGAATTAAGGAAACTACTCCATGTAGATGGAGATACAAGCCAAAGACATAGAATTAAGCATGTTACAACTCAATGAAAGAGAGAAGAGTAACAAAGTTTAGTCGTAGATGTTGTCTTCGGAAGATCTCATTGTCTCCTTGGTGGATGGAATCCTTGCAGCTCCTTGGAAGACGATTCTCTCTTAGGATTTCCTGTCATAGGAAACTCCTTGATAGGGAAGAGGAGATCCTTTGATCCAAGATGTCTCAAAACCGATGCCCCTTGATTCTTTTATAGCCTCAAAAATATCAAAAATTAATGAACTTTCCTAAAAACTCGAGGGAAAGAGTTTTGAAAAGAAGACAACTAGTAGGCAGGCGTCTCCCGTATATAGGTCTTAGAGTACCAACCTTGGGGGTTGGGAACCAAGTAAATCTCGTAGGTCTTTATATTTTTATATTCCGCTGCCACTAACGCTCTTGATAGAAAGACGAAATCAAACGAACAAACAATTGAGATTCACCCCCCTCTCTCTCGCACGCAACGGTCCTACACATGTGTCATGTTTCGACACACCATGGTCGTGTTGGGAAGGACGGGTAGGTTGTGTTGCTTGCTAGACTCTCCAAGTAGAAGCTATAGAACAGGGCACGATTGTGTCAAGGGACACAACCAGACCGTGTTCTTTGCTGGAGTGCCCGTTTAATACTCCGATGCTCATTTTGCTCCAAGGGCGATGCACACCTGTATTAGGGGACATGACTCACCGTGCATCGTGTTGGAATGCACGATTCCAAAGCTTTTCGTCTCAATTGAGCTCTAATTTCACGTTATGTGGATAAATTCTCCAAACTAAAATGGATGCAAAAGCTACGAAACCATGCAAAATATGTTATGTAATGGAATAAATACATGTTAAATATTACCCAATATATATATAAATCACACACATCAATAGGTCCACTCATTATCCGAAAATAGTTAAACCCAAGTTACTGATAGTTCACTCTTCTAAGCCTATAAAGCACCCACATCAACCCACAACCTCTCCCTTGGGAAATTATAGTCGTTCTAACTTAAGACTGTTGACCTATTCATAAAGGCGCAAAGTCCAATTTCTAATTCAGAATTATCCTTAATTGGTGAAGTAATACCCAATAATGGCAGCTCCGGTGCCATATGCTGCTGTTTTAGATGGCTACTTTTTTGGTTTTATAAATGTTGACATGAAACATAGAAACTTCTTAGATCAAATAGACAAGTGTTAATCAGTAATTTCGGGCCACTGCACAACTTGGTAATTTCTGCTTGAATATTTCTTTCTTTAACTGGCTGTTATTTTTTGCTTACGGATGTCTTTCTATTTTTTGTCAGTGGTTGGAACATTCGTTGCATGGATTCTGGTAATATGCACCATGTTGTAGGAGCAGAAAATTCATGCATAAGTTGGGGTGTGGCACAATATGGGGAACTTGGCTATGGCCCTCTTGGACAGAAGTAACACAACCTTTTATAGTTGTCTCAATCTTTCTTTCTTGGCCAATATCTAAATTTTTGTTGCTTTCCTTCAATGTGTCTACCAACAAGAAATTATTCTTATGTAATTTAGGTCTTCTGCAAATCCAAAAAAAGTTGATATCCTTGAGGGCATGCGTGTCATGAGGTACTTTGAACATATTGCTACCTATGTATTTATATTGTAGCTTCTTGATAAAAATTTTAGGGATTGCTTTTAGTGTGGCTTGCGGGACGGGCCTTTCACTTATTGTAGTTGATAGAACAAATGTTGGTGATAGACTAGATCAGGTATGCATTGGAAGACAGACAAACTTTATTGTTGCCTATTCTTTCCTCTCTCATTTACCTTATTATTATTTGGGTTTTTAATGCAATATTCAATCCTAAGTATGGTGTTTTGTATAATTTGGTTTGCTTGTCATATAGGATTTGTTTTTCATACATTGCTTAGTGTACAGTTGCATATGTAGAAAGTTAAGTTGTTTTATCTATGTTAACATGTTCAGCTATTGGATTCTCTATGTTGGCCATGCCCTTGGTCCATCATTTAGCTGTTAATATCTTTTGATTCCTTTGAACCAATCTAGTTATTGATTGTTGATCCTTAAAAGATCATGGTATTGATTTTTATTGGAGGCTTTTCTCCTAGGTTTGTAATACCACACTTGATCGGAAAGGCCTATTTTATTGCTTTGTCACAAATAGTTTCATAGACTGCCTGAAGAATTGCACTGGGACAATGTTATTGCTCAAAACTTCAGGTTACAATAGAGTGAAAGAATTGACCAGAAGTTTTCTTTCTGCAACACAATTATTGGGTTAAAGACAAACAAATCGATGCCTAGGATGTGTAGGTGGTAGTGCAACAAGGATATATCATATGCCCAGCCCCAATCTCACAGGTCTATGTGCCTCCATTGGTGATCCTGCAAAGGTGAAAAGAATCTCCAACATGGAAAATTTTGTATTTCTTATTTGTATGATAAACAACAAGAGAACTTTTGCAGGCCTTACAATAATATGATGCCATAGGTTTCTGGAAAAATAAGACTAATGTGCTAGAAATAGTCAAATTTTAAAAATAAAAGAAAATCAATTATAAAAAACTAATGCATATAAAAATAAAATTGATAAAGAATAATTTTAATGCAATAAACTAAGACCACTTCATGCTCTAAGTTGTTGATCCTAGTTAAATCTTTTTTTTTGTTTACGTCATTTGTCTATGCCATGCTGAACAAGGTAGTAAAAACTGAACCAATTTTTAAAAATGACTTGTGTGCTCTTTAGTTGGAAAGGAGGCATTTTGGAATTTTATAACAAGTATTCTCTGTGGATGAACAGCAGAATAGTTGCCATCTAAGTTATTATTATTTTTCTGTAAATTTACAGCAGTTCCATTCGTCTAATTAGAACGGGTTACTTCCAGTATAATGATGGAATGCTAAATCTCTCAGTATAAGATCATTATATGATATAATGGTCTGTGTGATCTCTGTCAGTGTTCATCTGTGTGCTATTTAAATGATTTTCTTGGCATGTCTTTGCTTATGTTGTGTCTATAAATGGGTTGATCTTGATATTTTTGAGCCATCACTTGCATTATACTTTTATGTCAGCTATGGATTCCGTGAATGGGCATCATTGTTTGACATGCAAAAAGTGCCATTAAATTTCTGGATTTTTATTGGGAGTCTGTTCCTCTAATAATTTCCCATATTTTGTAGCTGGAAGTCTATGATGGTGAGTCTTCTGTTGAAGGTATGTCTAGAACAATGCTCTTTGATGTTGTGAACGGACAGTTTTATCAAGCAAAAGTTATGAGGCTTCATTTTTTCTCTCTGTATTCTTAACATATTTCTTAGCAAGATAGAAAAGAATGCTACCCAATAAATAGCATTATTGATCCAATTAATTTTTTGTTTAAATGTCTCTAGTTATGCAATGTTAATTCATGGTTATGCTGTGGCAAACTTTTTCTTCTATAGCAAAATACTAAAAGCAATATTGAACCTGCTGCTTTATAGAGGATGCTGATCATGAATAGATAGTTCATTGCACATAGAAAAACACGTTGTACCTTCTTTCTTTATAGAGTATGCTGATCATGAATAGATAGTTCATTGCACATAGAAAAACATGTTGTACCTTCTTTCTTTTGAAATAGATAGGCGTGATAACAAAATGATGTGTCATGTTGTCAATTTTGAAAAGAGAATTGAGTATTGATAGTCAGGCAAAATGGATCAGATTGAGTCCAGATGGGTAAATAAAACGATTATACTGGCTTGGACCCGGCTGAAGAGCTTAGTTGGTTCCTTAACTGTTAAACCAATGCAGTATTTATGGTTAAAACATTATTCACATATCCATTTTCAAAAAAATTGTACTTTGGGCTGGACCTTAGTATGAAGAACATGTCGATCTCAAACTTTACCAAACATCCAACTGGTTTAAAATGGTTGGAAGTTAGAACCAGCTCCATGTATAAAGCTACTTGTTCATTTTTAATGGTTTGATTGGTAGATAGGTTAGTTTTACCAAATGTTTCCAGTCAGGCCTTTTGTTTAACCTATGTATACCTAATGCACTCATCGTTTCCTTGCTAAGCAAATTTTCACTGATAATGATATTTACATCTGACTTGAAACTGTTTTTGTCTTTCATTACTTCACTTGCATCTTACAAGATGTGATAACTGAAAATCAATCATTTCTTGAAATGATCAAAAGGTTTACAGGCTGTGCACATTTTGCAAACAATGCTTGTTTCTGCTTAGACTGTTATGGAAGTGCTGGCAGTTTGATTTTGTTACTATTGGACGACTTTGCTTCAGGAACAGAAGAAAATAAAAATGGAGACGTCACTGCTGTGAAGAGCACGCCTAAAAAGAAGGATAAGTCATCTGCTGGTTCCAAGAAACGGAAAGGCGATGACTCGGACTCATCAGAGTTTGAAGACAATGATGGTGAAGACAGTGAAGATGATGAAGATTTAAATGGTGAAGCTTACGGAGTAAAACAGAAGCGGGGAGGAAGGACTTCAGGCCGTGGCCGAGGGCGAGGAAGGGGTGCCAACAAGATGGCAACAACTGCAAAGAGTTCTGGCAGAGGAAGGGGTCGTCCTAAAAAGAGGGGCGGTTCCAGCAGATGATAATGTTACACCTGATTGGAATTGACAACATTGGCTCTGACTTGATAACCTGACTGTCATCTTTGTTCAACAGTTCCTCGACAGTGTTCGATGATGATACTACTCGTTGATACAAAAATGAATTGTATTCATTGGCGAGGATGAGTTTTGAGGTGGTAGGGATGCTGTACATTTTGTTGGTTCATTAAACTTATATTGTTATTGTTGTTAAGATACCTCTGTTTTGTTATGCATTTGATGCTTATGCCAACTAGATCATTGTTGCTAAGATACCTCTGTTTTATGAATTTGATGCTTACAAGAACTTGATCGTTGAGGATTACCGACGTGACAGTATTATCATATGAATAGAAGTGATGTTTCCTACTGTGATGTGGGAATTACTAATGACCGTGACAGTATCGCAACCATATCAAGCAGGTGAACTTTGATTTAACTTTAAAAATATGGTTTTCTATGGATTCTGTATGTTTGCTCCACATTTTCTGTTGTGAAACTAATTTTAATCTGAAATTTGAATTTCTAGTTTAATTTTATAAGATAGCATCGATATTAACGTGATGGATTCAAGCTAAATGATCATAAGCAAATAAAGTTTTTCCGGTTTATTGGACTTTTAACTAATATTGATAGGGAAGGTATCAGTTCATTTCAAGGATGCAAACACGATAGAGACCTGCGGTAAAGATTAGGATCATAAATTATACACCGATAAGTTTCGGGTAGACCCCTCTGCTCAATCTCACGAGTCGACCTGATCTCAACCTCAGGATCTTAATACTCAACCTCTACTCGGTCTCGGGTCTTGACCTTAGTTTAGTCTCATGCGTCGACCTCATTTTAGCCTTAGGTCCTGACCTTGACTTCAGCTCGATCTCATGTCGACCTTATCTTAGCATTAGGTCCCGACCTCGACCTCGACCTCCACTCAGTCTCATGCGTCGACTTCTATTTAGTTTCAAGTGTCCCAACCTCGACCTCCACTCAGTCTTGAGTCCCAACCTCGACCTTCGTTTGTCTCATGCGTCGACCTCATCTCAGTCTTGAGTCCCAACCTCGACCTTCGTTTGTCTCATGCGTCGACCTCATCTTAACCTCGGGTGCCGATCTTGATCTCTATCCAGTCTCATGCACCGATCTTATTTCAGTCTCAAGTCCTGATCTCAACCTCTTCTCGATCTTATACGCTGACCTCATCACAGTCTCAGGTCTTTCTTCATCCATTTCTAGGTTAAGCCGATAAAGACAGTTCATCCGTAAGATCAAGGGTGTATATCGAAGTATACTATAAACGGTAGCACATATTTTAAAACATATCTTAATTGGAGACTGATGTTTCGAAGATTGGATACATTGATAACTATATAAAAGACTGCACATGCCCATGGACACAGGTATGCACACACAAAACTCTACTTTCTCTAAGTCATTAATCTCTTTCCTCCCGTAAAACTCTAACTTGAGGGTAATTTGTCAGGATTTCTCGACGCCATTTTAATTTTCTTTTAGAATATTTTTAAATTTTTTTCATCTCTTTATTGACTATTTCGGAAGAGTATGCACATCTGTCCATTCTTTGATAACTGATTTGATTATCTACAATATTGATCGGAACACTAGTAAAGATGTATTAAATACTGATCACATGGTGTGTCTTATTATCCCTATCGCGATCGATTACAACGTGTACATGTAGTTTAACCACGAGTATTTCCCCTTAATTTTAGCCTCCCTAGATGAATAAATTGAAGCCATATATATGTGTGTGATGATTATTAATCGATCTAGACGACGAGCTTTTTTTCGTTATTTATACCCACCACGGAGCGAGATTATTGGTATTTGATTCCTAATTAACTTACTATACGATCTAAGAAACTTACTATACGATCTAAACTACGTTGACAATGAATATTGCATAGTTTGACTCAGACTCGGTTACCTATTTTTATCAAATCATACTTTGCAATTAAATTCGAATTAGTTTAGATTTTTTTTAAAGTTATAAATATCAGTATATTTTACTCGTATATTCATGAGACGAGTAATTCAGTACCCTATATTTATACTATTAAAAATTAATATTTAAATTGTAGCAAAATACACGAATGAAATGATATAATTCAGGAATTTTCATTTCTTTTCCGTTTTCAATTAATTCGCGTCTTCTCTCGTTTTTTCTCTCTTCGTTTTCTCCGTCTTCCGGCACCGCCTTCGATCCCAGGAACCCTAACCCTAGACCGAATCCGATGTCCAAAGATCCACCAATTGCTGAATTCTAGGTCCCGGTTGTGCACCGTGATGACGGTTCAACTTCCGGCGGCGGTGGCAGGGGAACGGCCCGCCTCCTCGGCCATCTCCGTCCCTTCTGCCCGCCGGAATTCCCTTCCCTTCATTCGTTTGCCCAGCGGTGAGGATGACCCTGGTCCGCTTTCTTCTTCCTGGCTCGAGATACGTCTCTTTTACGTCCGTGTCTCCCCTTGCGCCTCCGGTGCCGCCCCGCCCTTCCTCGCCCTCTCGCACCTCCGCCGCGATCGGGGTGCGGCCCTCGAGATCAACAACGCGCGCATCCCTGAATCCGAGCGCACGACCATCCACCTCCGGCGCAACCGCGCCGATCGTGATGCCGCCGATGTGACGTACATCAGTACCGATGGCGTTCGCCTTACTGGAGCTATCGATTTCGAGGTAAGTGATGATCAGGGCAATCTCATGCTATGTGGCTCGCTGGACAGGATGGACACACCGTGGAGCAACGGAGCGATTGGGTTCGACCATCATCAGTTACAAACATCAGATAGAGATCCCAAGACAGGATGGAGCATGGATTGCTACTTAGCAGCATCAATCGGGTCTTCTGTTTTCATGCAGCCTTCGAAGTCTGGGCTACAATCATCTCCCTCCATCGAGGTCTATGTTGCCGGGTGTTTTGCTGCTGTTCCTTTGATTCTCACGCAGACTATTCAGCTCAGTCCCAGATGGGGGTCTGTTAGGCTGGCAACATTGGGCGCAATTCCAGAGGATGAAGAAGCATCAGATGGGGAGCCAGCGAAGAACTATGGCTTAGAATCTCATAAAAGTTCGCCATCATCAACGGTAAGCACAAATCTGAGTTTACTGTATCTGGATATTTAATTGGATTTTTCTGATTTGGTGCGCCAATTTAATAGGACTTACGTCATTTAGAGTTCTATATTCAAGTAAAATATACCGAATTCATTAGTGAAGGTTGGATTTATTCATTACCTCATCTGATACAATACCATTGTTATCATCTGATCAGAATATATACAAATACGTTTCTTTGATTAATAATTAGGACTTGCTATAGCTTCATGCCAATGAATCTGTGCTTTCACTAAGCCATTGTTAAACAATTTTGATATTAAAAGACACCCTAGAATTTAAGTTAACTATAAGATGACACATACATGGCCATATGGTGGTGCAGCTTTTCATGTGTTTGTTTTAGATTTAGATAATACAACCTAATATTTGATTTCTCACTGCATCTTTAGGTCGATAGTCCCAGTTGAAGTTTTTGTTATTTCAACAGCATGCTTTAGGATTGAGTATATGTCTACATTTTATTTCAAATTTTTTTGTCGGAAGTAAAAAACACATGAAGTGGTGCAGCTTTCCAAATGTTTGCATTAAATTATACTACACAGTCTAACATTTGATGGATCTCTGCATCTTTTGGTTGATTATCTCTGTTGGAGCTGACAATTGGACATTTTGTTTATTCAACAGAATGCTTTAGACATGTACATAGATTGCTGTAGTCAATGATGATCAGGCCGGATAGAGACGAGGCATGAATACTTGGTTACCTGTAATTAAAAAACTTATCTTTTTTCTTGCCAGCGCAAAGCCAAAGTAAACCCATTAGTACATGTGTTGCAAAAGGTGATAACGCTCACCCCAGGTGCCCCTCCACAACCTAACCCCAAGGCCTGTGGAAGGGTGTTAAATCACGGTACCGAGCGGCCTCCTAGGTGGGAGAAACTAATTCCCTAAAGGAATAAACCCCAGGGGATTCAAACCTTGTTGTGTTGCAATTCTACCACCCGAGTATCAACTTGGCTATGCCCGTGGGGCATGATACTTATATGTGGGTTCGATTAATCATGTCAAATAATTATGCAACAAAAATATAAAGTAAACAATATGAACAAAAGCAATGCTAACAAAATATCTTATGTGGTTTGGAGCTTGACTCCTACTTCACGATCTATCATATGGTGAATCTACCACTAATTAAGAGAAGAATATATGCAAATGCTTAAAGATGTGAAGAGTTACCAAGAACTCATTGAGAGAATGGCATACTCTTTAATTTCCAAGCCTTTGAACATTGCTTAGCTTGAGCACCGTATCACACAACAATTACTAGAGAAGTCATGTACTATACAAGCCAAACAACCTCGAAGGTATATATATATAGAAGTGGCTTCAACGGCTAGTTTTTGAACATCTCCAATTGACTTATTGGACTCTTTTAGCCATTGTGTAGTTCCCCTCAATTTCCAAGCCTTTGAACATTGTTTTAGCTCAACCACCATATTACACAACAATTAATATAGAATTTGTGCACTACTATACAAGCCAAACAACCTCGAAGATGCGTTAAGAATTGGCTCTAATGACTAGTTTTTGAACATCTCCGATTGACTGATAGGTCTTTCTAGCAATTGTGAAGCTAACGATCTTCAGATTAATCAACTTCTAAAATTTGTCAGCCAACTAGGCTAATAACCCGTCAAGTCATTTGTAATCCATCACATCCAGTTGGACCTTAGTCTAGTCGACTAGAGCTTGATAGAAATATTTTGTCTCTGAACAAAGAAAGGTTGACCGATTACTTGAGTGGATTGATGCTCATCTCCAGTTGACTGCTTCGAGATATTGTTAGATAGAAGAATGTGCCACTGTTAAATAATTTTGAAGAATAGTGCAATTGTTTCCTAGTTTCTGAGTTAATATATGTATGCTATCTGCTTTGATTGATTCTACTGCTTGATTTTCTTCTTGATCGTGGTTGTTATTTATTTTGGTTGCTATTATATAGGATTTGTTCATACTGGTCCTTTGTTATTTGTCATTAGAATTAGAAAGATGTTCTAATGTTGGTGGCTGTTTTGCTTGTTGTTATAACTTGATTGTCATATCAGAGTACAAACCTAGTCGGTGATGGTTCCATCTTTTGCTCCTTGTAAAAACAAAAAAAAAAAAAACATTTTGTCTAGTTTTCAAAAGAGTTCTTTGGCTATAATTTTGTTGTTCTGTATTTATATCTTGATTCCATTTGCTGTGATAGTCGTGCTTAGTTTTTCTTTTTAATTAGTCCTACTTGGTTCTATATCTTCTATATTTTGCTATATCGTAGTTACTTCGTTGTTGAACAGATCGATTATTTAAGATTTGTGATCTTATTTCACTCCACCTTGTATTATTTGCAATGCTCCTTCGTCGATGCAATTTCTGTAAGAGAAGACATGAAAGAATATGCACATCACGTTTTCCTATTTAGCTCCTTCTGGACTCCCTTTAGGATCATAAAATTATATTAGTTGGTTATTCTATATTGTTCAGTTCTTGATCAAATCAATCTAAAACCTTCAGGTGGCAGAGAAAGAACCCAATGATTACAATCCAACTATGGCTGTCCAACACAGCTACTATCCTGGCGGTTGGTACTCAGATGAGGACGGACAACTATCATGGTTTAATGCAGGAGTTAGAGTTGGCCTGGGAATAGGCCTGGGAATGTGTGTTGGGATAGGGATTGGTGTCGGACTCCTCATGAACTCGTACCAGGCAACTACCAGAAGTTTCAAGAGGCGTTTCTTCTGAGTTATCTACAGAAGAAACATGACACCCACCATCCTGCTGAATAAGATTAATAATTCGCACTTTTAAGATTTGATTGTCGTTGTTGTTGCTGTTGTTATTTCTTGTACTTTTAATATGTTTTAGTGGCATTGGTTGCCACTAGTTGAGTAATTAATGTAGATATAAAGCGTTGTATATCTCGTTCACATATAACACCATGTAAGTTTCCTCCCTCCGTGGACTGGTAAACTTTAAAAAGTTTTCTATTATTTGTTTGTGTATCAAACCGTATCTGCTGGCTAGTTAATGACCATGAAACGTTCGTTTCATGTGTTATTGGGTGCAATCACGGTTAGTGATCATATTTCTTGTGTCATTTTTTTAAACTTTACATCTCTGTTTAAATGTTCTATTTTAATAAAAGATGAAATTCGTAGTATCCGAACAAATTCTGACGATTCAATGGCAGTTTTTCGTCAGTTATCCTATTTCTTACTAGATCGAGGGTCGTTTTTTTGTCGATCAAGATATAGATCGGTCGATGCGGATCGGAATCGGCCGATTCTGCGAATCCTTGGCCTTCTTGAAGATGATGACAAAGTATAAAATTGAGGCCTTGCTTTGAAGATGATGGCATAAAGTATAAAATTGAGGCCTTAAGGAGCTCCGAGAGAAAGAGGTGTAAAGAAGCTGACAAAACTGCTGATATGAAGGGAAAAGGAGCTGATCCTTGTGATCTAAAGCAACAGGTAATTTGCCACTTTTTCCTTTTTGCCCTTTGTTTCCCTCTGCTATACAGTCACCACAGTGTTTTGTGGCCCTAAGATATTTTGTTGGTTGTAAAAAAAAATGACTTAATTTACATCCTGAATGCCTTGTTATCTTTATTTGTTTTATATAGTCTATTTTGATTTCCTTTTTCTGATTTATGCTTTTGAGTCCTTTTGTTTCATCAAGGTTTTCTAATGATAACTGCTTAGATGTTGCTTACTTTTGGCTGTTTCTCATCAGTTGGATGGGCTTATGTATTTAACTATCTTCCAATTGCATTTTCAGTTCTGAAACACATACATGAGATAGTTCTGTTTATGAAGCTTGGGGTTGGTTTCCTGGTAGTCAGGATTTTTTGTTAAATCTTATGAAAATAGAAAACCTACTTTGACTGTAATTCAATAGAGAAAGGATAAAGGATGAGGTTGTGTTGAAATCGATGAGAGGTTAATGTTCTGGTAGGTAGATGGGTGTGTTTAGAGGCTTATGGAGTAATACACATGGGAAAAAGATGATTTGGGGTATAGATCACATTCATCCCTTATTCTAGAACCTATATCTAAGACATACATCCGATTGCTAATCAGGTTCAATTGTTCCTACTAATCTCGTCTGCAATAGAAATAAAATAAGATTGATTGCACACAACTGCTAAATAGAAAAAAATTTGGAAATAAGAAAAATATGGGACATGTTTGAGAAATTTTCTTTTATTGTTGAGTAAATACGTTTAGGAATTCATTGATAAAATTTGGAAATAAAGTCAAGACATGCAACATTTTGCAATGATGTACGGTACTACAAACTTGTCAAACTCACTTTACCATGAACAATAGTCTTGATAAAATTGGTTGGATCCTATAACCTTTCTTTTTTTATGTCCTAGAATTGTTTCCTCAGTACTATATAATTCTTCTTTTATACAAGGCTTCTTTTACAGGTGCAAATTGTTAGTTGAATTAGGAGAGAGAGAGTGAGAGATCATGCTAGCTTCTTCTAAGCTAAAAGAAAAATGCACCCAGTGGGTAGAGAGATTAGAGATAAAGAATGCTGGCGGTAGCTTCAGTCACATAAGGTTTGGGAGAAAAGGAGCTTCAATTAGTAGGCTGTATCCACAGAAAGAGAGGAACACCATATGCTATGTAGGGTCTAGGAGACTGATTTCAGGTATCAGATCTTTGTATCGATCTAGCCAATCTGCATGAATTGCATCGGTTGCAGAATTGTTCAACCAATTGTTACAAGGTACGAAGTGGCTTCTCATAATATTAATTGGCTTTGACTGATGGCTATCCTTTTATCATGATTACATCTTGGCTACTGATGTTTTTTGTTTTAAAAACTTTATACTCGACACTCTTCTTACATATGGTTCTTGTGATACAAGAGAAAAATTACTAGGCGTGATAAATTGTTTCAATTCGAACCTTTCTTATGGATGAGCAAGAGAATGTGTTAGCAGAGTCAAGAATGATGATCCCTGATTGCCACAAACGACTTGAAGCTTCTCTTTCCGATCTCAAAGGAATATTGGTAGGTTAACTTCTGAGACTGCAGGTAACGATGCTATTTTCCTCAATATATACAATAACCCTTTCTAATATGTTATTGTTGCAGGCAGAATTGAAGGAACAGAACCTGCAAGGAGTGGAGATCGAGGAAGCCGATAAGAACCAATGAGTAGCCGTAAGAACTAATAATACATGTGCGACTTTAACGTCTGGCATTGTTCTCTGCTTACTTTATTGTGGCCGTACCTTTAGTGCAATTAGTTCTACAACTTTAAGTTTGCATCATTATTTTTCAATGAATCTACTCGTCACTAGGAATTTGATGTGAAGTGTCTCTGTGGTAAATCTTTGGTTCTGGTTATTTTTATGGAAAATGGGCATCTCCAATGTAAGATTCTCGGAGAGCTGAACAAAAAAGCTCTGACTGAATATGAAATCTGAGGTTCTTAGTTTAAGAGCAGAATTGAAAATTCAAAATCATTTTGTTTTTCAAAATTAATAACAAAGAGGTTTTTTGTTATTGTGGAGAGAATAGTAAATTTTTATATATTTGGCGTAGCATATTGAAAATTATAAAAAAAAATTATTTAGAACTCGAAGATGTCAGAATACCAATCGATTGATAAGAGCCAAAATTCCATATAATTTGAAAGTTCTGTTTTTTTTTTGTTGCCCGATTCAAACATCAGCAAATGTGATAACAGATATAACATAATAATCCATTAAGCATTTCCAAATGCGATACAATGCTTGGTAGCATAAACTTACTGGGGATTTGGAGCAATCTAAAGCTTTCACCAAATGAGTTTAATAACATTCATGGTTCACAGACTTTGTTTTGGAAAGAAAGCCTAGTACAGTTACTGAATAACTCAACAGGTTTTACTAGTATTCATCAGAGTCTGTAGGCTCCATACCCTCCTACACTGGAAGATCCATAGCCTCTGAAAGGCGACGATAAGTACCCTGAACCTGATAAGCTGGCGTAAGATGACCGGTAATCAGTGTCGTAGCTGCCATAGCTCCTAGGTGCTGGTTCTTTATGCCCAGTTACAACATCCTGTGACAATGCGAATCAACGACAATGTGGTTCAGAATATCAGTGAAAATGTTGCAGCATCAAATACAGTTTCAGTTGACACAGGAAAAATTACCTCAATGAGCTGCTGTGCAGTTTGAACCTGGGTCGAATTGCCTTTTATCTCGATTACTATTTCATCAGGCACAGTTCTACTCTCCTCGAGTGCAATAACTGCTCCACTAGTACGGCGAATGAATGATATATTTCCTCCTCCAATACCAATGATTTCCTCTGCATATGCCAGGGGAACCTGCATTGTTTGAGTGATCTGCACAGCAAAAAAAAAAGTCATTTGACAAGTTGGCTCTTGAAAAATGACACCTATGTAGAAGTAAAACCACACGTGCATGGAATGAAACTACAAAAGCAGTTCATCAAGAAGAACAAGCATTTAATCTGGAGATGCATTTAGAAGCACCTGAGAAATCAAAGAACCAGCTGCACGCCCTAGTGCAGGAGTATGTATGGCAGAAGAAGGATCTTGACCATATATTGACAGTCTAGCCCGTTGATATGGCAAATCTATTGGAGTTCTATTTTCCAGGTGCAGCAAGTTCGATGCAATAGAGTAATCCTTTCCGGATCCAGTTTGTTGAGCAGAACGAATCAAGGATTGTGTTTTATCACCCCAAGGCTCTTTTGCATGATCTTGAGCTGCTGGTGGCACAAGCTGGAAGGAGAAAGATATACTGAAATGAGTTTCTATTCTTGAATAATAGCTTGGTTTTTCAAAAATACAAGATTCAACAAACTTACACTCTTCTCAAACAAAGGGAGTATGCTGTGATCAACAAGAAACTTTCTGAGATGAGCAAGTACTGCCTCTAGTGCTTTCAGAGCCTTCGAGGTTTCACCCTGTATATCCACAATTCGTTCTTCTGCAGTTGCATAGTATGGAAGCTCCTCTAGCAAACAAAATCCAGGTGTAAGATATGATGAAGGAAAAAGGTAACAAAAAGGAAATTATGGTGGAAAGAACAAAGCAATAAACATATTCCTCGTAGCACTTGGATAATTGTTACTATCCAGATGGTATTTTAAGGTATCCATATGATAAAACTTAGTTTCTCTTTTATGAAAAAGGATATTATGGCATGGTTCCAGGTCTAAGAAGAATGTTGACTCATCCAGGACAATATGCTCTCCAGCAAGTATTGAGAACTTTGTATTTCCAGTTCAAGGATAATATCAAAAACTCATAGGAAGATCATAAAACATAGGACAAGTACAAATGAACGGGTCAGGGTAAATCACCAAATTTACAATGACATCTCTTCTCACGATTGTTTTCAACAATACATCTAGTGATCTAAAATGGAATTGGTAACATCAAAAATGAATTGTAATGTAACAATATTTTAGTTATTATTATTCATTGATGCTTTAATTGAAACAAACACTAAAAAAATATATTTTAGGATCATTAGAACCTATTCAACAGCATTGGTTCCTCGTTCAAGTGCATACATAATTTGAACAATATGCTACAGTTCATATTTTTGTATCTAAGTTCTAAAATATAAATAAAACAATATAGTCATATTCATGTCAATAGAACCCCAGGAATACATGACACACTACTGTGCATTTATGTTAGTCAAAAGTGAGGTTAGACCTCAAATAAGAGAGGTATGTTAATCTTTCATGTTCTATGAATGCAGCGGATAAATCAGGTTTTACCTTTAGGCAAAATCTATTTTTAGTCAACTCCTGCATGTCACGTGTATAGATGTAAAAAAAAAAAGGTCCTGATGTACCTTTAGGGAGAATGCGCACACTAGCACCAGAATTGTCTTGTATAGATTTAACTGAAGCACCTTGCTTTCCTATTAAAGAAATTGCTTGCGATGATGCAATCAGTAATTTAACTGAACATAGTGTAGCTGGACCATCATCCTCTGAGATGTCATTGACACGCTTAAATACTCTTAAGGCGGCATCCATTGCAGGTGATAATGCTGTCTCTAGTTCTTCTCTTGCTGATATCAATACCTAAGAATTAAGAGCAAAGCCACACTAATTATCAAGAATAGCATTACACAGTACTTTGGAACAAAAATAAAGAACAAGACAGATTAATCACTCTAGGAGGTGACTTAAATGACAAGTACAACTTTTGGCATTGGATCAGCTCAGCCTTGCTTTTAGACAGAAGCAAATTACTAATTACTTGGTAAGCACTTGGACTATATGGTAAACCCTATTCAACTAAATTCATCAAGCTAGCATCTCCAGCGATAAAAAATGTTGTCAGAACTCGGTATTTGCCTTAAATCAGCTAATGGATGGAAGATGATATATTTTAACATGCCAAGATTCTGGATATTGGAATACAACAGTTCATTTGAGTTCGTCCAACATGGAAATCGTAGAGTAACAAAATAGCTTGCGCCTTCAGAGGAACACAAGATTATGAGATAGTAATGGTCTCACAAGTCACAATGTTAAGTAGTAAAGTGGATGTTCTTAGAAAACATGTATCTCTTCAGTTCATCTTCTATTAGAGCTGCAGCTGCACTTCAATGTTTCGACTTTTGCAAATAATTAGCACCTAAAAGATGATGGGCGTATATGCAAAGCAAAGTTGATCTTCCTTTTTTCTACAGACGTACAAGAACCAATTACACAATCATAGGCCTTTGGCTGAGATGATAAAGTCCATTCCACAAAAGTCAGTGTGGAAGCAAATTATTTTTGGTGATTAGAAATGAGTTACAAAATGCTCAATAACACATTAGCATCTAATGCAATTGGGTAAATTAACATGGGAATTCCTTAAACTATATCCCTTATATCAATTGAACCCTAGAAGTTTTTTATGTTGATCCGATTAACTATTCTTCTTTAATCCAAACCTTTTATCAGCTCTGATGAAAACATGTGCATGTAGTAAACTTCCCGAAAGATAAAGAGTCAAGAAAATAATAAATTCATTATAATTCAGTCCTCAACTTTTTTGGTTGTGTATTGACATTCTGGATACTCAAGAAGAAAAGAGGAATGATATACACAAGGATTGCAAAAAAAAAGAAGCAAAAGGAAATAATTTTTCCTCAATCACTTCGGGGAAAAAAGGAGTGATGAAGAAAGAAAAAAAGGAACTACTCTGCTTGATTAATCTACACAAGAGTTGGCGTACAGAACCTATATATCAGTTCCATAATCTCTTATAGGTTTCAGAACCCCAAAATAAAGTAAACCAAACCTAGCTTACAACTAACAAAATAAACCAATTCTAATTTCAAGGTAAAATAACATAGAATAACTTTCCATCAACAAGAACTGGAAATGACCTAAACCTTTTAATATGTTACATTCTACAAACTTCTCCACCAACAAGGATAACTAGACTAAGATGAGTTGAATTAGAATTATTTCTAGAAGCACACGACACTTCATCACCTTCAAATTTTGCCATATATCCCAATCCAGTCCTCAACCTTCGAATTAGAATTATTTCTAGCTGCTCTTTGATCTACTACATTGGCAGTGGGAAATCGTTGAATAAGGATGTTGCACTCTTCCTCATGCAAGTAGGTGTAGTAACACTTAAGATATACCAGATGGATTTTGAACCATGGTAATTGCAGCTAGTAAGCTACCTCCCTCACCTTCTTGATGATAGGAAAGGAGTCTTTGTATTTACACACCAAGTTGATATGAAACTTGCACTAGAACTCACTGAAGGAAGAAGGTTGGAGCTTTGGTCGAACTTGATCCTTATTAAAACTTAGATTTTTCATCTTCTTGAGCACCTAATAGCATAGGTTATTTCTCTGCCAAAGTTCAGCCGTTAGTTATTGACTTGAGCTCTCCCACTTTAGGCAAACTAGATATAGAATCCAAAAAAGATGTTTTCCCATCGTTTGGGCAATGGTAACAAACTTGCAAGCCTCTACCTCTCAATGTTTGTCATTGGCAGGTTACAATAATCTTAGTGATTTCCTCGACATCAACCCGTCTTTGGTCAGCCCTTCCTAGCAAAGCTATATAGATTAGTAAACACCAAGGTGTCATGCCAATAAAATGTCATGACATTTTTTGAGTGGCTCTAGACGAAGGCCTTGTATCTTCAAGACAAAGTCACAATTTTCTTTGGTGTAGATGACTCTCCCTTCCAAATTCTTTGACTTTTGCCCTCTTTGATTGGTTTCAATAGGATATTAGCTTGGGCGTCAAGGTCATTCTATAATCCTACGCAAAACTTGTTTGTGAAGTGGAATTGTACTTGACTAAATTTATTCCCAATATCATGCCCTAAAGTCATAAATGTCACGAACATGCAACTTAGAGCATCTACGACAAGATTTATCCAACCAAGCTTACTCAGTTGTCAAGTTAGCTAGGAAACATTACCATAAGCTTATTTTGGAGAATTATTTTGGGTTCGGAAATATCTACGTGCAATGTTGTCAGCATTTAATGTAAAATGTGAAACCAACAAGTAATGCCTCTGGAGATGTAGACAATGGATTATTGTTTCCATATCCTTTTCATGCATTGGATAACTTTATTGTCTCATTGGGTTTTCAATTTTTATATGCAACCAGAGTCCATACTCGTGATTAGAAAGCTTGAGTGCAGCTTGCTTCAAGTCATTGAATGTGCACTATGAGGACAAATATAAAGATTTGTCATTTCCTTAAAAAAATAGCATTGCACTAAGCAATTAACAATAGATTATAAAAGTCATTGTAATTCACGAGACCAAAAACAAGATCTGATATCCATGGTCATTGTAGGGATTAACTATTTCAAGACTATTGAGATTTTTGTCTCATTCATCTTATTCATGCTCCCATCGATGTGGCATCCAAAGAAAATGTTCTCCTTTGGGGCTAAATTAGAACTCCTTTAGTTTCACATACAAGGATATATTTGCTGAGGGTAGTCTTCTATGATGGACTATAGAGCACTATGCCATCCAAGTACACCATTGTAAATTTGTCAAATGATGTCAAATAATTGGATTCATCGAGTGCAAAACATAGCAAGTGCATTGGTGAGTCCAAGTGAAATGACCAAAAACTCGAAAGCTCCATACTGAGCCAATATCCTACTGAAGATGCAACTTTAAAAAGTACTTTGTCCCAGCTAGCTGATTGAACATGTCCACAATAAGAGGTAGATACTAGTTCTTACAGTGTTCTTTTTAAGTCCTCGTGGTCACTAAAGAAGCATAGGACCATCCTGATAGCTGATGCTAGATTAAGGAATTGTGAAAGGTAAGGCTAGTAAGAAATGAGTTGATCACACAGTAGAGTAGAGAGGCAAAAAAAAGAGGCTAATTCTCTATGGAAACAAAGGTGGTGCAAGATAATCCAAGGGCTACTATAGAGAATGGAGAGTGTAGCGTAGAGGCATGGAACGTGAATAGTTGAAAACTTTTATACCACTTAACTAGCATGATAGAGGGAAAAAGAAGGGAGAGAAAGCTAGGGTATATGTATAACTTAATTAGTGATCTCACAATAAGGGTCCTTACCTTATTCAATAACCTTAAACAATGGGAGAGAGTAAAAAAAAAACTCATCAACATTTAGATCATCCAACAATAGCCTAAGCTTCTTGATAGACTTTACAACCTCAAATAAAATACACCAAGACAGCCTATGACTAAATGAAATCCACCAGCTCTAATTTTGAAATACAAATAAAGAACAATTATAAAAAATCCAAGCACAATCTAGATGAACAATCTAGATTGGAAATGGTCTAAACCTTAGAAACAACCAAAAACATTTGAACAAGTTTCCCAGTGCTATAACTTCCTCATGTACTATGTTTACCTGATACCAAAATGTCACATAATTTGCATCGACCATCTTGCTGATACGAAGGCAATAGGCTACTGCTAAAGTCATATGAAACATATGCCATTAATGGGTAGCCAAAGTATGCATTACACATTACACCTAAACCAAAGGCAATACCGCCCCTTAGTTAATAATCTTAAACAAGGGGAGAGACGATGATGACAACAAGAACAACAAATCTTGTGAACATTTAGATCATCCAACAATAATCAGACTTCTTAATACATTTTATATCCTCATATAAAATACACCAAAACAACCTACGACTAAATGAAATCAACCAGCTCTAATTTTGATATACAAATAACAAAAACTATGAAATCCAAGCACAATCTAGATTGGAAATGGTCTAAACCTTCGAAACAACCAAAAACATTTGAACAGGTTTGATCAATAATTTCCTCATCTACTTTGTTTACCTGCTACCAAAGTCAGACCTTATTTGCATTGACCATCTTGACGATATGAAGCCAAGAGGCTGCTGGTAAAGTCGATCATGAAACACATTGCTATTGATGGGTAGCCGAAGTATGCATAAGACATTACATCTAACTCAAAGGCAATGCCACCCTAGGTTCGCATCCTCAACTAATGAATCTTTCAGGAAAGGCACCAACCTACCATATTTGCATTGTTCCTAAGTTCACTAATCTTTATTAATTGTTATCCTAAGGAGAATTTCTGAACAACATTGCATTGGAAGGCCCCAGGAATTTAGGCATGAATTATATTTTTTCACACAAATGAAGCAACATCAACTATGTAAAAGAAAGGTGTTAAATATGGTACCAAATGACCACAATTTGGTGGCAATTCAGACCATAGGAAAAGCCTAGCAGGACAAAATTTCAACAGAAAACAATGGAAAGTTAGGCATGAAGGCTGATGCTTGACTCTTCAAAACAATTATAGCTGATATGCCAAGGGGGAAAAAATCTAGGTAAGGCACCACGCAACCATATTTATCCAGTTATCTTTAACACTTGTGAGAAGGTAATCCAGGAGACAAAGTAGATTAGAGGACTAACACTTGTGAGAAGGTAATCCAGGAGACAAAGTAGATTAGAGGATGGAGAAGCTTTACATCAAAGATAGCAAATTTGCAGAACTCACATAACAATAATCAAGCAAACAAAGAAACAAGGTAATAACTTGGCAAAAAGAAAATAAATACAAATAAATAAATAAATAGAAAGAGCTCAGCAGTAACTAAAGATGACTCTATATTCAGTTCTTCAAAGATGGAACTCCAATAAAGTTCCAAAATCAATGCCATAAAAGAAACGACTGCTGCCGGAGACATAGAGGATAGCGATCATCCTCGCGCACATAATTTTAGGGTCAAAACCCTACATGCCTTCCCAAAACCAATTTTTTACGGTGTCACGCACGAGAAGGTAGCATCCCGTTCTAATTTGTGTCTGTGTGTAAGATAAAACCCTAGAAGAACCATAAGAGAAGGACTCACAATGCGTTCGGGAGTGCCGATGGCCCCTTCGAGGATACGGACCTTAGCGCGGGTCTCTTCGCATATTTTCTTGATGAACTCACCCTTGCGTCCGATGATGCTCCCCACCTTGGTCACGGGCACGATCAACCGGAAGACGTTGTCCCCAGGCCAGCCAGGCCACTTCTGCTGCTCGACAGAGGCGGGGGCCGCTGAGGGCGACTCCACCTCCGTGTGGGGGTTGGCCTCCATCTCGGCCTCGGCCACCTGAGCCGATTCTAGGTCGCCGCCGCCGTTGGTGTCCGTCATGACAGGGCGGGTGAGCGAGGGTTCCAGATTTGAGGGGCTCGATTCGTTAATTAAATAGCGTCGATTACTGTGAAATTTTTATATTTTCGTAAATTTATTAGAAATTTTACTAAAATACACCGTTGATAATTCGTTTTATCAAAATACACCCGGTATTCATTCTTTCTACCCAACTGCATTCCTTTTTCCAGTTTTCCCCATTTTCGATAAAATAACTTTTATTTTAATAAAAGATAAAATTAAATTATAAAACAACCTATAATTTTCATTCTAAAATTTTAAGATTAACACTAATTTTTTTATACTCAAAATTCAACCACAATCTAATTTAGCTATTCATTTATTATAATAAATTTTATTTTTTTTTATAATTTTCAAAATTATATGGACTAAGATTTATAATTCTAAAATTATAATAATTTCTCAAACATAATTTATAAATAATATTTATAATATTTGTTTTAAAATGATATTTAATTATATTTTTATAAAATTAAAGTTTATAAAAAGCAAACTTCAAAAAACAAACTAAAAAGCTAAGTTATGTTACTAATTGTTAGCTTGCAATTGAATGGTGAACCATATTTTCTTTTGCAATTTGACTTAATATGTTTTTAATGTGTTGATCACATCATTTAAGTTGAGTGTTTTTGCATTTATAATCGAGTGAGCACATAAACATAAAACTAATGAAAGTTATTGACTCAATAGGATCAAATGGTAGACTTGACAATCTAGACTTTGATGAGATAGCTCGATTGATTTGAGGATATCAATTATAAATTGAGCAATGATGTGATCTGATGGTGTCTTTTTAACTTGCTTGTCTTTCTTTCACGAAGCTACTATCACCTCCTAAGGAATTCATCCTTCGGTAGCCTGTGATACAAAATACGTTAGGGTTAGTGGGCTCTACCGAAGCGACCACTCACGATCAAGTCAATATTGAGTGAGAAAATGAGAGTCTCGTAGAGATGCAAAGAGAAGAATATCAGAAAAGAGACAAGAGCTTAGGGAAAAGAGTCGTCTCCGCAAGCGAGAAGAAAATTATACTTATAACCTACTTTTGATAGCTATTATATAACAGACAGAAAAGAATCTCTATGTCGGATGTCACATACCCAACAACTATCATTTTGAATGGTTGTTAGGGAACCAAATCCAACCAACGTCATCGAAGGTGTCATGTGTCTCTCACCTATTCGCACGACGAGCGATTAGAAGACTGATCCGACTGTCGTTACACAAGATGTTATGTATTTATTAGGGACAGACTGCTGGGTCGAAGTGGAGGTGGACCACTTTGACATGGCCAGTGTTGTCGCTGCAGACATCTTTGTAGGTGGAACGAGTCGAACGAGTCACGGCAGACATCTTTGTAGGAATCTTCAACGATAAATAAGAATATAATGGCTTTTGTTTGAGCACAGGTTAGTATTCGATTTGACATTGTATCAATTTCAATTTTGTAACCTTATTGATGATAAATTTGATCTTATATTTGATGCATCATAAATTAAGTTCAATATATCATATTAATATTGATTTCAAAATAAGATTTTCAACAATAACTTTAAATCAAACACATCCTAAAAGATTTAGATAAAAATTGAACACTTTAAATCAAGCTCTTACTGATTTACTATTTTTGTATACATTTATTATTTGTTTAGTGCGGAAGAAATATGAATTATTTCCTCTTGTTTTCAGAAAGACAATTAACTAATCTTAAAGATACGAATTAATTAATCCCTCATAAATCCTAATAAAGAAGAAAATAAAACACAATCTTTTTCCCATCCATCTCTTCTATTTTCCGTATCTGCCAATTCATCATCCAGCCATACTTGCAAACATTGTCTTTGTCACTGTACGTCTGTGCGGTCGTCTGCAGCCTTTCCCCTGTGGGGCCCAATAAATAATACAAAACAAACCCATAAGTTAAGACACCGTTAAGAATCATAATACCGTTAAAAATCGACGCGCGTGCGTCCCTTTTTTTTTTTAATTTTCTGTATCGAGACCTCGTATTCAATGGGCCCACAACGGTAACTGGGTAAAGTAAGTTTCCAACCGTATTTAAGGGCCCACAACCGTATACTGAAACGGATCCGGATTTTGTCGCTCCGAAACCCGGATCCGTGTTCCTTCAAACACGCGGAAATTCGCGTCCTCGGCCCCGACATCGCGCTTCCCAACCTGTTACCGTGTTCCCGCAGGCACTCGACGCGAGACCCAGTGCGTAACGAGACCCGCGTCGGGTCGACCAATCGTTTCGCGGAGCAGGGAAGCGCCGATGCCTCCGCGGGCACAGCAGACCTCGCTAGGGCACGCGCAGGCTCAGGCTGCGGCTCTTTTGGACACCGCGGCAGCGATGGGGGCAATCTGAGATTGACACGTGTACTCCGATAGGTCGCAAAACCAACCCTCGCTCGCCCCCCGTGCTGTAACTTCCGCACGCCGCCCGAGAGGCAGACGGACGGGGCGTGGCAGCGACCAACCACCGGCACGGTTGCCGACGTCCGCCTGCTGTCGACCCTATCCACACCCATGCGTCTACTTTGCTTTGAAAACCTTCCAAAATTGGGTTTTTTGGGTTCCTTTTATACCCTTCGCCTTTCGTTTTAACCTAATATCCCGCCTGTTCCAGACGACGCCCACATCGTCTGCAGCAGCGCTGCACGCCCGTGAGCACGAAGAAGAGGGGAATGGGGAAGGAGAAGCTGGTGGTGGAGGTGCTTGCGGCGCACAACTTGATGCCCAAGGATGGGCAGGGTTCGTCGTCGCCGTACGTAGAGGTGGAGTTCGAATACCAGCGGCAGCGCACGCAGCCTAAGCACAAGGACCTCAATCCCGCGTGGAATGAGCAACTCTTGTTCGATGTGTCCGATCCTGATGACTTACCCTACCGCTCCATCGACGTCGGAGTCTACAATGAGCGCGGCGCTGAGGGGAACGGCGCCGGAGGCAGAAATTTTCTTGGGAAGGTCAGGGTTCCCGCCGCCGGCGTGCCAGCCCCCGGTGAGCAGGCTGTGCCGCAGATCTTCCCTCTTGAAAAGAGAAGCTTGTTCTCCCATATTCGTGGAGAAATCACCCTGAAGATATATCGGATTGTTGCCGACGGACACTTGGCTCTCGCCAAGAAAGACGGCGGCGGGAAGAAAAAGAAGAACGGTGTTAATCCTTCTAACAACAATCAATCTTCCCCAGCGGTCATCGTTCCTCCACTCCCGAGGGAGCGGGCGCCACAGCCGGCGCGGAAGGAAGATTCCGTCCCACCCGATGCCGAGCCGATCGTCGTTGCCGCACCTAACCACGCCTACCCTATGACTTTTACGTTGGCCGGCGCAGGAGGAGGAGGCGGCGGCGGCCCCCATGACTTCGCTCTCAAGGAGACTCAACCACTGCTCGGAGGCGGCGGCGAACGTGACAAGTCGAGCTCTACTTACGACCTGGTAGAGCAGATGGAGTACCTATACGTGCGCGTGGTTCGGGCACGCGATCTCCCACTCGCAGGCGGCATGGTGCATGCAGAGGTGAAGCTGGGCAACTACCGCGGGGTGACGCGGCCCTCCGCCGCCAGGACAGAGGCAAACTGGGATCAGGTGTTTGCCTTCTCTAGGGACAGCATCCAGTCATCGGTGGTGGAAGTGTTCGTAAGAGAGGGCGGCGGTCCGACCACAAAGGACGACTTCATCGGCAGGCTCGCCTTCGATCTCGGCGAGGTGCCGCGGCGAGTTCTCCCCGACAGCGCGCTGGCACCGCAGTGGTATCGGATGGAAGGGAAGGTCGGAGGGCGGGCGAAGGGGGAGGTAATGCTCTCGGTTTGGTTCGGGACACAAGCCGACGAGGCCTTCGCCGAGGCCTGGCATTCGCGTGCCGCAGGCGTCGTCGGTGACGGTTTGTCTTCCATCAAGGCCAAGGTGTATATGGCCCCCAAGTTATGGTACCTGCGTGTGTCGATCATCGAGGCACAGGACCTCGTCGTCTCCGGCGCAGTCGCCGCCCACCTACCTAAGCTATTCGCAAAAGCTCAGGTGGGAGTCTATGTGCTCCATACCCAATTATCGTCGGCGCTGCTCAACCCTAGCTGGAACGAAGATCTCATGTTCGTGGTGGCCGAGCCGTTCGACGACCTCTTGACGGTGTCCGTGGGAGACCGCATCAGCCCTAGCCACGAGGAGTTGCTTGGCCGGCTCACCGTGCCTGTGTCAGCCATCGAACAGAGGCTGGACGACAAGCCGGTGGCGTCGCGATGGCTCGCGCTCGACCGGGGACAGGGCTCCGGTCGCTCCGGCGGCCGCATCCATCTACGCCTCAGCCTGGACGGTGGCTATCACGTTCTCGATGAAGCAGCGGCTCACAACAGCGATCTCCAGCCTACTTCGAGGCAGCTTTGGGAGCGACCAATGGGTATTCTGGAGCTGGGCATCCTCTCTGCCTCCGGCCTGGCGCCGTCGAAGCCCGGTGGCACCTATTGCGTTGCCAAATACGGACCGAAATGGATTCGGACACGCACTGTTGTTGATTCGACGAGCCCTCGCTGGAACGAGCAGTACACTTGGGAGGTGTTCGACCCCTGCACCGTCATCACCATTGGCGTCTTCGACAACAACCGCGTCGCCCATGGTCCGCCCTCCATGGACACACGCATTGGGAAAGTTCGCATCCGCCTCTCGACCCTGCAGACGGACCGGGTGTACATTCACGCTTACCCTTTGCTGGCGGTGCACCCGTCGGGGGTGCGCAAGGTAGGGGAGCTGCAGTTGGCCGTCCGCTTCTCATGCGCCGACGCGGCGAGCATGCTCCACGCATATGCCCGTCCGATGCTCCCGAAAATGCACTACGCGGAGCCGGTTCCCACCAACCAGATAGAGCGTCTCCGCTTCCAGGCCATCCAGACGGTGACAGCGCGGCTTGGCAGGGCGGAGCCACCGCTGGGACGGGAGGTGGTCGAGTACATGCTGGACCACGGATCCCATCTCTGGAGCATGCGGCGGAGCAGGGCCAACTTTTTCAGGCTTGTGTTGGTTTTCTCCGGTCTGGCAGCTATCCGCCGGTGGTTTGAGTTCGTCCGCAGCTGGCAACGCCCTTTCCACTCCGTTGTCTTTACGATCGCGTTTTTCTTCTTCATCTTCTCCCCGGAGCTGATTCTGCCTGTAGCTTTCTTCACGACTGCAGTTGCCGGGCTCTGTCGATACCGATCGCGGCCGCGCCACCCGCCGCAAATAGACTTGCGACTGTCGCACGTCGACGCGGTGTACGCGGACGACCTGGACGAGGAGCTCGACACGTTCCCGACGAGCCGCAGCCTGGAGGTGGTTCGCATGCGGTACGACAGGCTACGAAGCGTGGCAGGGCGGGTACAGATGAGGCTGGGGGACATGGCGACGGTGGCGGAGCGTGCGGAGGCGTTGTTGAGCTGGAGGGACCCGCGGGCGACGTTTCTGTTCCTGATGTTCTGTTTGCTGGCGGCGGCGGTGCTGTACTCGGTGCCGACGAAGGTGCTGGTGGCGGCGTGGGGTCTGTATGCGCTGCGGCCGCCGAGCTTACGGGATCGGCTTCCGTCACCGTTGACTACCTTCTTTGAAAGGTTGCCTACCAAAGACGACATCTTGCTGTGACCAGATAATTTTGGATCTTCTCATGCTCCTTTCTTCATTTGTTTAGTCTAAGTAAGTGTTAGCAACTGCGGCTATCATTGGATAATCTTTATTAACATCTCTCAATTAATCACATTGGTAGCCTCAATTATGAAGTTCAACATGTTTCTGCTTCATGCTTCCTTTGCAAATTAATGTTTATCTGTTTGTATGTAACTGTTTTTTTCTCTCAAGGAAAAAGACTTCATGTGATTGTAGTTGGTGGATGAACAAACTGAAAAGAATACAGGAAATAACAATCTAGGTTCACTAAGTTGGTAGTGGAAAATATTTTAAGCTATATCAAAGATTAATGCATATTTTTACAAAACTTAACCCCTAATTTCCTGTGCCGATTTTAACTTCCAGCCTAAAACCATGATAAAACACACTGAATTCCTTGAAATAGTAACAATTCAAGCAGTATCTGATTATCTAGTTAAGGCTGCCATGAACTCATAACACACTATTTACATTTAAGCAGAAGAGGAATTAGGTTCAATCAACAGGAAGCAATTGTTGAATAAGAAAATTTCTTGTTCTCATCGTTCATAATGTAACTAGCTTACCTATTATGGCTCCCAGCACTTGCATTTCAGATGCCGAATTTATTGTGATGAATGTACCAATAATGTTTTTTTGTTAATCAAAACATGTCACAATGAGCAATTGTATGTCAAAGATTATAATGAAGATAGGTTAGCACTAAACACTGTCACAATCTTGTATAGACAAAACTTACCTGTGGTTGCACTTGAGAGCATGTAGTGCTGAGAAACCAGCCAAAGGTTCAGAAAATGGTGGGATCTGAACTTCATCTGGGTCTGGGATCAAGCAAATGATTTAGCAGATTGATTGCTTCTTCTCCGATCTGATTGGCTGCTGGCACAGCCGGAGGAAATAGTAATGGGAGAGGTCTAGGACCGAACTGAACTGGCCGATAGCCCTCAATAGCAGCAGGGTGTGGGAGCTGTCCAAACTGAAGCATTGGGCAACCATGAGCGAACTCCATACCCGTAATCATCCCCAAATCCATGCCCACTTGCCCAGTCCCATTTGCATACCCAGTCTAGGAAGAATTGTCTCGTACCTGGAAACAACAGAGACCAAGAGAAAAAGGTGAGAACATTTTATGTAAATGGCTTCACAATCTTTTGTTTGTCGTTTTGTTTTCTAGAAAAGAAAATTTTGAGGAATTAAAAGGGAAAGGGGGAAAATTTTCTCTATACAGTAGAAAGAGGATGTTTGATTGTGATCTTTTAGATTAAGCACAATGCAAGAACACTTGGTTCAGTTTCTTTACATCCTATCGAAGCTTGCTGTGTTAAGAAAACCTTCTCTGTGTAAGCAAAATTACATTCTGATAACTTATGTATCAATAGGTTCTTCAAATTCTAAAGTTTCTCTGTTTAAGATGATTAAATTGTACTAAGAAACAAACAATTCATTTGAATTAAGTTTTGATACTTAAATAAGGCTCTAAGCATTGTACAATAACATATCATCATAGGCTGGCGTTAGTTTTTCATTTATAGCAGAAATTATTGTTGTAGATCTTCTTTATATTCTCATCAATAACTTTCAATAATTATCACCGTTCCGACCAAAAATCGTGGATGAATGAGCCATTAGTGATTGGGCAAGAATTAATGCGACGACTCCAAAAACTCTGGCTAAGCGAGGGATCCAAGACTTGAGGAACTCAAAAGGAGGGATTAGAATGGTGTTAAGGTGGATCTTAGCAGAGGAGTGACGTCCAAATTAGTCAAAGAGTTCGTAGGTGAGGAAGTAGGAGAAGATTTGGTGATTGTGCTTGTGAGTATATCTACGTCCGCGGAAGCGGACTTCTTTTTATATTACCGTTGATCTCCATGCTTTCTCTATTTATGCCCTTATTCCCCACGTTCAAGTTGTGGCGAGGCCACGTCGCCCCATGTTCCCGCTTTCCTACAAAACTTATATGATAGCACCACATCATCCCATGCTTTTTCGCGAGCCATTTGGCAAAGTTCGAGTGTTGGGGTGGCAGAGTCCGCGGCCATAAAGTCGAGTTGGGCATAAAGGAGTTGGGAGTGGCTGAGTCACTCCGACGGACGTGAACAGCTGGGGGATAGATGTGTTACGGAACCAGGTGGCCAAGTTAGGAGTGGCTGAAGAGTCGAGATTAACTGAAAGCCCTAAGGATAAGGTCATAAGCATCCTTTCCAAGTGAGGCTCTCGGCTCAGGCTACGCCTCCCGAGTGAAGCTATCGGCTCGGACTGTGCTTCCCGAGTGAGGTCGTTGGCTTGAACAATGCTTCTTGAGATTGTCAGTTTGGACTATGCTTCTCAGATGAGAGTGTCGACTCGGACGATGCTTCTTGAGGGTGTCGTCGGACTATGCTTCCTGAGTGAGGGTAGCCGGTTATGCTTCACGAATTAGGATGTCGATGCTTCCCGAGTGAGGTTAGCGGTTCGGGTTATGCTTCCCGAGTTGGTCTAACTCGCTTGGGTCCCAAGTCTCTTGGGCTCAATGGGTTGAGTAAGTTCAACTCAACTCATGCTCCCTTTTAATCAGGTTTGATTCCGACCGAAGTATGTTTGACTTTGACTTACAACTCAACGTGACTTTTGATACTACCGGTACACGATGGAGGCTGTAATATCTGCCACATCAATCACCATACTGAGAACAAAATAGGAAGCAAGCAATGACATGTTGGTCAAGCAAAGGGAAGCAAGCTATAACATTATGTTTTTATGACGAGTGAGAAAACAAAACCATTCAGAAATATTTGCACGCAACCATATAATTGATGCCTCAGTATCTCCTACTTTATAGATGTCAATTTCTTTTTATTATGCACTTTCATCACTAATTGATCTATTATCTCCTACTTTGAAACTATGAAAGAAGTTACAATAGTCATAGTATTGAAGATCTCAAACAATGATTGCACTTGCTACTTTAGAATAATGATGGGCTATAGGAGTCAAGAAGGACAATAGAAAGGGAACACTTGATGAGGTTATTCATGCATAAAATTTTGTAAGTTGTCACATTCGATTTTCTCTAACTTGAACATCTAGATTCATCCTTCATTTAGTTTCGAGATGAAGCTTATGGTTCAATTGCAATTTATGCTTTCAATGATTTTACAATGAATGTCTCAGAGCGTTGGAGTTTAACACATTAGTAGAACTAGTCATAGTACTCGACTCATATTCATATTTTGATTGCTAAGTCATTATAATAATGTAGTTTCTATTACGTCCACCTTGTAGTGATGGTTCAAGTGGTTGACCAAAGTGTGAAATTATTAGTGGCTATGAACTTGTATCTCAAGATCGTCAAATTGTTGACAGTGTTTGCTACAACCATTAGAAACCCAAGAATTTACAATAGGGTTTTGTACCTCGTGGATGTACCGTGGCATTCCAACTCAACTCTTCAACTATCATTGCAATGCTAGTTCTTGCAACAATAGTGAGTTGTGAGGTATCCATTGGCCTAGAAAAGTGTTTATCCTATCTTGGTTAAAGACACTTGCAAAGAGCTATTGAAACTGAAATGAGATGATGAATCTGTTACTTATCGTAAAATATGTGATGTAATCATCGCCAAAACACTATTTCACCATGCATATGACTCAAAAAGGAATTACAATCTTACTGTTCTGCTTGCGATACCTGAGGAGGTTGTTGAGCTGAAGCGCACGCACGTCAATCGCCCAAGTGAATTGAGCCGAAAACTAAGGTTTTGAACCGGAAACAAACGAAAATCATAAAGGTCAAAAATATCACTGAAATAAAATTTGACTTATCTGAAAGTAACAATCAGAGTTTAACACATGACGACAACCACAAAAAGGATGACCCATAACACATGACGAGGCTAAAATGGTTCACTGATAAAAAAAAAACTTCACGAATAACTCTTCCACTTATCCTTGTCTAGGTAAACAGATTAGGGCGAGAGGCCTTGAAGGTGGTCTTCAACTTTCTGGTAGGGGGCCTAACTTTCTTGAAGACTAGAGGGAACTTGATCTTCGAGTCATGAAACTGCTTGGTGCTTTCACGTTTGCAGAGCTTGGAAGGGATGGTGGCTGTCTTTATGATCTGGATGCCGTGGTACCTGACACGGTGGCGGGATGCCATTTCATCATACATCTGCTCAACAGCACCATTCAGTGTAATATCCCTGTACTCCTTGTACATGTTATGGTAACCTGTTCTGCTCTGGTAACGCAGCCAGATACCATAGTTCTTGATCTTTGTTGGTCTCCTCTCAAAGATCTGAACTAAACAGCAGCTCTAATTAGATCTTCAATATTGTAGACAAAAAAAAATTGCCATAAGCAGCTAGGCACTACGAAAGAATTTAAGACAAGTTGATAAAATGAATGAATTTGGGATGTCCTTTGTGAATCTTACACAAACCATAAACATTACTTTTTTTTTTTCATTCAATCAATCTAACCAGAAAATTAAAAAACTAAACTGGTCCAAAAAATTCACTTTAGTAAGATACAAGAAATTCGTGGACTATCTAAGGTACTCGAAGAATGATCCTCTATAAGGCTACAGATTAAGTAAAAATTGGCAATTTCACTAACAAACTTCCTTTAACTAGAGAAAATATTAGTAAGAATGGTGCAAGAGAGTCATTCAATCTACTGTCAATCCTGTTCTGAATCTCATAACCAGACGTGTCCTAGGGGATGCAGGCAGATCACTGTACTATTCTGCATTATAAAGTCAGATCAAGATGGCAAGGAAATAGTGGAGTACAGGTTCATGAGTTGCTAAATACCAGACATTTGATACATCCATCTAATATTGTACATAAATACTTCCACTACAAATAAACTGAACAGCCAATCGATTAGTTACACAAGAATGGTGTATTCAGTCTCTCCACTTCCAAAGATACCGAAATCATCTCCAGATGCAATGAATTTGAAATAGGAGAGAATGAAGGATCAAAATCCTACTATAGCTTCAAGGAACGAATCAAACAGGCAAAAAAGGAGACCTGTTGACCAGATTATGAAGCATATACTCAAAAGGAGTAATCAAATAAAAAACAATTTGAAAGCATAAGACAATTCCAAAACTTGAAAGTATAACTTAAAAAATTCTGTTTGTGTGAGTAATCAAGCACACACAAAAGCAAAAATAGGCTCAATTCAAGCAATCAAGTTAATAATTGTCATATTAGCGAGCAACAAATTGATTTTAGGACAAATTACAAATTACAGTGTTGTGGATTGAAACAATGCCCACAAGAATGTTTTATTTTGAAGGGAAAAAAAACTACAATTGTAGAAAGAAGCATTTATGCCAAAATATGGGGGTTTAACCACTCTATAACTGCGCCAACTTTAAAAAAATTAATATTTAGCCGTAAATATCAGATCTATGTGGTAATTCAACAACCAAAAGAGGAAAAGCAGAATGCTCAGCCAAGAAAGGAAGTATCAAAGATATAGAAGCATAAGAAAAGCAAAAAAAATGAATTTAAAGGAAAATCATAATTTTACATAAAAGAAACAAATCCAACAAATGGAAAAATTACTAAAGACATGCAGAACCTGTTCCTGTGGAAAGGTAGAACAAAGGTGTAAGCCACAAACCTATATTTGCAAAGGAAAGCCTTAGTGCAACAGTAAAGTTACTGACATTCACGGATTCGAATTGCAGAAATAATCTTTGCAAAATGCAAAATAGGACTGCAATAGATCCAATGTAGTTTGGCCCTTCCCCAGGACCCATACTAACAAAAGTTTCGTGTACTGGACTGCCCTTTTAAGATATTCATTTAGTTAATGTTTCCAAGTTATTTTAAAAATAGAGTAATAATATTGGTGTTTCTGACCATATTTATTAATGCCAATCTCTTGGTAACTTCACGTCACGCTCTCTTTATCACTTTAACCAAATCAAGTATGATTCTTTTAAGAAATTAAATTTACATGGTTAGTTGTTTTACTACATTCATATACCCTCTCTGTGAGATATTTATCCGAAATCTCTTAGCAGGTCAATTACTTGTTTAACTTATTATACTTGGAACACCAAATCTTTTCAACTACGCCCTCATCGCACCAAAGTAAAAAAAAAGCCTATGAACAAGAAAAGCAAAGAAGATTCATATGAAAGATAAATGGACCAAATAAATGACAGTTAAGTCACCTAACATATGCTTTGAGCAAAAGAAGACAAAAGAAGCAAGGAAATAAACCTCGTTGATAGCAAGAACTTGACCATTGCTCTTCTTCACCTTCTTCAACTTCCTTAAGAAATACCTGAAATTCCCAAAATCCATGGAAAATCAATTATCAGCGATGTCGAACAAGAATGCCCAGAAGTGGACACAATCAAGAGGGGAAATCTACGAGTACCTACCAGAACTTGGATTTGGCTCGGACGTCATTGGTAGCCCAGAGCTTCATGCGGTAGATCTTCGGGTGTTGGTCCGCCTCGGTCGGAAGGGCTCGGCCGACCACCTGGTACTGATGAAACTGCCACCATCCCAGAACATGAACAAATTAATGCACTGAAAACCAGAAAGAAAAACTCGGTGCCACACCAAAACACAATCGAATGCTTCAAGAAAAATAAAAAATCAATAGTAAAAAAAAAAGAAAAGAAAACACAAACACAGAGCCTTAGCCAGATTTCCGATGGACGATTACCAACAAAGAAACGAAAATCCCTCTGTTAAAAATTAAATTCGATCGACAGGACTGAAATGCCATTAACTTTACCCTAAACTTGACCATCGTTCTGGAGACCTTCAACGCCGCACCGCACCGCACGACCCTCAGGAAGCTCTTTCTCAACTGAGAAACGAGTTATTATAGTGCTAAACGCAGCGGGCGAAACCCTAGATCCTACCCTTGGTCCCTATTTAGCCCCAACTTTCATCAAAATTAC
Source organism: Curcuma longa (assembly GCF_044706935.1). Lineage (NCBI taxonomy): Eukaryota > Viridiplantae > Streptophyta > Magnoliopsida > Zingiberales > Zingiberaceae > Curcuma > Curcuma longa. The sequence continues at coordinate 696,050 of NC_133872.1, read as the reverse complement.
GAAATTATCGTTGAGCGGGTTAGATTCAGTTCGTGTTGAGTGCACTTCCTAACGGGTCGGATATGATCAAACATGCGGGCGTGAATTAAAGCTCCGACGATGCTTAAGAACATCTGAAGATGACTGTATCGAAAGGTTAATGACCAGAACATTTAATTGTTTAATTTGATTAAATGTTTAGTGCATCTTAATTCATCAACTCTCACCTTTACTAGAAAATTGGCATGATTTAGTAAGAGAATAACTTCAGCAAAATAGAAATTCATTGTTCCAACATATCCATACGGTTGATCCCATGATCATCTATAAAGAGGTAAATCGGAAAGTTACAGTTGTCCACTACGGGAAGGGCATTGTCTCGACTACGCTGAGATTCGATCCTTGTCCATTTCAATAAATTTGTCTTATACTAACCAACTTAATCATGCTTCGAGAGCTAGTAAGAGAATAACAATTCTATGTAATGTTTGTCCAAGATGATGTAACTATGCCTTGGAAGAATAATCTAATGTTTTCTGAAAGACTCACTATTGTTGTAGCACAAGAGGGCATATTTATTATTGTTGTAGGAGGACTACGTTCATCAAGGACAAGAATGTTAGGCAGATGGATAGAAAGGTAGAAAAGGAAAGGAAAGGAAAAAGTGTGGAACAAGATGAAGGACCATATGAACTTAGAGGAGTCTGAACTGGATGTGGAGAAATCATGCAAGTCCTCAAATCCACATGTATTATTCTCTCTATTATTTATTCCTGGATTCACTCTTATCATTCAGAACAGTTTGAATGGTGAACATTGGACAAAGGTTTCTGTCTTCCTTTTAGTAATGGAAGACATGACTTTCTACTGTTTGGAAGAAACGACAAGAAAAGATCAAAGCAGAGCACTGGTCAAAAAGAAAAGAAAAAAAAAAAAAGAAAGAAAAGAAAGACAGATTTGGTGGGGGGAGTCGAGCAAGCGATAAAGGAATGCACTGTTTAGGTTTGGAGTGGGAGGCCATTGATATGGGTGGGTGAGCTGGGGACATTGGAACAGAGAAAGGTGAGGCATTAATTAAGATCACGAGGTGATAGTTTTTTTTTTTTGTTTGTTTTGTTTTTTCCTTTTATTTTCTTCTTTTCTTGTTTACTCTGTAGGTGAGATTTGGTCGATGTTGGATTGGAAGCAGTAGTTGGGATCATTGGGTGTTTATTTCTTATTCCAGCTCTGCAGAAGTGGTTGCAAGGATAGGAACTTAAGCTCTGATGTCATTTAAGAGGATTGAAAAATTGGAAGCCTCTGTCGCATTGACCATTGGTGAAATAGATGCTCAAATATGATGATCTACTAGGTAAAATACATTGTAATAATAAAAGTAGAATTTATCATGTTAGCGGTTCTAAACAGTCAACTTCACCATCATCTATGAGAGATAAATCGGAAAATTATAGTTGATCACTACGGTGAATGATATTATTTTGATTTGTTGAGATTCGACCTTTATCTACTACAGTAAATTTGTTCTGTAATGACTAACTCAACCATGCCCGGAGGACTACGTGATCAAATACATGAACACGTTAAAAGAGAGAGAGAGAGAGTAAAATTTAGATATTTGATTGGGACGTGGAGGTAACTAAGGTTCATATGACAACCATTTGACTCGGTCAACCTAAAATATAGAATTTAAGTAGGAAATCTCTTGACTCGGCCAATATAAAATCTACAAATAAGCTTGACTCAGTCATGAACTTGGTTTCAAAATACCATTGGTATTAAGCCTCGAATAAGTGATGATTGAGCCCTAGTAGATGATGGACGAGTCTGAGTGGATGGCACTCCCGAGTGCTCGAGCCTGAGTGTGTGGCGCTCTAGAGAAGTAAAGCACCCGAGCACAATAACATTCCAATACTGTAGCACATTGACTACTGTAGCACCGACACTGTAGGATCCTCAAGCTTGAATGGGTGATATCCTCGAGCATCATAACGTGTCTGAGCTCGAGGATAGCTTTCTGCACTGTAGCTATGTGTCTTGATCCATTTCTGACCTATTGGTCCTTTACAATAAGGATAGGAAGAGTCAATCCGTTGAAATTCTATTTGATCAATCTCCATCCGTCAAAGTGTAAATCCGATCCGCGGAGAGTCGACCCAATTGAAGAGGAATATCTAGTAACAAGTAACTCAGTGCAAGTCAGAATCCAACCGGAATTATCAGACTAAAATCTATCTTGTGCAACAAGAAAGCAAGAACTATGGTGGAGAAAGAGTGAGCTAAGGGAGTGAAACGAGAGACACATTGTCAAATTCGTTGAAGTTTGTTTGTGCAATTTCCAGAATTCTTGTTCGTCAATGGCTAATTTGCATCCGTTGACCCAAAATAAATACATGTTTATAAAAATTTAATCGAAGGAATTTGTATCGATCGAAGAAAAAGGAGCTACTTTTGTGCTTTCAATTTTTTTTTTTTTGCCTTTTTTGCTCAAGGTTAATACAGATTTACATTGACGCTGCCATTCCTGGAGCAATTGCAGACGGGGCACGCGTTCGCCGCCGGGGCGCACACCTCGCAGAGGGACAAGTGCCGGCACGGAAGCAACAGCACCGACGGCTCGCGGGCGCGGCAGCCTCGGCAGGCTGTCGTTGCCCAGTCCACGGCGACGGCCTTCTGCTCGTCCCCTTGTCCTGCAGCCTTATCGTCGTTCTCGTCGCCGGGGCAGCATGACTCAGCGTCGTCGGCAGTCGCCGCCGCGTCCAGGTCCGCCCTCGCCTGGGCGGCCAATACCTGCGCGAGGTTGCTCCGCAGCTCGTTGGCCGTCGCCTCGTTGCTCTGCGCCACGCCCCGCCACATCTGGTTCTCCAAGCAGAGGCTCTTCACGCGCTCCTCCAGCGCCCAATTCAGCTTCACGAGGCGCGCGATCTCCTCGTCCTTGGACTTGAGCCGCTTCGCCACGCCTGCCTCCAGGACTGCGAGCAGTTGGCTCGTCAGCCGCCGCCGCCTCTCTGCCACCTCTGCTCTCACCTTCTCCGTCTGCCATCGCCAAGAAAATCAAAAATCGCAACTTTGACACAAAATCGCAACTTTAAGAAAATAATCACGAAAATTACATGCTGCACGACGAGATGATCGATATCGAGCATCTGCTGCTGCAGATGGGAAGAGACGGAGAAGGCGTCGTCTCCGAGAAAGCAGACCGGGCGGTGGCGCTTCCTCGACGACGAAGCGCCGCCGCCGACGTCGTTGAAGGTCGAGCCCACTACCTGCCGCAGCAGTCATCGGAACCGCAGTAGAATTGTAAACGGGAAGGAAACTAGAATCAAAGGACGGCAAAACAAATCCCATTTGCTCGTTATCTTCGCTATGAACAATCTCCCTGCGCAAATCACAATCCAACATAAAAAAAAACAAAAAATTAGAACACGGGGACGGTATCAAGAGGAGCAGAGATGAAGGCGGAGATTCCTACCTGTTCGAGCGGATTTGAGAAGCGAGGAGATGAAGGTGGTGGGCTTCAACTGCCATTAGAAGGGGTGTGTTTTATATGCTTTGGTGCATGCTTGGCCACTCGGGCGAGGAAGGTCATGGAAATGGGTCGAGGTAGTGGACACAATCATTTATTTAAAGGGTTTGCTAACTTGCTTCGTGGTGAGGAAGAGAGAAAACAAAAAAGGAAAAAAAAAGTTAAAGAAAGCAGGAACAAAAATAGGGAATCAACAAAAAAGGGGAGCAAGTTGAGGTGGAAGACGAAAGGCTTACCTGTTTGGTTTTTCATGCCTCTCGCAATCAAAGAAAAAGATTAATGGGAATGGTTGATCAGAAACCATACGAAGAAATCTAATTTGCTATAATTGGTTGTCGGCGAAATAATGATGGTCAATATTTTAGATTCTCTGTGTTTTTTATTTCTCTTTCTGAAAATTCAAGGAATGATTACTTTGGAAAGAGGACAGGGAATTAATGATTTAATTACTGGTTCGAGCTTAATTATTACTATTTTTGATCTTTTCTTTTGAGTGCTCTGTGACTCGAAGTAAGTTAAGGTCCTTAATCATCGTGCAGCAGAGTAAACTCCACTTCTAGTGTGGACGTGATTTCGATGCTCCTTATTTTCTCGTCAACCACAAATCACAATCGCATTCATGATCTTGTCTTCTTCCATACGCTTGTTTTGTTAAACTTGAACAGAGATTTCTCGTGACATTAAAAAAAGCAGAGAGAGAGAGAGAGAGAGAGATTGTGTGTGTATTAAAAAATTCCAAGAACACTTTCGCTTTTCCATTCAAAGCTGAATGAATCCTCAAAAGACACAGGCGCCACTTTTTTCCTACTTTGTTCTTCTCCCTTTTCTTTGTCTTCGCATCTCCGCCATCTTCTCCGTGTACTATTCCCCCCTGCTGCTCGGCGAGCAAATGGGTGCACTGCACCAGATGCTGAGCAAAAGCAGGGGAGGCAGGGGGGAAAAAGCAAAGCGAAATTCCACTCCTTTGCTTCGAGACTTAATTGGATCGGCATCCAATCGTGCCATGGCGTACCGATGTGACCTGCCTGCAGTGTCTGATCGAGATTTAGCCCTTGCGTATTTACACGAGGATTGGGAAATGGTGTTTTCGCCATGGACGCATGCAGGACGTGCAGTCGCTACTGCCGCCTGCAGTTATCTTTCTTTATCGACTGACATGTCCATTTCTCGGGGGACCTGGGAGCGTATCGATGGCTTCGGAAAGCTAAGAAGAGGCAGAGGCCTAGGAAAGCCCGTTCCTCCTCGCAGAGGAAGAATAAACAACGAGCCGTGGAGGACAAGCAAAAAATCTCGACCAGATACAGAGACGAACTTTGGAAAGTGAAGTCGATTGAGCTTCGACATCTTAGCTTAGTTGAGACACCGAGAGACTTCGTGTTATCCTCGATGACGAACCGTTGGCTACTAGGAGAAACGGGAGACACCGAGAAGGGATCTGTCTCCTGCTTCTCCGTCCTGCTGCTGTCAGATGGCAGCTCTTGGAGGGAGCGCTTTGAAGAAGAAGGTGGCTGCCTACCTGATGGGCTAACAGATTGAGTACGGCCCCATTAGCGGCCCAATTAACTCTACGGATCTCATCGTGGGCTGGGTACTGATAAGTAGTAGAAGAAGCGTGGATTTGGCGCTCGCTCGCGTTTTGCACCTGGTTAGGTTTCTTGGCTTGCCGACGGAGGATACGGAGGCGACAGGCCGGAGACCCCCAAAAGTTTGCCTTCTCGAGGGCTCCGGGAAGAACGCGGCGGAGGAGGGCCACCGGGGGCATCCGAACGCCAGATTCGCCCCTCGGCGTTTGTTTCGCGGAGGAGGGAGGAACTAGAAGGGAAGACGATGGGGAGGAAGAACGGAAAACGAGGAGGGCAGCAGCAGCAGCAGCTGGGACCGGTCTCCGAGGCGTCTCGCGTTCGAATTGCGCAAGTTCTCGAGGAGTTCCAGGCATCCCGAGATGAAGGTGCCTATCAGTTCCCTGCATAAAAATGCAGTTTCGTTCACGTTGTTTTCTGTCTGTTGGCGGTTTCCTTCCTCGAGGCTTTTACGTATTAGTGTTTGGCTTCGGCCTCCTCATTCTTGAATTGTCTTCTTGAAATTGTGGATTGCACTTGCTCCTTCTCTCCCTGATTTCCCGGGGTGAAATGCATCGGTTTCTTGTCTGAAAACAAACAACTCCACGATCATTGGGCGGACTAACAATCTTAATTACGTAACGTTTGAATCTGCATACTGTGCAAATAGAGGCTAATAATAAAGAACGTTTTTTTACTTGGTTTTGAGAAGTAGGTTTTCTGGAATTTGTATTAGGAACGATAGAACGGAGACCCTGCTCTCTGTTTTAGGAGATTAATTGTAGATTCATCCGACTCGTCAGGAATAGTTGAGAAAGACATTGAATTTCTCCTATGCTTGTAGGTTTTAGATTGATCTGGTGCCCTACTTTGGGATGAAAGCCATGTAAGCATCTAGAACTTGAAGGCCTAGGTAAAATGAGGTGAAGGATATGGATATCTTATATTGAGTTTTTTGGTCCTTAATTGGTTGCTCCCAGAATTTGTTCTGTTGAATGACTAATTAGTCCAAGTTTGCTCCATGAATAACAATTGTTGATATTTTAAGTTCTTTTACACTGAAACATTAGTGTCCTCATGAGACATGTTCTATGCCACAGCGATCTCTAGGTCACAAACTAATGAAGCGAGGTGTTTTCATACGTTTACATTCTGGACAACCATTAAACATACCTGTTGACTTATAAAGGCCAAATTTATCATTTTTATGCCCCATGTTGTTCATGGAAGCTGTCTGCTTCATACATATTGGTATTTTAGCTTTTGGGACTCGCAGCTGCTTTACTGAAGCAAACGTCACGAGAAGGTGCTGAAGGTATTACACCTAGCCTGCCAGTTGAGTGTCCATCTAAATTCTCTCACTATTCCTGTCATCTAACGCTTTACTGCTCTTGAGGCACAAACTTCAAAATTTTCACTTGCTTCAGGCTAGTATAAAATGTTATTAGCTGGGGCCTCCTTGTCCTGAATTAGCATTTGTTCCATACTTTTCTGGTATCTACAAGACCATATGATCTCATAACAAATTTGTGGATTACATGGTTATTAGTTGGTTCACATATCTTATCCCTAGTATAGTTTTCAGAATTAACTCTCAACTGGCTTGAATCTCAATATCTTAAGTTTGTTTAGCATTACCCGAAGTCGATCCATTTTACTATTAACTTTGATTAAAAGTTCATTTGAAAATAATTTGAAAAGGTTGATATAAGTCCTCACTATCTATTGTAAATGCATATTCTAGTTGGTAGGTGAGTACGATAAGAAATGACATGAAAGCTGTGCAAAGGTGGAAAGAGCTCTCATATAGGTGAATAAAATTGGCAATAATTAGGAAATTGTTTGTTTTATAACCTCTCAGTGTGTCATTTGGAAGAAACATTGAATAAGATTTGGAGCCTCTGTTATTGTCAGATTAGTATAATTTGGATTCACATTTTTTTCGAATGGAAAGGAAGGATCATCTCTCTTGAACAATGAAAAGTCAAAGCAGAATTTGGTATTTTGGTTTCACTTGATTTGGTCTTTACATGGTCAAATGAACAGTTTCAAAATAATATCTTTATTGATTATTTGTCCATGAATCCTTATCATTTCTGCAAATGATACTTTATTTTATTTTACATTTTTTTTATAGAAATTCATTGTTTAGTGTTTTGCTGTTCCGTTGTTGGTGCATATGACTTCTACATACAGGATCTGCAAGTGGAATTTAATTCTTCTTCGTTGGTGTAGTGTGTTAGGAATTCCTTTCTATTTCTGCTCCGTTCATGGAACTACCAAAATTTTAAGGGCAAAAGTCAAAAGGGCGTTTCTTTATTTCCAAATCATCAAAATGGCACCCCACTTTGATTTTTTATCTAAAGGGCATCCCACTTTAGTGTTCAGCCATCTACAATTATCCAAATGCCCTTCAGTACTGTTCAATATTTATCTTCCATTTAAATCTTGAACCGGTCGGGCGCATTGAACAAGAATGGTAGGAATTCACGTTGTAGTAGTTATGAAATCGTAGTTGTTACAACGTGAACATTTGTAACTAATTATAATAACAATAATAAAGAACTAGAATATTTTTCCATTCTCATTTTGTTGCTTCATGAACTTCAGTTAATGCTTATCATTTATAGCAGTAATTAGTTATTAACGCACACTTTAAAAGAAAATTTGGCTCAATCAAATTTCTTCTCTAAACATTTCATGGTTGTCTAGGTGTTTAATATTTTGAAATCCTATTTACATTGTAGCAGCTACGAAATACACGGCTGAACAGTGGGGTGAGATGTCTTTTTGATAAAGGATTAGGTGCCCCTTTGATGATTTGGAAAAAAAGGATGCCTTCTTGATTTTTGCCCAAATTTTAATTTTCTCTCCTCATTTTGAGTGAAAGTGCACTTTTATCATGATTCTAAAACTGCTGCCTAAGCAGATTTGGAAGAGAACCACATAATAATGACATATGCAGCCTAGATATACAATTAAGAAAAACATATAAAAAGGGCAGTCTGGTGCACGAAGCTTCAGTCAATGTAAGGTTCCGGGGAAGGGTTTATTGTATGCAGTCTTACCTTGTTTTATAAGAGGTTGATTTCGAGACTCTAACCCATGACCTTTAGGTCACATGGTAACAACTTTACCGTTGCACCAAGGCATCAACACCAGATTTGGCTAATTTGAGCTAGTTTAGATTGTTCCGTATCGACTTAAAACTAAATTAGAGCTTGTAAATTGCAAATGTTAGCTCAAACACTTGTTTTGCAATTTATAATAATTACACACACACACCCACACACACCCACACAAATACATGCATACTTCATTGAAAGTAGTCAGTAGTCATTTTTCTTTATTTTTATATATATATATATATATATATTTATATATATATATATAATTTTTAACATTAATCACATATGCCTCTTGCATACCATATGCACTATGTAGTGGGCCCACCATAAATTGCCTGCATAGGATTTTGAAACCATGCTTTTTTATATATTTTCTTATTGCCTGTGTTATTTTTTTGGGGTGCACATCTGAATATTATAAATTGTCTTTACATGTAATAAGTCAATTTTCTACTTTGGTTTGCAGTTTACACATTTGAACCAGGTTTGTCAAAACAAGAGCGTGCATTAATTCATATGATGTGCAGAAAAATGGGTATGGTATCGAGAAGTTCTGGGTGAGTTAAATAATGCATGATTATTCTTTCTTTTGTTAGCATTTTCTCTTTATTTCCTTATTATCAGACAAGATTTTTGAAGTTCCAGGATGTAAATGCCATCCCACTGTCGCTTGAACTCATACAGTATCCTTTACTAGAGTGTGTTGTATGAGTCATATAACTACATTTATTTTTTGGAGCCAACCTGTGAGGGCATTCTTTATGGATTGAATGGAAACAATCAATCAGATTAGTGGCGAAAGAGAACTACAAATGATAGTGTTCAGGTGTAGCTTAGATATGATCATCCCCAAGTAGCTACTTGGTTGTTATATTGTATGCATATTGGCTCATAAATTGTAATTAGTGACTTTAAACTCTCTTAATAATTATCACGGCATCAAATGAGAAAACTTCCAGCATAATGAGTACAAGAAAAAGATTAGTTTCAAACATTAAGAAGTCTAAACAAATGGGACAAGTTCAATTTTAAGAAGTAAATCTAACTCGAAGTCCATATAAACTTAGAGGTAAAATTAAATTACAATTAGACAGGAAATGGTAAAAAACTCAAAAACGGTCTAAAATTGTCATACATCATTTAACTTGATCTGGATTCATTCTACATCATTAATACCAAAATTGTAATATTCTCTTTGATTTTATATTTGACATTTGTAATGAATAATATGGTCCATTTTTTCTTTGACTCTATACTTCTTAAGTAGATGCAAGAGTTTTTTTTGTCTTTGTTTAATACCTTAAACCTGATTTAGGTATGGAGAAAAAAGACAACTTTCTGTATACAAAAGCAAAAGGAAAAATGGATCCCTTAAGAAGGAAGAAGTTAATGCTGGCTTGCAATTTTCAGAAGAGACAAAAAATATTATACAAGACCTTTTCATGCATTATCCGCCTGATGATACAAACCTGAGTGAAGATGCAGCACCCAACTCTAAAGCAAATGCTGCTAAAAGACAGTGGAAGCAAGATACTAGCTTTTGTAGGCCAACAATGCGAAAATCTGACATTCAAATGAAGATGGACGAGTTAGCCTCTAAAATAAGTAATTCGACACATCTTACAAAGGTTATCATTGCCAAAATGTTTGATCTTATTAGTTAATTAGACTATTACATTAGGATGTTTTTGAATTTGGGTCTTAGCTTATACATGAGCTTTAATTAGATAAAGTTATTGATTGGCATGCCATATCACATTATTAACTAGCATATTGGATAATCTATTCAACAAGATAAGTTATTTGGCCAAGATGTTAACTAACATAATTGAAAAATCTGTTAATTAGATAAATATGTAGTCAGTTAAAAATTTTTATTACTAAGATATTAGGCAGTATGTTAGTAGTTCAATACAGATATAGGGATTATAAACTGAATATTTGATCACTATGTTTATAAACATAAAATGGAATATACTAATTTGGTAAACCAGAGTCATTTGCTAATATGACCCATTCCTTAATTTGATAATTGGGATAAGTAGGTTTTGTGAAATTAAATAATTTAATTATCAACTTATAATTAGTTCATGGATTAAATATTAATCTTGCTAAAGAATGTTAGCTAATTATAGAAATATATGACAGATATCTTAAGTTTGATCTAAACCTAATTAATTCACTCAGATGTTTAAAGCTTTTTGTAAGATTAATATGATTGTTGGGAGACAACTGTAAATGCTAATTGAATTTCTGTATTCCTTATGTTTTGATTGAGTCATAGTCCAAAAATACAGCAAGTGCTAAGGATCCATTATATGTAAGAAAAGTTTTTTTTTAATGGATTCAAAAGGTTAAAAAGGAGTTAGTATGTGAGTGCAATAGCATGTCAATGACCTTGGGAATAAATCAACAGAGACATGCAATCAAAGAGAAGAGTACTACAATATCACACTAGCATTTTTTTAGAGCATGAGTCTTAAAACAATAATCATATCCATTGCTAACATAAGAAGTCAGGGGCTAACCTCCCTCCCTCCCTAGATGTCATATATTCTCCTACTACAAATTCTTCCAGGGTTCCATGAAATATTAGTTGAAGATGGATGGTTTATTAAACAGAGCTCATTATAGGCTTTCATGGGATCAGAATCTTTTAAATGTATGACCAAATCAACATTTCACCTGAATCACAATTTTAATAAATTTGAAATATCTTAATTAATGTAAAATAGGCAAAATATATTCACTTATACTTCATTATAAATTTTAAAAATAGCTTTGTTAACACTGTAAATATATATATTGGTCTCTTTCCTAACAACTTGATCTTTTGGACAAGTGATTAACCAATCAACTCTAATATCTTATCAAAGTAGAAGCTTTTAAGTTCAAATTTCAGCTGTATGGAAAATATATAAATATTCATATGTATCAATTCATGTATTGGGAGGCTGAGCCAATCAAGTCAAGTACCCACTACACATGAAGATGGAGTGCCGCCCACATGTGAAGGGCTCCTGTTAACAATATAAATATATAAATTAGTCTCTTTAACAGCTCAAGTTTTTGAGGTTGGCCTACCAACTTAATGACCATTTTTACATAATTTCGAAATTATTATAATTATATTGAATTAATAATGACCTAATCATATATTATTAACAACAAAACATTGTTATTTTAATTTCGAACATAATAAAATAATCATGAAACCATTGCTCAAGTAAAATTCTTCAGGTCTATCACAATTACTCTTGATTAAAAAATTCCACCATATTAACTGGTGATCTATATGATTTGATCAATTATTTTCATACACAATGTAAAACATCATAAATAATTAACTCCAAATTTTCAAAACAAATATTAATTACTTCAATGCTTTGAAATTACTTACAATTTATTCTTAAATAAGCAAGAAATTGATTTATGAAAATTTAATTTAATAACATTTGAACTTAAACTAAATCTTACTCTTAATATTAGGTTATAACGTCTTGCCTCCAAGTGATGCTATTAACATTCTTTTATTTTAACTTGATTTGTCATGATTTTAAGTTATGGTGGATTTTTCTACAGGTTGTGGAAGATAGAGCTAAACTTCCAATTGCATCGTTCAAAGATCTGATTACTTCCACACTGGAAAATAACCAGGTAACAATGCCCTACTGGAAATTCTTTCCTTAATATGTGATTGAACCACCATTTGAGATGTATCTAGTATGTTCCAAGATGAAAACTGAAACCTTGCAGATTTACGTTTCTTGGATAGCATACCTAGTGAAATTATTATAGGTGTAAGTTGCACAAAGAAAGTATTAGTTACCATAATAAAAAATGATTTATTGATTTTAATATCGATAGTGGAATAGCTTTGTGTAGAGCTCAATGAACAGATAAAATTCATATAGCTGACCAACAAATAGTTGAACAAACAAGGCTTGATGCTGCTGCTGCTTTGTGTTCTTCAAAACTGCTATTAGTTGGGTATATAAAAAGGACCTTGCAGGTTTACGCAAATATAATGCTTCTTAGATAGTTTATTGCTGTTTTTTCTTCAATACATTGCCTATTGTTTATTCCAGTTGTTAGTAATGTTGAACACGTGTCCTAAAATTTCTTGATTTTAGTTCTATGCCACAGTAAACATATGAAATTTTTATTGTATTAGAAAATTTATTTGTATGAAGGAAAAAAACAGCTTAGGTTTATTTTTACTGTTAAAAGAAATTGGAACTTTTATCCTTCATTGTGCCCATATTAGTACAACCATATTGAGTGGATAGTTGACAGTGAACTATTCAATTATGAAGTTGCCATGTTGAATTAATTAACACTTAAAATTAAAGGGACCCCAATAATGTACAAGTTGGCTAACTGGCTATTCTAGATTGTTATGAACAGATGGTCACTTTCATCTGTGTTCCTTTTGTGGATATGTTGCCTATTTGCATATCATCCTGATGAATTTGATCAGCTAATATGATTTTTAATTCAGGTTGTACTTATATCTGGTGAAACTGGTTGTGGAAAAACCACTCAGGTTCCTTTCTATGCTTATATGCCTCTTGCACATGCCACTTAATTATTTTTCATATTTTGGGGTTTAACTTAATTTTTATGCTGCTCACATCTCCAAATTTATTTATGTTTTGATATTTTTAGCCTCTCAAGGACAAAGATAATGATTTGTTCCATATATATAAATATTTATATATTCACCATTTGATATTTTGTTTTAAATTTGAAACATGTACTTACCATTCTAATCAAACTATCATTATGCATTTTTACAAAATAGACTTGTTTATCCGCTTGAAACTTGAGTAAATAATAATTTTAGATATATTGAAACTATTATTCAGCGAGCATCAATAGGATAAAATAGATTCTTGATACTTTATAGGTTAAAGTTTTGTAGTTTGCAAAATCAGTATGGATATCGTGATTCCTGAGCCAAATATAGGCAATATCAGATTGACAAAATTGGTGGATTGGAATTTAAACATAATAATTTAAAATCAGAAAGTGTTAAAAGGGGTAAGTATAAAAAATTGTTTTATGTAAGATACTAATTATTTAGATGTACTAATTGAATATGATTGGTAATTATGGTATTATAAAATCATTTGAAATATTTTATACATTGTCGAGTATTTATACTAATGATTTCGACGACAAATTAATAAATGTAGAAAATTGTTAATAATAATAAATTATTTTAACATGGCATTTTAAAATAAATTGCTATCAGATTACTGATACATAATTAGAAAGAGATGCTGTCATTTTCTTAATATGGAATTACTAATAGATTTTATCAAATTATGGATAGCAACTTATGTAACAAAAAAGTTTATAAATAATTGAAAAAATTGTATCCAGTTATAGGAGGAATGCAATGCTTATTTTGAAGCGCATCCGCATTGGTTTGAATGTTAATATATGTCACCTCTTCAAAAAGCATAGGACCCACATGTCACATACCCATTATATTAACACCTCCCTTTTATTAACATACTCACATTCATTTTAACATTAACACTCATTATTTGTGGGTCCTAGTGTCCACTCATTCATCTTTATTTTTATTTTACATTAAATAAATAAATACATTTTCAATTTTATTCTTGCAAGATTTTTTTTGAATTTTTTCATTAACTGCGTTCAAAGAATTGAATGTTGGCATGTGTGTGGGTGTCATAACACCCACCCACATTGGTTGTAACACCATTTGACTGTTATAACACCTACACATTAACACCAATGTGGGTGCTCTAATCAATAATGCCATCTTATTACTAGTTTGTTAATCTGCCAGCACAAATTATATTTCTGATACATTACTGACAATAAACTACTATGTTATATTCATATTTCCCCCCTCCATTTTATGCCATTTTAGTATTCATATTTTTAGTTAGTCTTAATATAATTTCTGATACATTACTGACAATAAACTACTATGTTATATTCATATTTCCCCCCTCCATTTTATACCATTTTAGTATTCATATCTTTAGTTAAGTCTTAATATAATGTTTATATATGCTAATTTTATTTTTTTTATAATTCTTTGATGCTTTTCTAATCCTAATTTCATAACGAGGTGATGATGTTAGAGACATTACCAATCTTTATTTATGCGTTTTATGCATTTCCTAATATGTGTGTACACACACGATTAATAATTCCTGTCAATGATTCTTTATCTTATTCAAGTTTTGATATTGCATAATCTCTTTTTATATTTACCTTAGAGTGACCTACCTCTTACTTTTTCTGTACACATCAAACACCTAGTACATAGCTGCAACTTTCTTGTAATAATGGGTCTAAACTTGGGCTGTCTTTTTTCTCTCCATCAAAACCTTGGCATCCTGCAACCAAACGTAACCCTATTTCTGTAATTGATGATGAGGTTATGCACCCAGAAACTGACTGGAGCAATAAAGCTTTTTCTCCCTTTTCTCCATTGGGAAGTAACACATGAAAAAATATATATATAGAGAATTCCTAAAATGAACGTATGGGGTTAGATTAAATAAAGATGTTATTATCCAAAATAATTAGGTGTAGCCTTATAGATTATAAAACGAAAGAAAAATATGTTGAGATGATTTCGGTGATCAACATCTTCTATAGTTTGATGAATTTTAATCTATTAGAGTGAAAGGTGTAAGAGATGTAGGAAGACCAAAAAGATCTATTGTTTAAATGAATACAATGATAGTTGATTTGGAATATTACTTGCGATGTAACCTTGAATAACAATGGTTAGGTAAGATCCATGTAGCTGATACAAAATAATTGGTATGAACATTCTTGTTGATGATCGATATGGAACAAAGCCTGACATGGGGTTGCTGAACTTGCTAGTCTAATTGGTTTGACAGATAGAGGCAAAGTAAAAAAGATTTAACTGTATACAGAGAACCAGTTTGTTTTGATCAATTCTTGGTTTTGACTGATGTTCCCAATTCAATTTATGTCTTTGAACTTTGAATCTTGATCCTTAGTCCATTATTAACCATTTCTTTCAGGAATTCATGAAGTTTTAATCGAAACATTCTACTGGATCTTTTATTCATGTGGGTTTTGGCATATTTGATGCTCAGCTATGTTCATCTGTTCTGAATCTGTTGGTTCAGAAAGTTTGCATCCTGTTCCACAAGTTTCTTGTAACTTTAGGAATGTCTTATTTAAAACCATTCTGCTAAGACATCCTATATTTTTATAGAATGCTTAACTAGGTGGTTCATCCCAAAAATGTTGTTCTTTGAGTTAAAGCTATATCCTCAAATTCAATTCCTAATCTCACTTTTGTTTAAGATCTTACTTTTTGGATGGAGTGACTGAAAAAAGAGAGCTTGCATGATGGAAACTCTTGTTTTCTTATGCTGTTGCATTGTTCCTTTTTATTGATAATGAATGATTAATGCTTCTGTATGCCAAGACCACCCTTAGTTTGTGGTGGGTTATATCAAGCATTATGCTATACCTTGAAGTGTAAGCATAGTAGTTGAGAAAGCCTACTGCCTGCCTTGGGCTTCTATGAATGACCTATTGTTTCTGTTTCAAGTAATCTTAATTTCAGTTATTTGCTACTGGAAGTCAACTATGCCTATTCTCTATTTTTTTCTTCTCATTTGCTTAGTTGCACTAAACTGCCCTTGATACAAACCAGGTTCCTCAGTATCTGTTGGAATATATGTGGGATAAAGGTGAGACTTGCAAGATCGTATGCACACAGCCGAGACGTATATCAGCTATTTCAGGTCTCATTATTCTACGACATTTTTTATACTTCTCTGTTTAAATCATGTTCTAATCGTTCAGTTGGTGGGATGTGCAGTTGCTGAAAGGATCTCTTATGAAAGAGGGGAAACTGTTGGAGAGACTGTTGGATACAAGGCAAGCATTTTTTTTGATCAACTTATCTCTTCTTATCCAAAATTGGTGTTTGATTTTTTAAATAAAATTTCAGAAGTTGAAGATTCATGTTAGTAACTTAGTATATCTAGTATATGCACAAATAGTCTAGTATTATACCTAGTATATGTGCATGTACTACTCATTTATCTAGTATATGTACATTATTATGTGCATATATTAATTTAATTATATTTTTTATGCTAATTTCTACTGGTTCCTTTATGCGACTATTTATGTTTTGAGAATAGGGATGAGGAAGTTAAATTTGGAAGAAATGCAACCCAAACTAACTATTACTGACATACTGACCTCTGGCTTCTATTAATCCTTCCACCTTAATTACTACTTTGAAGTCATCTCTACATATTCAATTATGCTGCTTTAGTGCTTTCTCTTATTGAAATTCCACAGTTTGTTTTCTAGATAAACTGTTGCATATATATATATATGTATGTATTTCAAAAAATCTGAAGTTTAGTTGTTTTTTACTTAGATTCGCTTGGAGTCAAAGGGTGGGAAACAATCGTCAATAATGTTCTGCACAAATGGAGTACTTTTGAGATTGTTGATTAGCAGAGGTTCTAGTATGTCAAGCACCGACAGTGGGAACAGTTTACTGGAAGACTGTTTCCAAGGAATAACTCATGTTATTGTGGTAAAGCTGTTGTTTCTAGTATGATAATGTTTGAATTGATTGTCATATCATTTTTTGTGAGAACTAGAACTTGAGGAGCGTTTTAATGATTGTGGCACTACACAACATTATTTTTGAATAGAAAAAGATTACATGCTTGTACTTTATTTTTCACCCCATGTTACCACCTGAAGTTGCAATATAAGAAGGTTAGGAAGTGGATTTGTATTTGATAAAGTTGATTCACTAACCCATTTATCCCAAAAGAGCTGGAAGGAAAGAGACAAATCTATATTTTTCATCCTTAATACTCTTTGTTTATGTGTTGGCTACTTTGGCCCAAACATGACAAATGAATTGGTGAAACAGTATTAATCGAATGGAGGAATGTAGCCACATTGGGCCCGGTAGATAAATTGACCCATTGGACTTTATTTTTTTAAATAAATATAAAAATATAATTCTTATACTGAATTTTACTTGACCACACCAAATTTTTACCCCATCATTAAATTTTTTATACTTGTAGCACTTTGTCCGCCTTCTTAAACTAAATTTTACTTGACCCCACTAAATTTCTACCCCATCATTAGATTTTTTGTACTTGCAGCACTTGTCCGCTCGTTTGGTGGCCTCATCTTTTGGAATCATGATTCACCCATCGCTCTTTTGAGGCTCGCATTACTTTGTTCTCCCTTCTCTTCTAGCCTCCTCTTTAGTCCACCCTCTACTCTCTGTCATCCTCTCTGGTACTCACCTCTCTGTCCATTGTTTTCTAAGCTTTTCTTTGCTTTGATGACACTTCAGCTGCACTTCTTGAATTTCTATAGGCTTGTTTAAGTGGTGGTCATTTGCGGTTTTGAAGCTATATGCCTCAAAATCTCTATTCATTGAAGACGTCCTTTGCTTATAAAATTTGTATTGATTTGCCTTGTTAATACATTAAGCATCAATATTCTTTTTTTACAATGAATATTGTGAAGAACCATCTGCATAATCAATTGATAAATCAGCTGATGAATGATTATTGGTGACATAAAAAGAATATATTTGATGATATAGACAGTTATTTTTGTAATGATTTCAAAATATGAAATCACTCCGAGGATAGTTCTGAAAAGATATGTTTTTATATTTTTCTGAAAAGTAATATAAATTTTCTCTTTTCTTAACTACTCGTGAACTCATGCCTTTTTTTAGGCATAATGTTATTTATTCAGGTTTAAAATTTTACCATTGTACTTATGACTCCGCTCAAACAATTTTCTGGCTGCCTCACTAGTCATAGGCAAAGACTTGAGCTTCTGGGTAATGGATCAACCTATTTAAGATATCCTTTCTTCTAAAAGGAGGAAACATGTTTTTATGAGTTGTTGGAGACAAGTGTGCTGTTTCTGCAGAACTACTATGCTTGATGTTTGAAGCTTTTCTCCTTAAGGACTGACTAATTGCATGCTTCTTTAAAGGTCTTGTCTTCGTACTTTCTTTTTAAAAATACTTTAGTAAGAGCAAGCTGCCCCTTTGGAATTCTTTTACAGCATGGTATGTGTGTGTGTGTGTGTGTGTGTGTGTGAATCAGTTAAATCTCTGCCCTGTGTATCTGGTTGATTAGTATCTCCAGAGTGACTGGTTTCCATTTTCTACATATTAAGATTTTCTGCATATTAAGTAATATACTAACAAATGCACCTTAACTATTGTGATTTTACTTTGAAAATCATATTGAATGATATGTATAAAATTTCCTTTTGAGACTAGAAAATAGTCTTCCAGAGGCTTTAATGTGCCAAATATTCTGTGTTACTTTTTATTTTAATTTGTGGCTTACCAATTACTTTGTCTTTTAGGATGAAATTCACGAGAGGGATAGATTTTCTGATTTTATGCTGACAATACTCAGGTATTTGGAAAGCACCACTTAGTTGCCCGATTGATTTATTCTTTTTTAAGTGTTCTCATATTGTATATACAAAATTCTGAGTCAACTCCATATTGTGGATCTTGTTTGGGTTAGGAAGCTCTAAATTGGCATGTAGTATGAAATTAGTATATATGAATAATCCAAGAATGATAGAATTCAATTCTATGCTTTTGTTTTTTGCAATTTCATAAGGATGACATTGTTTTTGAATGAAGGTATACTCCATTCTGATTTATTGCTCTCTGTTTTGTTCATCAGAGATTTGCTGCCTGCATATCCACATATACGATTGGTAAGCCCATATTTGATTCTCACTTAGTGCTGCATCCCATTCTTGTTTTGCAGTTGCTCAATAACAACTCACACTCGTGCTCAGTATGCTATGGTCTCATTTTGATGGATGATCTGTATCTTAAACTAACAGGTGCTCATGAGTGCTACTATTGACGCTGAGCGATTTTCCAACTACTTTTACGGATGCCCCATTATTCAAGTCCCGGGTTTCACTTATCCTGTGAGGATATTTTAAGTCAATTAGTGAATAAACACCAACAGTCATGGCACTTTATAACTTGAGCTAATACTAGCTGACACCATTATTCTTCAGGTCAAGGTTTTTTATTTGGAGGACGTGCTTTCTATCTTGAAAGATGATAATCATCTAAACCATGCTGCAGTTGATGATTCTGAGGAGAGTAGCCCTGTGTCTGAAGAATATAGAAGTTCCCTGGACGAAGCAATAACTTTGGCTTTAACTAATGAAGAATTTGATCCCTTGCTAGAATTGATTTCTTCTGAGCAAACACGGAGAATCTACAACTACAGACATTCTTTGACTGGTGTATCACCCTTGATGGTATTTGCAGGAAAGGGCAAAGTTGGTGATGTCTGCATGCTTCTATCCTATGGTGCTGATTGTTCTTTATGTGACAACAATGGTAGATGTGCTCTAGATTGGGCTGAATGTGAGAATCAGATCCAGGTATATGAAATTATTAAGAAACATATGGAGAAAGATAAATCAAAATCAGTAGGGGAGGAGGAGCTGCTAAATGAGTACCTTGCACGTATTAATCCAGAACATATCGACACTCTGCTCATAGAGCGACTCTTAAGGAAGATTTGTACTGATTCGACAGAAGGAGCAATTCTAATCTTTCTTCCTGGATGGGATGACATTAATCAAACCAGAGAAAAGCTGGTTGCATCATCATTCTTTCAAGATCAATCAAAGTTTTTGATACTCTCTCTCCATTCTATGATTCCATCTGCAGAGCAAAAGAAGGTTTTTAAATGCCTGCCTGTTGGCACTCGTAAAATCATTTTGTCAACAAACATTGCAGAGACGGCTGTTACAATTGATGATGTTGTATATGTAATAGATAGTGGCCGAATGAAGGAAAAAAGTTATGATCCATATAACAATGTATCTACACTTCATTCTTCTTGGGTATCAAAAGCCAGTGCAAGACAACGTGAGGGACGTGCTGGTCGTTGTCAGCCAGGGACCTGTTACCACCTATTTTCTAAATTCCGTGCAGCATCTTTGCCAGAGTATCAAGTTCCTGAGATAAAAAGGATGCCTATTGAGGAACTTTGTTTGCAGGCAAGATTGACTTCTTTTGCTTTCCACTTTGTTGTTAGTGCTAAAAGTTAGTTTTTTTTTTTAATTCTCACACTGCAGGTAAAATTACTGGATCCCAATTGTAAAGTAGCAGATTTTCTACAAAAAACACTTGATCCTCCTGTTTCTGAAACGATTCGCAATGCAATCATTGTTCTTCAAGATATTGGTGCCTTAACGAATGATGAAAAACTGACTGATCTTGGGGAGAAGCTTGGTTCCCTTCCTGTCCATCCCTCAACTAGCAAGATGCTTTTGTTTGCAATTCTAATGAATTGCTTGGACCCTGCATTGACTTTAGCATGTGCAGCTGATTATCGAGAACCATTCCTTCTTCCAGTGGCTCCAGATGAGAGGAAGAAAGCTGCCCTAGCAAAACTTGAATTGGCTTCCTTGTATGGTGGTTATAGTGATCAACTTGCTGTTGTTGCAGCATTTGATTGTTGGAAGAAGGCAAAAGATAGAGATCTGGAGTCACAATTCTGCTCTAGGTATTATATCTCATCAGGCATAATGAATATGCTATTTAGCATGAGGAAGCAGCTTCAAAGCGAACTTGTAAAACATGGATTTATTCCACAAAATGTGTCAAGTTGTAGCCTAAATGCTCATGATCCTGGTATTCTACGGGCTGTACTCGTGGCTGGTGCTTATCCAATGATTGGGAGATTGCTTCCACGCCGAAAGAATGATAAAAGAGCCATAGTGGAGACTGCTGGTGGTGCCAAAGTTCGCTTGCATCCCCATTCCTCTAACTTTGATTTATCATTTAGAAAGCAAGCCGAATGCCAACTTGTTATTTATGATGAAATTACTCGTGGGGATGGGGGAATGTATATAAAAAACTGTTCTCTTGTTGGTCCATATCCATTATTGTTTCTTGCAATGGAAATGGTTGTTGCTCGTACAAGTGGCCCTGATGATAGTGATGAAGATGTCGATGATTCTGGTGATGAAGAAGATGAGATGGAGCCACTTGTCTCCTCTAGTCACGGGGAAGAAATAATGTCTTCTCCTGAAAATAATGTTTCAGTAGTTATTGATCGATGGCTAAGACTTGAATCAACTGCCCTTGATGTTGCACAGATATACTGCCTTCGTGAACGTCTATTTTCTGCTATCTTATTCAAGGTATAATTTTTTGCTATTTCGGGTTATTAGGTATTTGCATCATTTGATTATGTTACATATATCAATCTGCATGCATTTTACTGTAGTAAAGGTTTTTTTGCCCATAATTTATCAAAAATGTTTAAAAACATTTATTGGATGTTCTTAGGCCCTTGGCAGTCTGTTTTGGCTCTATTACGCCATACCTATCACAGTTAAAATAAAATCATGTCAGAATCATTCAATTTACTAGTTGCATGAAATAGCAGGACCTGGATGAAGGTCATTTCTATGCCCTAGTCATCTGTTACACGCCAGTTTTGATGTACTATGATCATACACTATTAGTTCTGACTTCTGATTAGTCATGCTTTCATTACACTCAATGTTGTAATCTTATCATCTTGGGAAAGGAAGGGAAAAAACATCTTAGTGCGATAAAAGTTCTCCATAAGGATTGAGCCCACACGGGCAGGTATACTTCTTTAGGCAAAACAATGGTGAAGTCCCCCCTAGTGATAGGTTAAAAACTGGGTTATCCTGCATACTTATGTTGGTGTGTTTCCGTGAAAGGTTAATGTTATTCTGCATACTTTTTTTTTTTGGTTCAATAATGAGGAATCTTTACAATGCTTTGGTGTAGTTCATGTTAGGCGAACCAATGGTTCTATATTAGTTGCTTTGCTGTAATTAAAATGGTCCTAATCTTAAGGTTTTTCTCCCCTTGTTACACTCATAAGAATGCCATTTGTAGGCAAAGAATCCACAGGCAGTTCTACCACCTGCTTTGGGGGCATCAATGTATGCTATTGCCTGTATTCTTTCTTGTGAAGGATTGCCTAGTGCACTTGCTGATGCACCACAATATCGACAGCAATCTCCCAGAGATAAAGTTGACATGAATAAATCTATCCGGGGGAAAAGACGAGGGGGCTTCATTCAACCTGGTGGCTTCCTGAGATCCTTAATTTCAGACAAAGTCCAAACTCCTAATGCCCACAGAGTCAGAAAAGCTAAGCACACTAGTTCTCACATGCAATCACATTCTCAGCCACACGTCTCACCCATTTCTACTTTTCCGGGAGCAAATTCTAGTAGTTCCACACCAAGGATAAGATCCTTCAAGAGGCACCGTTGAAAGGCTACTCGAGCCATCGTGGATACCTGCGATAGCGACTGTATTCCCCTCCGAGCATTCATCGACTGGGGTAGGAATCCCTGATGACCCCTCCTAATAGAGGTATTGTTCCCGTCCCCATATTTTGGCACTTCATTGTTTGTTTAACTGATAACTTTTTGTTCACTACTATCTTAAAACTTGCAGAAGCTAGTTGCCACTTGATGGATGTCTGTTTACAAACTGTGCAAACATAAAAGGTTGTTTTACAGTGTCTTGATGGCAGCTGGATGCACTGCGCATTTATGGTAGCAAACCATCTTATCTTTGATCTGAAGCAAGCTAGAAAATTTCCTGAGTTAACAGAAATCTGCTAGACTTTCTGTTATTTTTAAGAAAGTGCTAGCGTATGTAATTGATTATCTATCTTTCTTTATTATCACAATTCTTGGTTTTATTGTCAGATAAACGTCTTGCTCATGCAACAAAGCTACACAATAAGTGGGTGGGTGTAGATTAATTTCGTCAACAAACTCTGTTTCTCCCTCCCTCTAAATTAAGATTATGTTGCAGTCAATTGTAGTTGTCATATCCAAACAACATTCGATCATTGGAGCTGTGAGTTTTAATTAAGCTTGAGTTAATGACATCAAACGAAGACTATTCTTTTAAGTTGCGATATGCCTAGTGCTAAATTATTCTTTTAATTTCTCATTTTACTCGATAAATATTACTATCAAACGAAGATTATTCGAGTGTATTGCTGATTTATCAAATGGATTAAGCACGCCTTCAAATTATCATACGAGTTTTTGTTTTTAATCTTAGTTAATTACCTTTCTATATAACGGCTATTTCGAATTATGTAACGGTTCTGCCGAGCTTGTGCCCTCAAATAACAGGCGTTATATGCGTATATGTCGGCAGCAACCGCTGGTCGTCGAGCCCACCCAACAGTCTCAACTACAAGCCCTCCTCCTCCCTCTTCTCCTTTCCTGATTAATTGCTCATCGAAAACCTAAGTTTTCCTACGCGGCAGATCCAATCTGCGGTTTCCTTGCTAATGGCTACCAATGGGAGTTCCACGGTACGTAATCACAAAATCTTGGTGTTTTTGGTACCCAGTTAGGGGTTTCGCATTCCCTCTTCTTTGATGTTTCTCACGCTCAAGGTCGTGTCTTTTTACGGCTCGTGTTTTGGGGGACAGATGGTAGAAGGCACTGAGAGCAGCTTGGAGAGGATAAAGCGGCAGCTGACGTCGGGATCGGGGAGGTACTTGCTGCAGGGCCCGCTTCTTAAACGATCCGAGACGGTGTGGCTTTGAATCTCATTCTTCTCTTAGAAATTCTATTCATCGATCGTATACCTTTAAAAGTTAGATTTTTGAAATCAGTTTATTGAATAATTTATAATCAAGTTTTGTTTTTTCATTCTTACTTGATCATTCGAATATGGTCATAGAGGGCTGAAGGTCCTGTAAAGTCTTTGCTGTTAATTTTATCGCCAAAACTATACATTTTTTGGTACCTTAGTTTTCTTGTAGAATCATATCCCATTGATTTTGCGTTTCAGCTTCCCCTCCACAGACCACAATTTTAGGAGAAAGGTGTTTATATGAAAGAAATCTTAATAAGATTATATCGAAAAAAGGTGTTTCCTCATTGTACCGACATAGAGTCTGAATCTCGATAATGTTACTATGTGAATAAATTTATTTTCATATTGGCATTTTACAGCTTAATGTTTACTGGAGAGTACATTCTCTTTCTTGTGTCATGTCAGTTGAGAAAATTTTCAATTGTACGAGATTCTTTTAATTCTTAACTAGAAAAAGTCCTTTTTTTAATTGCCATTGTCTTCCATCATATAATTATTACTCATCTTATACAATTTGCTACTTGTTACATAAAGACAAAATTCAAGAATTAACATTGTAGTGTTTATACATTTAAGTAATTTTAATCATGCTTCATAATATTAGAATAATGAAGCATAAAATGTTTGTATTAATGTTATTTTATATTAAAGATTAGTACATATAATAAATTACACATGTCAAATATAGTTCTAAAAATATTTAATTTTATTTTAGAAACTTACGATCCTATGTTTAAATGCTATATTATGAATTTGTAGACCTCTCCCTGTTTTTAGGTTGGGTCTTGATCATCACAACCTTGCTAGCCATCTTTAAATCATGCATGTTTGCTTGATAATGAGGCTCCTCTTTAATGTTTCATAATGTGGGCATCCCGAGTCTATGATCCATCAGGTCGAATCTGTTTGACATTTTTTTGGTTGCCATCAAGATTATAGCTTTCTCTTCTTCAATACATTGTGATTATGTTGTAAAACCTTTAGATATTTTGTGCCTCTTTTCTTTGCAGTAACAACATATGATGGCGATGATTATCTTCAATGAAATGCTCACCATCCATTGATTGCCTTTAATCAAGACCAATCAATTGACAAAACAACATTTTCTCTCTAAATCAAACCTCCTTTTCAATCTCTCACCATAAATCTCTCAAGCATCCAAAGCCTAGTTGTTAATGAGTCTCTATTAAGGCCTCATTTAAATAACACAATACTCAAAATTCACTTTTGATGGCACACATTGCGCCACATCAAATACTTACTAATCTTTCTTATCCAATCGATAAGGACCAAACATAAAAAATTGCACAAAATTAATCCAACCATGGGACATATGACTGAGTTGGGCCAAGCATTCTTCTTCTTCATCGTCATTGTCATCATCACCATCAACTTGTGTTTGTCCTAGCCATTAATTCCATCGGCCTTCAAAGGATACGAAGAGTTCTATTTTTGGTCTAGCCAGAATCAGAGAAGTCCTCACCACGCCCTGAGGAAATGATATGTAGCTTGTTGTCTCTCTCTAACCATTTCATGTGGCTCTTTGCTCCGCCTCTTTTGGGCTAGGATTAAAACCAACGCAACCAATTACTTTGATGTTGACCATAAGGGAGTGGAAGCAGGAGAAGAATGTGCTTTGAACTTTGGATGTGACACCCACTTGCATCCTACCAAGCATTTCGTTCCTGGATTTGAGGAACGCCATGAAAAGGGCAATCGTAGAAAGTGGGCAGTTAAAATGAGAAGTGTGGAGTTTGACGTTTGTGTGTAAATTGTTGTTATACTTTCATTTTAGTAGACATACGATAGCCATGTGTCCAGAAAGAGAAAAAGGAAAGAAATTGATAGTATGAACCTGGCCCGTCCTAAGGGCTTCAGGCTGAAGCATGGACACTTGATTCTCATCATTCCATTAAGCTCCATATAGGACTACTGTTAATAGTAATCAAATCAATGAAGTCCTCAAGCTGGAGCAAGCATTCTTAGGAGTTAGGATCAGTTCTCCAATATGATAATGCATACAAATAGGTTTGGACACGTGGCCTCACGACATTGCACGACAAGTGTATGGTATGAATATGCATGGTCTGTATACATCTAATCTTGATTTCTTATATTTAGTTACATAATCCAGCCAAGTGAGTAACATCAGAATACTGCTTATTGTGTATCATATCCTGTCATTTCATGTTACATTACTTTTTTTAGTCACTGGCTTCTCAATATGCAATAGTTTTAGTAGAGAGTTCTGAATCATCCGATTAAAGTTGAATTAATTACCTTTTTATTGCTCAGTTAAGAAAATGGAATGAGCGATGGGTTATACTAGATCCAACAACTGGAAAGATAGAATACAAGTATGACACCATGTCTTCTTTCAGTATAATAATCTACTTTAGAGCCATTCAATGGTTTTAAGGTACTGAAAAGGCTACTCTTTCTTGGCATAGGACTCAGAGAAATGAAGCAGTTGTCAGGGGCACTATTGTTTTTGATTCAAACAGCACAATCACCATGTCTCCTGTAAATTTTCAGTAAGAGTATCTCATGGAATGTTGTGCATTCATACTGTCTTATTGATCTCTTGGTTTCTGATCTATTACTTTTCCTCACTGCAGTGGGTTGCCAAAGTATGATGGTTGCTGTTTCTGTATCCATATGCCTTAATTTTAAGTTGATCTTATACAAAATGCTTCTTCTTCTGATTTTCTTTAACTTATCATCACTCATATTATTGCTTTTGGGATCTTAATCTTATTTGATTTCTTAATTAGCTTTTTAGACATTGGAACTCCTCAGAAGAAGGACTATTTCCTTTGTGCTGAGACACCTGGTGCCGCAAAAGCTTGGGTATCCACTTTACAGTAAGCTTGTGGAGCTCAAACATAATTTTACATTACCAAAACATACACCACACAAAATAGATGTTGTGACTAACTTGAATCCTTTTGAATTGACATTTTAGAATAGCAAGTACAACCTCAGTTACTATGTTTATTTGAGTCCTGAATTGATTCCTTGTAGTTTCTGCATTTTTAAACCTATCAAACTGTTTTGGAATATATCTAATTTTCTGATGTTGATTTTGTCATCAGTGCAACCCAGCTGGTGCTGCGAGCTCATCGAGATGCAGTAAATAACTTGACTGGGCATGGATCCACAAAGTTAGGTACAGTTGCTACTGTGGTAGCTGCTGCTAACTCAACTGCAATGGAAGCATCAAAAGAAATTGAAGCAGCAATGAAAATCTCGATGAGAGCAGCTTTGGGCTTGGTGACTAATAAGCCCAATGAAGATTACCTTGATGATCTTACTGTCATGAAGGTATTATGGTTATCCCAATGAGGCTTACCTTGATGATCTTTGTAGCTATCTAAAGAATTGATCTTTCATAACCAAATACTTCAGAGCATTTCTATGAGGGAAAAAGATCAATGCCTGAAACTACAACTGTATTGAAAATAACCTATTGAGGACACATAACGAGGATCCTATAGAAGTGAGCATGTGAAACCAAAATTGAATGAACTTAAGTACATGCATCTTACTGCAAAGTAAATGAAACAAGTTAACATCTGTAGTATTGCAAAGGTTCATCCTTGTTGAACTTCTTACAATTATTCTTTTTCCTGCATGCCTTAATGATCTAGCTTACACTAAAATTTGAGAGGTTCTAAGGCCTAGGTGCAGGTGCTTGCTGAGGAGAAGTGAAGCACACCTTCAAAATATCAATATATGATTTACATATGCATGATATATAAGTGCATGCCATATGACAAAGTCAAAATTACAAATACTTAGAAAGCATCTAGTAACTAAACTAATCTATATAATAAATTCACTACAACAATGAAATACTTAAAATTATATAAAATAATAAATTATATCTCAGTTAGTGAAAAATCAATTGCATAATAAATGTTCATAATCTTATAATTATATCAAAAAACATCATATGATATTATTACTCAAAAGAGTATCAATATCTATGTCACCATAGTAGCCGATAGGATACTGTAGATTTAAGTTATCTAAGAGATCCAATCACCTTAGAGAGAAAAAAAGGGAGGCAATCATCATTTTCACTACTTAAATGTTAAGTAGATCCAAGGTTTAAAATCTCGTGTTGTCTCGCTCGGTATAGTGAAACATTTTGTTTTGTTTGTGGACCACCGGCACGCTCGAGGTACCGCGGCCTCCACGGAGGCCTCACAACCGCCAAGGATGTGTCGTGCGGGCCTCATGGTCGCCCCCAGGCCTTATGCGGGCCGCACAACCACTGTGGAGACCTCGCGCGGGCCCCACATGCCTCACAACCCCGTCATGTGAGCACCATGGCCGTCGCGGATGTGTTGCGTGAGCCCTGAGACCTCGCGCAGGTCCCACGGCCATCGTGGATGCGTCGCGAGCCTTGCGGTCGTTGGTGTTGATCAGGAAGGAGAATTTAAGGGCTTTTAAGTAAAAAATTTGGTTAATAATTTCAACTTTTAGCTATAGTAGTGATAATTTAAATAGACTTAATTAAACCCTAATAAAACTATCCTATTAATTTAATATATATATATTTTTTTATATATATATATATATAAAAAAATATTTTATTTTTTATTATTTTAATTTTGAAATATTTAGATTATTTTTTTTATTTTTAGTTAATATATTTTATATTTAAAAAATATGGAAACCATATCGGTATGGTATGGTACAATACCGCAAACATATCTTTCTGGTTCAAAACTAAAATCTCGACACGAGTCGAGATTTCAAACCTAGAGTAGATCTACCTCTGTTGTCTAGAAGAAGCCAATAGCTTTTAGCTAGTGTATATTACCTTTTCAGTCAAAGATGCTGCCTGTTTCTCACTATAGTTTCACCTTGATTAAGGAGAGGGTGTATGCATGAATACTAGTAAAATTAAATAGTTTTGACCATACAAATTGTACTTAATTCGTGAAAGGTGGTCAGAGACTTAAACGTATATGTGGATCTTGATGACAATCAGATTCAGCTGCTAATCTCCATTTACATTTTTCAAGTTCCATCTGTGCTGTGACGACCGGAGTATTTGATTCTTGATAGACACAGAATCCTTCCTATCTTTATCTTTTGTTTTTTAGAAATTTCAACTTCCCTTATATTCTTCCTGAATCACACAGGAAACCTTACAGGTGAAAGATGAGGAATTACAGCAGTTAGCTAAGAATATTCGTGCTAGAGATTCCACAATAAAAGAGATTGCAGATAAGTTGACAGAGACTGCTGAAGCTGCCGAAGCTGCTGCTTCTGCTGCTCGTGCAATGGATGAGGCGAGAAGAATTGCATGTGAGGAAATTCAACGCTTAACCAAGGATGCAGAGAAGAATCTTGAGATATCACAACTCAAGGTAACTACATTTTCTATTTTCTTAATTTGGTCTATAAAGTTTGCTTTAACATATGCATGGTGCATATCAACTTCTGGTCTTAGTGCCAATCGAGGGAGATTAATATTTTTGAAATTATATGTATGTACGTATATATATATAAATGAAAAACCCAACCAAAGTATCCAAATATGTTTGCTACCCTTATAAATGTTTCATATTTTGTTCTAACTGATCAATTATGTTTGGAAAAGGTTACAACAAAAGATTTTGATCCCATTTTTGGCAATGATTAGCTTGCTAAAATAATGTTGTGTAAGGATTAATTTAGATGAACACAAATTTAGCACAGTGGAACTATTTCTTCAGTTAGTTGGTTAGTTCCTACTTCATACAGAGGAAATAATTAGAATAAATAGTCTTTTCTTTTCAACAAAAAAAGGAAGGTAGAAAAGAAAATTGAAAATTTTATAATTTTTTTATCAAAATCAAAAGATGATATGAGACATATAATGTAAACACTTGTCGGTGATAACTTTATGAGCAAGCTTAGTTTTGAATTTTTATAATGATTTGTAACCTATTACGTTCATATATTTGAAAATATTATTTTTAAAAAAATTATATAGACTTATATTGAAAATAAAATTCATATAAACATGGCAAACCATATTCTTGATTGAAATAAGTAATTGCCCTTGAACTGTTGTTCAATAACGTGTCCACTCGTATTCATGTCGAATTAAACCTATGAGAATTAAAGGTTTTCACATACTACAAGAATAGGTTATTCCTGAACTTAAAATTGGCAAATGTGTACTATTGCAAATTAGGTGAGAACCAAATTATCATTAGTTATATAGTCAATCTTGAATGGCTTTGCACATGGATATATGATCAGGTCCATTTGGTGACTTTCCATGGTGAGCCTACCAGTAACTTATTAGGGGTTCAGTACATCCCCTGGTATCATGGTTCTACTTCTGCTTGTTCTTACTGAGTTTGGCTGAGAAATGTTTTATTGTCATTGCATTAACATTGCAGTTAAGTGAATTAGAAGAAAAGGTGTTGGTGCTCAGCAAAGAGAAAGAAATGTTAGTTAAACAGAGAGACTCTGCACTCCAGGAGGGAGATCTATGGCGTTCAGAGCTTGCAAAAGCTAGAGAACAAGCGGTTATGTTAGAAGCAGCAGTTGTCAGAGCTGAAGAAAGAGCTAAAGTTATAGAAGCTAATGCTGAGGAAAAGATAAAGGATGCTTCAGAAAAAGCAGTTGCTGCTGTAAGGGAAAAAGTGGATCTCCTAGCACTAATCACTCTTTTGCAATCACAAGTTGAGAGGTTTGCTCCATGGCACTTTTATCTACTGTATTTCTTTGGCATCTGTGTGCATTCTTCATGTCGCCTACACATTCCAAGGATTATTTTCTTTATCTGACCAGTTCTTGGATAACACAGAATGGAAAAAGAAGAAGAAGAAAATAGAGATTATTGTGCAAATTCTTTTTAAAATAACAAGGCAAGTTGCTGAAGTTGCATGTAGATGGGTAACTTATAGAAGGTCACCTACATATACAGTTTAAATGCAACTAAATATTCCATCCAGAGACCTTTTTTTCCCTAGAGGATGTTGAAAAAAATCTTTCAGTACATTCAGTTTAACAATATGCAATAACATGACTCTCATTCATCCTTGGCCTGTCTCTTTCCAAGCCTTTGTGGGATTACTACTCTATAGAAGCAAGAAAAACAGAAATGAAGATGAGCAAAATATTCACAAAACAAGATTGAACTGGAGAAAAGTGCTTATGTGGTTTGGCAAGGTTTCTTATGCCCACGGCCAACAGATATATCATATATGAGACCTCTTTTATAATACAAGTATTACACAAGTTAAACTGTGTTGGACAGAGGAAAGGTTCTAACCCTGCACAAACCTCTAGGTAAAAAATGGCTCCATTTGCATTAGTCCATACAAAAATGTAGAGCGTCAACCAAGTTCCACTCTTAACTGACATACTTCTATTTTATAATTATTAGCTCTATACTAAACTTTGAAGTTAGATTTTCATAAGTTTAGCTTTACTTGTAGTTTCATGACATATTGAATATTGAGGAACAAAACTTTTAGATTATTTCTTATAATTGTCTTTGTTTCGTACATAGTACTATCATGCAGTTCACTTGTACCCGTTTTCATTTTTGAAAGTGTTGTGTAATTGCATCTCCACTTCATGAGTATCAGATTTCAAAGTAATCCAAAGCAAATCTGTGATGAAAGATCAGAGTCTTGCTCTGGCACTGATGATGTGGATAAAGCTTGCTTAAGTGATTCAGGATCAGTCCCAGTTTCTGCCGGCACTGCAGTTCAGCTTGCAGAAGATGGAGTTGAAATTCATTCAATTGGTGATGTGGAGTGGGCCAATTTCCGGTCATCCAATGGAAGAATAGCTGATGTCCGGGAAATCTCCCCTGAAAATGAAGAAGGCAGCTTGGACATAACTGTCGTGAGTTCGACAGCAGATGGCCCATAGCTTGGATGAAGCAATCTCAGTGGTGTCGTTTGTTTCCATTATTTCTTATAGAAAATTGATTGTCATCATTTACACTCTGGTCAATGTAACGTGTGATATTATATAGCAAGATTTGCTAATGTGTGGTGTCCATGTCGGAATTTGAATGTTTTGATTTGCTTGCTGAGAGATTAAAAGGGTCAGGACTCCAACAACTATGAAGAAGTGAACTTTTAGGAAGAATCACCCGTTTGAAGTTCTCATTCCTTTTCCATTTTGTACATCAAGATATTGGTCACTATTAATGTCATTGTGATTATCTTGCAAATGGATAGTACTTTTCCTTCCTTCCTTCCATCAAGAATTGCCCTATCGCACGATATCATCGTGTGGTCATGTTCTTGTTGTTCCATTTTATGCATCAAAAACTCGGACCACGGTTACCGTGATCACGATTAGTTTGCAAATCTCCAGTGCTTTTCCTTTCATCAAGAATGGCCAGCCTCAAATGTCCCATGTCCAAAATCTAGTCAAAATGCAAAGTTAATCATATTTGAATCTATCAAAATACACTAATTGCCCTTATAATTTTGATAGTAAACCTAGAAGACATTTTCTGTGTGTGTGTGTGAATTGGAGCAGCTATCTTGAAAATCTGAGGCAGTGAGACAATTCTTCCCTCAAACTCCTGGTGGCCAATTTAATGAACCGAGTAAAAATGAAACACAACCAGTTTACTTTGACTGCCAATGAAATTTATTCCTCAGAATCAAACTATTACCCTGTCATTAATAATCAATTAAGGCTCTTTCCATGCTGCATGCTTGTGTCAAGTCCACAATGGCAGGCTGAGTAACAAACAAACAAATCTATCTAAAGAAACAGCCAAAACACTGATCTGCCTAGCTCTTGGAACACATGCGTGAATTAATTGGTTGGGCTGCAGATCAGTAAATGGTTCACCTATTCAAGCTAAGGAAGCAACTCAGAAATGTCAAGCCAAGACTTTTCTCTCAAACCTTACTATTTTAACTATAATCACTCTCAATCTCTCCAATCAATATTAACTGCATGTTCAGTTCCTCCATAAATGTCGTGCCATTGATTGAGTTGAAAAAGTAGAACGGTGAACATTCAGACAAAAGAGTAAATGCAAATAATTAACATGTGTGAACAGTAGTGTTCCCATAAGCCAAGGGAGTGTCTTAGCTAGACTTTTTCACACATGTTTAAAAATTTTTAAGCATTTTAATATCTAAGAGCTAGTGATATATAAATTATATATATGAAGTTTCGATGCATGATTCAATCCCTCAATAAATTGGGGATTAAGTTGATGTTTATGATCTATTAACTTAGAAGCATTAATATAAAGTTCAAAAGAGAGATTTTAAGGATAGAAAGTTTTATGTTTCGAATTTGTAAAGTATGGTTCAAAAAGCTCGCGATGCCATATTTGTAGTGCAACTTTAACATGCATAACTTTCTTTATCATAAAGGATTATAAAAAATAAGCAATTTATCATAAAGATAGCAAACATGCATGGAATTAATCCATAAAGAAGTGTCAAAGTTCTCGTTTGAATTCTCATTGCAGTTGGAAATTAGATTTAAAAAAACCCCACAATTATTACAGTCAAGATTTGATTAGCAAGTAGAGAGGGGGGAAAATCAAGGAAATACTATTAAAATAATTAATAAAATAGTAAATTGTGGTTAGCTTGTAGATAAAAAATGTGGCACAATGTAAATGTGCATGGCTTTGCTTGACAATTGTATGTGATTTGACTAACAATTTTGGCACTTTGGAAATAGAAGTTTAATTATTAATTAGAGAGTCAAATGATGTGGCTATTTTGCATTGAATATAAAGCTTGAAGACAATGGAATCAATGTCATTTACGTATCAAATTTAGACATATTCTATTGAATTAACTAATTATCTAAGGACTATAATTTGATTCTTGTAGTAGAGACAATGCAATGTATGCACACACAACGACGACATAAAAGACAGAGAAAAAAAAACAACTCAACTTTTTGACAAACTCAAAAGTTAGACATTAATTAAGATATATATCTTAATCAACAAATTAAATACATATTTTAGTGAATTTCTGAATATAATACATATATCTTTGATATTGTTGAAAGTTGGATGCATCATTTTATAAAATGGATAAAAGATTGTGGATCCTAATTAGAATAAATTTAGATTTTTTTAATAAAATTAATATATATATATATATATATATATATATATATATATATATATATATATATATATATATATATATATATATATATATATATATATATATATATATATATATATATATATATATATATATTGATTTTATACCATTTAATTTTAAGATTTACAAAGGCTTTGCATATATCAATGTAAAAAAAGAAATTCAAATTTTATGAAATTGAAGTTTAGATTTGAAATATATAACAATTTATCAAGAAAATTTTTATCTCATGAATGCAATTTTCTTTAAAAAAATAGAATTTGTCAAATTCAATTTTAGCATAAACGACTTATATTTTCTTTTCAAATTAGTCAAGTTAATGCTTTTAGTGGCCTTTTTAATGGTTGATTAATAGATAAAAATTACAAATTCATGATTTATTTTTTCCATTATTGTCGAATGAGCACCCTATAAAATCACGCTTCACTCTATTTTTTTTCTTTCAAATTACTCATTTTTTTCCAATTTGTTTAACATTGTTGTAACAATTTTAACTAAATTTACTTTAATGAATAATAATTTTAATCAAAATTGCTCAACATTTACACCAACTAAAAATGATAATTAAAAAAATCTTAACATGTTATGAGTTGTGCTTTTAATATTTTTTAATATTAATTATCTTGTTTTAACTATAATCAAAGAAGGTTTTTTTCTTTCTTATTTTTAATTTTGATTAATCAAGTCCTAATCGAAATAAGTCTTACCTAAATTACCAATTAAAGTAAAATAAAAAAGTCTTTACATACTTGCGAAGGAAATATACGAAATTTTGACCAACGTTAATTTGCTAAAGTAATATCATCATCAATAAAAGTCCACGAGACCTTAATTAAAATAATTAATTTTCTTTTGATAATTCAAATTTCGTATAATTAATCTTGAAAATAAATGATCTTCAAAAGTCGATCTTCAACATCGTCCCCAATTCAAACTTTAATCCTTTTATTTATCTTTTAAGTATTTTACCACTACATCACGCTCGTTGAAGTTCAAGAATAATTTTATAGTAACACATGCGTAGTAGACTACAGTTTTGATTACGAGTACTTGAACTAATATTTTTAATCTATAAATCCATTTTTTTTAAAAATACTAAATATTATAAATAATTTATAAAGGACAAAAATTAAAAGTCCCATTTTGATTTTTTTATCATGAGGGTGCTCTTTTGCTGGTTCAATCATATACATTTACCCTCCTGTCCTTTAGTATTATTCTAATTATTATCTCCTGATTAAATCTGAATATATTGTAATAATTATGATTTTGTAACTGCTACAACATGAATATTATGTGAGCAGATTGAATCCGTGTTGTAACAATTAAAAACCTGTAGTTGCTACAACTATTTTACCAATTATGATTTTATACCTATTACAACGTGAATGATAAGTGAACAGATTGAATCGATATTATAGTAACTATAAAACTGTAATTATTAAAATATAAATATTTTTGAATAAGTTAAATATATTGTAACGAAATATTAGTGACTTAAAATTCATTTTACCGACTCAGGATTTAAATAGTAAATAATAATGAGCAACGTCTCTTTCGTGATTTAGCAAAAAAAAAATACGTCTTTTTCACGTTCGCCATAAAAAGAAAGAAAATGAGCGTTGATTAATTCAATTCTCTTAAGACTTATAATTTGTAAATCGATTCGAACGTTCAAATTTGGACAGCATCAAGCAGATATGCTTGACAATTGACTCGGACTATTCACTCTTTTCCTCCCGGTAAACGTAGTCTTCGTTCGTTATGGGTCGCATAATTTGAAGTCAACCAATAAATTTGAAATTGAATAAATTAAATAAATAAATTGTTGAAAAGTAAGTATTTCCATCCACATCAATGTTTGATGATGTAAATTAAGAAAATAGGACAATCGATTCAATTCTTAATACGTAAAATTGGACGTCAAATGTCATAAAATACGAGCACCACAATTATGAAAAACAATTCAAACAAGCAATTGAAGGTTTGAGTCGATTGGATTGACTCCTTCCGCATAGTAATTAACTATACGGTATCCGATCGCAGTGTGGGCCATCTATCGCATTCCCGCAGAATGATTGTTTTGCAAGTGGCCACGTGACGTGTTGCACTGAGTTTAATCAGCCACTAAATTGACGCGTGTCGGTCAATCGAGCAAGTTGCTCGGCTATCCGATTTAACCCCCTAAAATTATTTCCTCTTTAAAAAATAAATAAATAAATAAATAAATTTCAAACAAAAAGGAAAAAGAAAAGAAAATAGATGACCAGGCAATTTCGTCGAAAATTAAACCGTTTGGATTTATTTCAATTTCAACGTCGATTTCTCTGCTTTCCTTTTCTATCGCGAGACGATCCGATGTTGGTTTGCCCTGTAGGGCACGCTATAGAGTTTGAAATTGGACCGGGTTCGTCGGAATAATAGTAAACGGCCGGGTCCTATTCCTCCTCAGATCAAACCCGTCTCAGTGTCGGTGCACGCCACGTGCTGGGAAACTTCGCTGCACAAACGAGACGACGTTCATGAATGCTACTTCTGTTTAATTTATACTTCAAGGTCAATATATTTATTGTATTATTAATTTCTTGTTATTTATTCCATAATTAATTCTTTGTTTTAATTCTCTCTTAAACATAATTTATGATCAGACTAGATCCATAGTAACGTGGCCTCATGCCTAAACTTTAAGGGCAACTCAAGGAATATTAGAACATGATTAAGAACTTCACAGTTGACCCGGCCCGATCGATCGGCTGCTACTGCTACTTTATGATTATCTTACGCACTCATTTAATAGTTGATGTACCAGTAGATATCGAGAATTTTTTTTTTTTGCTGAATTATTATCTGTTAAAAAAATAAAGTCAATCCGTCTTGCTTGACTAATTTATTATGATCGAAATAATTCAACAATATTTCGACTAAAAAAACAAAAAAAAAGGTTTCTCAATCATGTGATCTTTTAAAATATCATTTAGACGACAATTCTCATCTTTGGCATTCCCATCTGTGTAAATTAGTCTGAAAAAATATCTGATCATAATCTCATGCGTCTCCACGTGTAACGGAGTAATTAATTAAGCAAAGCCATCGCGCGTCACATGACGTAGACACGTGCCAAAAATAATAATTAATTTTACATACAAAAATCTAATCTTACATCGAGTATATTGCCCACTTTGGCCTTAGAAAAAAAGTCCTCTAATTAGATTATCATAAATATCTTTCTGTTTACTCTGATGATTCATAAAATTTGTTTATAAAACTAAATTATTCATCATCAAAATTAATGGATATAAATTAAATATCTAATATAAATTAATATATATATATATATATATATATATATATATATATATATATATAATTTAGATATTTAATTATGCAAATTGATTAATCTCGAAGATGATCAATATTATTTTTTATTAGAAAAATTAACCGGTAGTGTATAATAATTAAGAAATAATTTATAAATATTTAATTAATTATGAAAATACTTGTAGGTTCGGGGGCATTATACTCTTCTACCTTCCTGCACTATAGTCGTTTGATGTTGAGGAAGTCCACGGGAGGAATCGTATATAAAAGGAAGGGCATAGCTGAGCAACTCTATCATCTCTTTCATTCACTTCCTTCTCCTCTAAAAGATTGATCTACCTTTTCTACCTCCCTAATTTCCACTCCTTGGAAGAAAAAAAAAAGCTAGGAATTAGAGAAATTATAATAAAGGTGGAGAAATTCTAGAGGAGAGGAAGATGAAGAAGGTGGAAAGAGCAGAGGATCACGAGGCGCCGGAGCAAATATCCGAGGTGGTGGAGGAGGAGGACGGAATGCTCCCGGGATTCAGATTCCACCCCACCGACGAGGAGCTCGTCGGGTTCTACCTCCGGCGGAAGGTGGAGAAGAAGCGGCTCAGTATTGAGATCATCAAGGAGATGGATATCTACAAGCACGAGCCTTGGGATTTGCCGAGTAATTATTTTTGATGATATTTCTCACAAATAATTATATGATTAATTAGATCGAGAACTTTTAGATGATGATTAATTGTGATTTTTATTTATTTTTTTCTTAAATTTTGGCGAGCAGAGATGATGACGACGGCGGGGGACAAGGAATGGTACTTCTTCTGCCGGCGAGGGAGGAAGTACAGGAACAGCGTCCGGCCGAACAGGGTCACCGGCTGCGGCTTCTGGAAGGCCACCGGAATCGACCGGCCCATCCACTCCTCCGGCCACTGCATCGGCCTCAAGAAGTCACTCGTTTACTACCGCGGCCACGCCGGGAAGGGCACCAAGACCGACTGGATGATGCACGAGTTTCGCCTTCCTGTCGGCGGCAAATCCGACGCCGGCAACACCGCCGCCGCCGCGTCCAAGAACGCCGCAAGCATGCAAGAAGCTGTAAGCTTCCTTATACTTGAGGACTATTGAATTTTAACGAAATGAACGAACGTAATGCGCCATTTTTGTTACTGATAGACGGAAATGAACAGTTCAGTGTGTACTTTGAACTGTTCTTCCACGATGCGAATTAAGCTTACGACAAATGCTCCAACTAATAAATGCGGACTCGCCTAACTAAGTTGGCTTTTCTGTACAACTTGGGATTAATTATTATTTAATTTCATACCGACAAATGTTTAGCACGAAATTATTGACGACACTGTCTAAACTGGAATTTATCTCTCAGGAGGTGTGGACGATCTGCAGAATCTTCCAGCGGAGCGCTTCGTACAAAAAGCAACCAAACAGCTACAAGACCTCGACGCCGACGAAGTCGCCGCCGGAGTCCAGCAGCGTCACCAACTGCTTCGACCCGGACGAGTACATGTGCTGCAGCTCCTCCGGCGGCGGCGACGGATCCCCGGTGGCGGATCTGCTGCAGGTCGAGGATTACTACCAAGAGAACATCCAGTCGGGGCACAAGCAGCTGGACGTCGCCGGCGAGTGGAGCTCCATGAACGGCGGCGGCCAGTACTCGGATCAATCTCCCCCGCTCTGCTCGAGCCTGCATGAGCAGAAGCCGAGCTCGAACGACTTCGAGAGAGACATCATCTGGGACTGGGAGGAGCTCGGAAGGATCGAAGAGTTCTTGGCGGATGAAAACTTTTCCTGGGATAGCAATCGTGGATATTCATACAATAAAGGGATGGATCACGCCGTCGTCTCATAATTTTTAATTTTTTTTAACAGTTAATGTTTAATTTGAGAATATCAAGTATTACGTAATTACACAAACCCACTCGACAATAAATTAAATTATCCTTCCACTTTAAAATACAGATATTATAGCAGTAGTTGATGGAAGCTGAAAGCATTTACATCTCGCCATTAATGTAATTAATACAGGGGCCAAGTTGTCATCATCCTACATTCCTGCTCACTGAAGTTGAGCGTTATCGCCCCCGATGGTAAATGATAGAATACTTTCTCAAACAATTATAATAGATATATAATGTTTGAACAACCAGTGATCCTGAAGAGTTATCTCACTTTTTAAATTTATTTAATATATAAAATGTGAGATTGAATTGTATATCTAAAGATTAGTATTCCACTTAAATATCACAGATGGTTAAATCATCAGTTAATGAACGATTCAATGTGCACGACCTCCGGAAGACTTGGTCAGAAAAAATAAAAAGAACCTGAAATATATTTCAGCAGGAGGTTAGACTGACGCAAGAGAATCCCAACGACTACTTTGATGCTTAAGTTAGGATTATTCAGAAGAGGAGATAATTGTTTAAGACAAAAGAAGAAAAAAAAATCCCCTAGATATACCTCTTCTAGGATTTATATAGTCGTCGGGAGAGCATCTCTATGTCGACCAGAGCGGCATCGTTATAGGAGTGTACAAGCAGATCAGATTTGACAGTCGTTGATTGTTTCTATTTCTTTTTGGCATTATACGCAGATAGGAAAATATCCGAGGAAATTAGATCTGACAACCTTATAACTGCTCTTTTATTCTTAAGTTGTCGCGTGTCTTCAGGAATATTCGCAGCTCCTATTTATAGGCCTACAAATAAGATGACGTCTGAGGTCGAGATGGTGTTTGAAACTGAGATGACGTTGAGGCTATGGCGTCTGAGGACGAGATGACATCTGAGACTGAGATGACGTCCATTAGGATGGTGTCCGAGGGCGGAGCGGCATCTGGGCTCACACAAGCTCCATTGGAGATGGAGCCATTTTCTCTTGGACTATTGACTCGTACTGTTAGGTCAACATAAGTTGGCCTTCACCTGACCCTTACTTTTGAGACGTGGCTTATCAGGGAGGTTGCCACATCGCATACGCATCATAGGGAGGTTATCACATCACACATCGCATACGCATCAATTAGTTAGCTTGAAAATCAAGATGGGATTAGTTAACTCTTTTTCTTCCTTTATTAGTTTGCTATTCTCATTTTTTTCTCAAACCCCTATTCTAATTTGAGTATCGGAATAGCCACGTCAAGCTCCCATGATTTCCATCTTAATTCTCATCAGAGTATTATAGATATCTTTGATAGTATTCTATCTCTTTAGGACCTTCAATATTACCATCTCTACTGTTCTATCTTACACTTACCAGATCGCAATCTCAGACAGAAATAAATATATGTTTATTTTAATCTTTAATTGATTGGATGAGCTAACTAACTAGTTTCATGTGAATTGTCTCTTGTTCTTAGGTAGGCAAAGTTTAAGTTCCTCCATGATTCGATGGAACCACCATGTGGCATGGCTAGTAGAAAATTCGTTAGAAGGGCAAGTGGGTACAACTACAGTTCTTCTTCTTCTTTTTGATTTTTTCAGCAATTTTAAATAGGAAAACGATAGAAGTCAGTGAAAGAGTTGTTCACTCAATTACCTTGTTTATTATATGAAAGAATTGGTATATTGGATTCCTCGTGAAGTTAGGAAAATATATTCCGTGTAGAGTATTATTCAAACTGTTATGTCTCCATCACAAGCGTAACAATTTAAATTAATTAAAATCATCATTATTATTACAAACACAATTTCGAAATAATTAACCAATTAATTTTGACAATGACAGCGATTTACCTAGCTAAACGGAATCGGCATGATGACGCATTTATGATGTAAATAATTCTTAAGGAAGTTAAGTTTTAGTTGAGCTGTCTCTTTCACGCCAGGATTCAGGATTCTGCTTAGCAGCCTCGCCCCATCTAGATGGCTGGGTTGGGTGGGCCCGCTTGGCTTTTAGCCGGGTCCCACCTTGCCGACGCCGCCGCCGTGCGGTCGTCATTTCTTTCTTCCTTCCCCCGGCCCATCGCCGCCGCGCGTCCTCACCTTTGCTGGAGCACTCAGCGTCACGGATGGCCCCACCGCCGCTCCCGCGAGTGGAGGCGTCGCAGTCCCTTTCGTTTCCGTGCTCATCTTCGTCCCTCTGTTTTTACGACGATTATAGTCCGTCGATATTGAACCTTTGTAAAATTCTTCTTCTTTAGATAAAAAAGAAGTGATTTTTAACAGTCTACTTGTATACGACGCAGGGCTTTTAGGATGAAAGAGTGCAGTGCATCCATTAACCATATTTTCTCTTGGATTGAATTTAGGTTTCGTATGATTTATGAAATTCCACTAAGTTGATTAAGACAACTTCTTGATATGCATGATGCACGCTGGTTTGGACATGGTCTTGTCCACTGACCTTTCTCTTTGAGCAGTGGCATTAAGCAAGTGTGCAAGTTTTCAAGGGCCACTTAGTGCGTAATGTTCAGTCACCATTTTGTGCTGACCAAGATTCCTCCAATGAAGAGGATGAGAAGTTGATAAGGTGTGGGAAACAAACTGAAGCTCCATTTAGTTTCATGCTATTTCTATACCCATGCAAAGTTCTACTATGGGTGAGAAGATTTTTACATGATTAAAGAACTCAAAGAGTCTATTGTGACTTTGAATTTCTTTCACTATTAGTGAACCGAATGTGTTTATCTCATTGTTTTTGTTAGATTTCCAGAGCAAATCATTTCTTTTTTCTGTTTTTTGGTCTTAAAATGAGGATTAGAATTTATTATCTTATAGCCAAAATTCCAGTTGTCTCATTTCAACCTCAAAACCAATAAGTTTACACTTCAACACGAGTTTTCAGATACTCTAATGAAGTCCTTTTCATGCTTAATTTTTTTTATAAACCAAATTAATTGCTACTGAATGAATATTGGTAACTCTCAGTTTCATGTCACAATTCTTCCTGTATAGTTAAAAGTAAGCTAAGATGCATTCAGCTCAGACAACAAAATTTCTGAACAATGTAAACTGTTCTACATT
The DNA here is from genome assembly GCF_044706935.1 of Curcuma longa. Classification (NCBI taxonomy): domain Eukaryota; kingdom Viridiplantae; phylum Streptophyta; class Magnoliopsida; order Zingiberales; family Zingiberaceae; genus Curcuma; species Curcuma longa. The sequence goes on along the minus strand of NC_133872.1, from coordinate 653,723 downwards.
TAGCCATTTGAGAAATTGACTAACTGTTGCTAAATCTATCCAAACCTTGCACCTGTTATATCTCAGATATGATGATTTGCTGGAGAAAAGGTCCAAGGCAGAAAAAATGTATTTATGATCACCTAAAACTGAGTGACACTGGATCACTATTCTTTTCCTGTTTCTTTTACAGATTGAGGTAGGTGATGAAGTAGAGTGCAGTAAAAATGTATTGTTGAACATTTTCACTGCTGCAATTCTTGTTCTTAATAGTCAGTCTTGCTGAACTTTCCAACTAGCTTATAGTATCAACTATTTGCAGGTTGCAATTAAATTCCTGTGCAGTGTCAGTAATCTATGTATTTCATCCTTATCTTTCTCCATGACTCTCACTCAAACCACCATAAACAGTAACTTTTCAGTAAGACAGCAGAACATAGTGATTCCTGGAAACCTTTAGGTTGTCTAGCATTTGGAAGGACAATCATGGATCAGAATCTAACAACTCCAGGAATAATCAGACAGACCAATAAATGATAAAATGTGATATGAACTGCGAGTCGCCCTTCAAGATACTCTTACGTACATATGCCTCTTACTTTTACTTGATCATGTGCATGGCCAATTTGTATATATTATATATTCAATGCAAATTGATGGTGTAATATGTGAATTGCGATGACCTTCTAGATACAACAAAATGAGCAGTTGAAGAAAATAAAGGCTCAGTATTTAAGAGTAGTAGTCATCTTACTGAGAAATATTTGACTCATTGGTTTGTTCATTGAGTCGACAAGTCAATCAATCCGTAGCATACAAGTCAACCAACTAATAGCGTGTTTGAATCTACTAATTATTCTATGCAAGTTTCTTCACTTCATCTACTAGCAATGGTTAAGTTAATTCCTAGTCTTTCTTTAGCTGTTTCCTTCAGGGAGTCTTCAAAAACAACACTCTTGTCGACTGTTCTTTGATGAGCATTGGTAGCAGTCCATTCCCTGATGACTTGTTATTTTTTTTAAACAAAAATTTGAAAAAATCAGTGGAGTCTCAGTATCGGTTCATCTCTGATTGATCATGCCTCCTGTGAAATCAGCTTGGAAGTGTGAATAGTGTTAGGGAGCAGTGACCTTCTAGTGATGTAGCACAAGAGGAGATTGAGTGTTGGACGGTTTCAGAAAAAGAAATCTGGAATAAAATGGTAAAAGGAACATAGAAACTTAGGTATCACGCCTAAAGATTCTTAAGCATCACACTATAGGGAGATTGTATCACACAATCAAAGATAACTCTCAAAACATTGATATCTATTTTATATTTCAATATTACAGCCGTATACATATTTATATTATGACTCAAACAACATAAATACTAGTAGATGGACTCATTGAAAACATAAAGAACTCATAAAGACACATAAGAAACATAAAAGACTCATAGATATGCTATAATTTTTCAAGCATGGGAAATTAAAATATATTAAAATTGTTGGACATTTAATGCTGACTTTTGACTAGTCATTTTAATCCTTTGGAATTGATGAACTTTATATTATTTCCCAAGTAGGTTTATTATCTTCCAAGACATACCAAATTAATAGTGGAGTTTTATAATCTTTATTTCTGTGTTTATAGACTTTTAATGGAGTTTGCCATTTGTTTCCATCAACTCTCCCTGAGTGAGAAAAACTCATCTCTGACGAGTTAAAAGTGTGGAATTTTTATAAAGGTCTCTATTTAGCTGTTTAAATTCATCATTAGTAATTCATGTGCATTTCATTTGATAAGATACTTTTAATAACCGCTTCCATTTTCAAGCATAATCTGATGATCAATTACATCTTCAATGTAGTCTTTCATTGTTTGAAGTGATGGCAAATAAATAATATGTGCATTACTTACCCCTAGCATCTTCATGTCCAGAATATAAAGTGAGATTCTCGATGTTGAAGACATTGCTAATACCCATATCTGCTACTAGCTTAAGGACATAAGCATTAGAGTTAATTTTCTTTAAAACTTTATAGGATCTAACATTCCTTAAATGAAGTTTCTTATAAACTCCTCTTGGATATCGTTCTGGCCTTATACGAACCATAACCACATCGCCTTCTTGAAATTTAACAAACTTTCTTTTTAAATCAGCATGTGTTTTATATCTTTCATTGCTTAGAGCAATTTTTCGCTCGACATCATCATGTATATCTTGATGTGTTAGCTAAAAGCGTCAACTTCGACACTTGGTCTTGCCTCAAATGGTAAAGGAACCAAATCAGTTGGCTTTATAAGAAGCATACCTATAACAATTTCAAATTAATGGGTTGAGTCCAATAGATCTATTCACTGAGCTATTATATGCAAACTCAGTCATAAGAAGAATTTGATCCCATGTGGTAACATGATCTCCAACGAAACAACAAAGTAAATCACCCAAACTTCTATAACGATCTCTATCTGACCATTTGTTGATGGTGAAAAGAAGAAGAAAATTTCAGCTTTTTATTCATCAATTTCCATTAAGTTCACCAAAAGTAGCTTGTGAACTTCACATCTCGGTCAAAAATAATTGTCAATGATAACCCATGAAGGCGAACAACTTCCTTGAAGAAAAGTTTAACAATGTGAACAACATGTGACGTCTTTGAGCATGGGATGAAGTGAGAAATACAGAGTCTTGTCTTTTAATGATTTTAGGCAAACTAAGCACAAAATCCATGCTTAGATCTTGCCATGCTTTGTGTGGCACGGATAGAGGCATATATAAACCAATATTTCTCTTTCTTCCTTTGGATAATTGACATGTGTGATATTGAGAGACAATCATGACCACATCTTTCTTAAGGCTAGGCCAATAGAAATGGTTCAACCATTTCTCTTTCTTCCTTTGGATAATTGGCATGTGTGATATTGAGAGACAATCATGACCACATCTTTTTTAAGGCTAGGCCAATAGAAATGGTCTTCAACCATTGCAATTGTTTTATCCCGTCCAAAATGACATATTGCCCCTCTAGCATATCACTCCCATATCACTTGTTCACAAAGAGAAGTATTATGCAAACAATGTCGAGTCCCCTTAAAGAGATAATCACCATGCAACGAAAAATCTAAGAAATCTCCACGTTGTCCGACAATTAAATTAGCAAATATATTACCATGAAATTAACATATCTCCATAATGGTATGATATTACCCACTTTAAGTCTAAACTCTTATAGTTTTATTTTTAGGCTTTATCCAAAATGCCTCATTTCAATGGAGATATCCTCTATCTTATAAATTCATGATCTTTTCTATGTATTTTCAATGTAGGATTTTGATTGTAATCCCAACAATCCTCCCCTCAAACGAAGGACCACCATACTCCAATCAAGGTCAGCTTGACGTTCGATCTCTTGACCCACCATGCCCTTTTTGCCACGATGTCTAGTTCTCTTGATCTATCAAGACTGCCAGGTATCCGGTCCAACTGACTTACCAAGATTTACCTACCTCGAGAGCTTATCATGAATTTTACTGGGAGCCCCCTACCATTATCCCTCCCCATGGTCCGGGCCTCCCCTACCTTATTTATTTTTTTCTAAGATTTTCCACATGGCTCTACATAGACCATGACTCTGATATCAATTGTTAGAACCGACGAAATCAATATATCTTCACTATGGTATGATATTATCCACTTTGGGCCTAAGTCATCATGATTTTATTTTTGGACTTTACACAAAAGATTTCATTCCAATAGAGATATATTTCATTTTCTCCTTGTATTTTCATTGTAGAACTTTAATTGTAATCTCAACAGTTTCGACTCATTCAACTTCTCACTAAAATATACAATATTAGGATGCCCTTCTTGACTTAATACATCTCTGATTCCGACATTAGATACATCACATGCCACTTCAAAGACCTTTGAAAAATTTAGTAGTCGAAGAATAGGTGCTTCAACCAATCTTTTTCTTACTTCTTGAAAAACTTGTGAAGCTGTGTTGGTCCAAACAAAGGAGTCTTTCTTCATACGATCAGTTATATAAGCCATAATAATGCTGAAATTTTTAATGAAACGCCTATAAAATATTGCTAGGCCATGAAAACTTCTGATTTCTTGTAGTGTCCTAAACTACGATCACTCTTGGATGGCTTTTATCTTATCTGGATCTACCTCTAATCCTCTAGATGACACCACAAAGCCCAAGAATACCACGGAGGAAGTTATAATGGAGCATTTCTTTAAATTTATATAGAGCTTCTCTCTATGAAGAATTCTCATGACTTGTTGGACATGGATAAGATAATCTTCTTCATTCTTGCTGAAAATTAAGATATCATCGAAATAAACAACAAGAAATTTTCTGATATATGGTTGTAGTACATGATTCATAAACGCATAAATGTGTTAGGAGCTTTGGAAAGGCCAAAAGGCATGACAAGTCATTCATAAAGGTCATCTTTAGTCTTGAAATTTGTCTTTCATTCATCTTGGGACCTTATGCGTATTTGATGATATCCACTTTTCAAATCAATTTTTGAAAAAAATATAAGAACCAGCTAACATATCCAACATATCATCAAGGCAAGAAATTGAGAATCGATATTTGATAGTGATCTTATTGATCTCACGACTGTCAATACACATTTGCCAACTATCATCTTGTTTTTATGTTAACAATGCAAGGACAATACGTGGGCTTAGACTTTCCCGACTCTTAGATAACAGTTCTTCCACTTGCTTCTTCAATTCTACATGACCACTTGTATTCATTCTATAGGCCAGTATATTGGGTAGTTGTGAACTTGGCACAAAATCAATAGCATGTTGAATTTTACGCATTGGAGGAAGTTTACTAAGTAATTCTACTCGAACCACATTAGAAAAGTCATTTAATAACATAGTGATTTTCGAAGGAAATAAGGAAGTTTTGGGAGTAGATACTTCTTTAACTTCTTTGATTATAAGAGCATATATAATAGAATTTTCTTTACTCTCCTGTTGAAAATTTTTCTTAGTCAAAATGTGAAGAAAATTTCTACTATTAGAAACATTTTTTGCCTTCTCTTGTTTGTATTTCTTCATTTCAACCGTCTTCATTGGTTTCAATAATATTTTCTTGTTGTTGATCATGAAAGTGTATGTGTTCTTGCCGTAATAATGCACATCTCGATTGTATAGCCAAGGTCCCCCAAGAAATATATGAGTTACTTTCATAGGGATAATGCCGTACCAAATAGAGTCACTATAATTTTCACAAGAAAAAGAAATAAGGCAGCATATGGTTGGAGATGTGGCTGTGTAAGAAGCTTGAGGTGCTCTACCATAGATGTTGAGACAACATTCATACAACTTCCTCCGTCAATAATAACCTTATGTGCTTGATTCCCACAATGCACCAACATCTAAAAAATAGATGTTAGTCACCAATCTTCATCTTCGACTTTTGGAGTAATAAGAATAAGCCTAACAATAGTTGCCAAATAAGTGTCTTCATCTTCTTCCAAATCATCTTCAATATAAACTGCATAATCAAACTAATTTTCATCTCCTTCTCTTTGATTTTCAATAACATCTTCATGCTCTACCATAATATATAAGTTATTTTTAGGACAATTAAGCCATATGGCCCGATTGCTGATACTTGACACATATGTTGCCATTGTTCTTTAACTCAGTTGGTTTCAAAGGAGGTTTAAGTCACTTTGCCGATTACATGAGTTGACAAATCCACCTCTTGCTTGTTGGTTGGTTTCATGAATTCTTTTATTTGTCGTTGAAACTCTAAGTTTCTTACCAAATGAATAACTCAGATACTCCTCCATATCCAAGGCAAATTGGAAAGCTTGTTTAGGTTGTAAATTTGTTGTCTTAATAATTCTCTTTGGATTTCAAACCTTAATCCAACTTTAAACTTTGCAAGAGTCTGTCTAGGATCTTCAACAATTTGGATCTTGGTCTTTAACTCATTAAACTTCTGCATACTCAACTACAAATAAATGATTCTGTTTTAAATTAATAAGTTGATCACATAATTTGTCATAGTAATTTGTAGGCAAATACTTCTCTCGTAGTTTAGCTTTCATCTCCTGGAATTGATTGTTGCCCTAATCTTCTTATATCTGCTTCAACACCAATCCACCATATCTTTGCTAAACCCACAAGCTTCATTCAAGCAAACCTTACTTTTGATCATCTGACATGTCGTACCAATCAAAGTATTCTTCTATTGTTGCAAGCCAATCAACAAATAAAGTGTGGTTCACTTTTCCTTCGAAATCTGACACATCAGTTCAAACCTTCTTTGTGATATCACCAATAGTATCTTGGTAATTATTTTTTGCTTCAAGAAATCCTCTAGCCCACTCAAAAAGAGGTAGTTATTGTTGAGGTGTTGGAAACCCTTTTTGAATCACGTTGTTGTTTACTTGAAATGTTTCTCCTGGTTCTCCTTGGGCTTGATCACCTTTAGATTGAGAAATCATAGCTTCAACACCATTTAGACGAATTCGCATGTCATCAAGTTGTTCCATCACACAAATAAGTATCTCATCACGTTGATTATCAGTCAATTTTCCTTTAAAGCTCCTCCCCGATGTTGTAGATCAACATGTTAACTTAGGCTCTGATACCAAATTGATGTAGCACAAGAGGAGATTGAGTGTTAGATGGTTTCAGAAGTAGAAATCTAGAATAAAGTGATAAAGGAATGCAGAAACTTACGTATCACACTTAAGGGTTCTTAGGCATCACACCATAGGAAGATTGTATCACACAACCAAAGATAACTCTCAAAACATTAATATCTATTCCATATCCCAACATTACATTACATATTTATATTAAGACTCATAAAGTACTCAAACAACATAAATATTAATAGATGGACTCATTGAAAACACAAAGAACTTATAAAAACACATAGGAAATATTAAAAACTCATAAATATATTATAATTTTTCAAACATGTGAAATTAAATTATATTGGAATGGTTGGACATTCTTCAATCCTTTGAATCATCTTTTAAGATATGCCAAATTAATAATGGAGTTTTAGAATTTTTATTTATGTGTTTATAGACTTTTAATTAATAGAGTTTGTCATTTGTCTTCGTCATCTAGTCTCTTCTGAGGGCCACCTTAGCTTCTCATGTCTGGTTGAACAATAAGCAACCAAGCTTAGTGCCTTCACACATGGTCAATTGGGTTGAATGTGATCAAACCGATCGAGTTGACTGGACCGCCAAACTATTGCTTCTAGTTAGATGAGCTTTGCTTTGAAATACAAAGTCGTGCATGGGTTCGTGTCATGGTTGACATAGCCTAAGATTGAATTGTACTAGAGTGATCTCGAGAGTAGACACAGGTCAACATCCAACAACAACACCAAGTTCCGTTCAGGGATTGACCCATTCCTCTCCTCTCGAATCGGAATATTCACATTTTTTTCATGTTTTCGTTGCTCAAATTCACATGACGTCCCAATTTATCGCTACCATAAATTCCTTAATCACTTCTCTTTTGTGTTTAAATCAATGTGCACATGCATGTATACCATTTGGTTGGATAGATGAAAGGTTTCATCTAGTCACATATACTCGTGAAAGAATCCATTTATATTCATTCCATAAAATATACAAATCAATAACAAAAAAAAAAATCAATAAAGTAAATAAGGTATCATAGTTTTATGGGGTTTTATAAAATTTAACTCTATTTTTTATTTAAATAAATAAAAATATTATATTTCAATTCGAATAATTAATTACTGAGCAATAATATTTATTGAGGTTTACGTACGTTGGCTACGTGGCTCGCTCGCCGTTCATAGACGTCAAACTCGACGCGATGTCTCCCCAGACCGAATTTTAAATTCCCTCACGCATATCACGCCATTCTTCTCTAAATATTTCGAAAATTAAACACGTCGCGAATTTAATATTTTTTTACTGCCTCACGCTGCTTTCAATTCTTAATGAATTCCACCATCAAATTTGCTTCTTTTGAATCTCTAGCTTTTTCTATATAATTAAGATCATCGGAGACAAACGGGAGTTGCTACGACGTACGGTCGATCGATCGCCCTATCGATCGAGCGGGAGAAGATGAAAACAGAGAATGAGATGGCGGCGCCGCCGGATGCGGCGGAGGAGGAGGAGGACGTGATGCTCCTCCCCGGATTCCGCTTCCACCCCACCGACGACGAGCTCGTCGGCTTCTACCTCCGGCGGAAGGTGGAGAGGAAACAGCTCAGCGTCGAGATCATCAAGGAGATGGACGTTTACAAGCACGAGCCATGGGAGTTGCCGAGTAAGTTCGATGGTTGATTAACAATTGCTCATGCGATTAAAGTTAATTAGTTGTATGTATCGAGCAGAGTTTATGATCACGTCGGGGGAGAAGGAGTGGTACTTCTTCTGTCGGCGAGGAAGGAAGTACCGGAACAGCGTCCGGCCGAACAGGGTCACCGGCGGCGGCTTCTGGAAGGCCACTGGAATCGACCGGCCCATCCAATCCTCCGGCCACTGCATCGGCCTCAAGAAGTCACTCGTTTACTACCGCGGCCACGCCGGGAAGGGCACCAAGACCGACTGGATGATGCACGAGTTCCGCCTTCCCGGCGCCGGCGACAAATCCGGCGACGCCACCACCACCACCACGAAGAACGCCGCCAACCTACAAGAATCGGTAAGCTTTTCTTATTAGTTTTTTTAATATGTAAATAATTTTAGACAATAACTTTATGAAAAACATAATTGCTCACACTTAATTTCAGCTCGAAATTAAATTAAATGATCGTTTTCCAGGAAGTTTGGACGATCTGCAGAATCTTCAAGAGAAGCTCTTCCTACAAGAAGCAGCCGAACAGTTACAGGACGTCCACTCCGACGAAGTCGCTTCCGGAATCCAGCAGCGTCACCAACTGCTTCGATCCCGTCGACGACTACATGTGCTGCACCTCCTCCGGCGGCAGCGGCTCGGCGGCGGAGCTTCTCCTTCAACGTCACAAAAACCCCGACGCCCTCCTCCAAGTGGACGTGAGCGGCGGCCATGGCGCCCAATCTCTCTTTCCGGCGACGGCGAGCTCCGGTAGTAATAATTCGGAGATGAGCCCGAGCTCGAATGACTTCATGAGTGACAGCATCTGGGACGAGCTCGGCAGGATTTCCGAGTTCTTAACCGACGACGGAATATTCTAACTCATCCGATCGACGACTGCGGATACGCCACGCCATCGTATGCACTTGAGATCCAGAATGCAATATCTAATAATTGCCGGAGATTTTTTTTTTAAAAGACAGATTTTTCCCCCCAAGATATATATATATATATAGTTTGTTTTGTTCTTCTGAGCGTCTTCTCTTGGAACTCTTGAGCGACTCGTGAGCGCACGAGTCGCCCAACGTGGAGATGCCGACGTGGCTGGAAATTCCCTCCGCGCGCTCGTAGCAATCCAAAAGCAGAAAACAAAAAAACCCTCCGCGCGCTCCCGTGGCAAGCAAAACCCCTCCTCTTCTCGCGATTCCGCTCCCCCCTCTGCACTCTTCTTCCTCAGCGCCTCTCTTCTCCCTCTGCTCGAGTTAGTTCTCCGTCGCTCTCGAGTTAGTTCGCCGTTACTCTCGGGTTTGTTCGTCGTCGCCTCTGCTCGTCCTCTTCTTCCTTTGCTCCCATTTCCCTCATCCCGTCCAGAACCCTAAACCTTCTGCTCGCCGCCGCACCCCCAAAAGGCCCAATGTGAACATTGGGACCTTCTTAAACTTTGGTTGAAATAAACTATTGAACATTGAATGAAAGCTCTTGTGATTCACTCTCTTCAAAGTACATATAACTTTATCTTAACATTTATGTCAGTTCTTATTTCCGTTTTAGTGATTGTCATGGAAAAATGAATTCCAATGCTCAAAGTTCTACGGTAAGAAATATTATGTACCACAGTTAAATTATCAAGAATGTGTTATTATTACGTTATTTTCCTTATTTGTCTCCTCAATGGATTTAATTTTATATATAGGATAAATGTATGAATCTAAAAAAAGCAGTTAAATCAATTCAATTTATGTCTTACAAAAATTTGTGCATAATCACTTTTCCAATAGCCTATGTAATTTAACACCTCATTTGAGCAGTCGTATAAGTTGGCTCATCCAAGTAGATAAATAGTGAAGATTTATCACCATTTAGAACCATTTGTTTCAGATTGCATTGGTTCGGCATTTAACGTGATATATATATATATATATATAAATATATAATCGCTAATTTGTTGAAAAGAATCGATCATATCGATCGGGAAATTGATCCATATTTCTTCACTGATAGGACTTAATTTTAATATTTTGTATAAATATTGCTAGGTCAGTTGCCATTAGGAGGGATGAAATAGACACCTGCAAGTGGTGATAAAAAAAATAAGCATCAGTAGGAAGAGTTAACAGTAGATGAGATGGTTAGATTCTTCAATGACAGATATCTAGAGTTCAAAATTAAATTGTAATAATTTTATAAAGATGTTTTTTTAAATGGGTAGTGGATCAATGAACACTGTTTGTCAGGTTGAGTCATCATCTTCGCATCTCGATTTATTCTGAAATCGGTAGAAAATTTTTATGGAGTTAAACTAGTCGGTAGAAAACTTTTATAGGATCAGATTAGTCGGTAGGAAACTTTGCTGGTGCCAACTTAAAAAAAAGTTATATAAATTAATAGTAATTAGTAAAGATATATCATCAATGGTTGTACATGATCAATTTCATAATATATATTCGCTCGTGACAATTTTAATTAATATTGACTCTCATTTTTGTGATTTTATGAATAAATTTAATATATATATATATATATATATATATATATCCATCTTAATTGAATCATATTAATCTAGTAACATATATATATATATATATATACTTGTGAATAAAACTATGTGGAATAAATAATTATTCCTAAATTAAATCATATTAATTCATTTTCATTTAAGAAAATTATTCTAGCTTTATTTAAACATATCTCAATCTTTTATTATTATAGTATCTTACATTTAATTAATTAGAAAATTATTCTTATGGCTTTATTTCGAGCCTAAACATATCTCAATCTTGTTCATTATTATTAAATAAATAAATAAATAAATATATATATATATATATATATTATTTATTATTATATATTAACGAACCAAGTTATCGTTTAACTTTTAAACGAGCTATATCGATATAACTTTAAAACGAGCCTTTTCCCGAGCTCGAGCCGTTCACGAACTATTTATCAAACCTTTCAGTTAACTTTTATATTCTCCCAGCACATAAAAATTGCTCTCTCCCATCTCCTTTATTATTTCCTTTCTATCAAGACTCATTATTCTTCTCACTTAAGAAGTTTTTTTCTACTGTTATTTATTTACTTTCCATTTATTATCCTTCCTTTGTTCTCTTGCCATAACTCTATAGACTTTATTAATGCATACCATTGTAATAATGGAGGCTTTACTTTAATCACATCCTAAGAATTGTTTTGCTATACCTTCATGGCTTCATATCTTGTCCAGTTTATACTATCGACCACAAGCTCATTTGGCTGATGGATTTGCATACCTTTTGGCTGATAGATTTCTTATTCGGCATTTCTGATTTCTCTTTGTTTTTGTTTTCTTCCTCTTTGGTGCTTCATTTTCCTCTTCACTCATTTGCTTCTTTAATTTGTGTGCATAGTTTATTAATTTTAAATTTCTCAGATCTTTATCTCTTTGTTTTTTAATGATTCAATTTTTTCATGAATTAAGGAGATCATCATATTAAAGTTATTAATTTATTATTGTTAATATTGATCAAAATCCCTTGCACCAATAATCTTTTCTTATTTTATTTATCTTAATTTACATGAACACCACAATCATTCAAGATTCTAATCTAAAAGTTATATAATTTAGTTAATATAATGATTAACAAATGCAGAACAGTTATCTAAAGTTGATGAACAATTCATGCTTATAATTATTAGAAGATATATTTTTGTAAGTTCCAAACGTTTGATCTCTTGGAAGAATTCGACCATTGCATATTAATTAAACTCTAAAATTTGAATATATGAACACTTTCAGAATAGCTGAATATCCCTAATACATTATCAAGTCTTAAAACTTCCTATGCTAAATATAAAAATTAAGATTAGGAAGTCTCTTCATGTGATCATGTGGACGTATACTTAACACTCGCGTGTTAATTAATTTATAATATTTTCCACTAAGCTATTGATGCATATATATAATACTATCACAAATTAAAACAAATTCAAAAAGATTCTAGAAAAGCATAATATACAATTAGCTAAAGTATTGAAGATGTTGATGGCATTTGAAGAAAGCTGGTTGTTCATTTTTTCTTTTGAAAAAAACATTTAAAATATAAAAATGTGGAAATGGAGATCTTGATTGCTACTGAAGATAATATATAACTAGCTTAATTAATATAATTTTGGAGTTAATTATTATTACTTAATTAATCAAAGTAATGTGTTTTTTCTATCAATTGTTATTGTTTCATTAATGAAGACTTGAAAGAAGAAAAAAAGTTATAGTTGCTTAGCGTGATTGTGTAGTTAATAGGTTAATTGAGTTTTGAAATTATTTAGTTATAGCTTTAATCAACTCTTAATTAGCGAGCTTACTGTCTAACCTATGTTTTTCTTTTTCAATTATTTTCACATTGAAGTACTAAAAGAACTACTACTAATCTACTATCAACTCTAATTTCTCGCCTAGGGTTTGATTACCAATCAAAACTTGGCTTGCGTTGATTGAGTTTAATTGATTATCTTCATTGAGCTTTCAAATGATATACGTGGGCATTAAACAAGTGTTAACCTTTAGGTTAATCATCTCCTTCATTTGTTAATATCATGTTCATATGTTTCATGACTTGCTTAAGAAATAGGATTAGGCATCAATTAAGAAAAACAAGATCTCTAAATTTCTTAAGTTGTACTAGAGATATACTAAACAATTTGTATAAACGGAGATATTAATTAGCCATGAATGAATTAAGTTGTTTCAGCAACTTGACTAAATTTCTCCTATAACACTATTTAAAATTTACTTTCATAAATAAGAAAAAAAGGAGCGACTAATTATTTTTTTCCTTTTAGTTTTTTTTGTTTTTTATGAAAAAAGTTTAAAAGGTCAATAAAACAACTAGCGTACCTTGTCAAACAATGTCTAATTGGGCTCCTGGAAAGCCCAATAGGGAAGCCCAAATTAAGATCAAACATGGTTCGGTACCTTGGATTAGCGTAGAATCTAATGCCGATCCAATTCTCCTCCTTTCCCTTTTAAAGCAAGATTTAATGACGTCAATATGTCTTAATATAGAAACGGACAAATCTTTAGAAGCCGGATGGAGAATTTTTTAAGAAAAATAGCGGATTAAAAATAAAACACTGCATTTACACCAATTCGACCGTTGTCCAGGACTGATTCCAGATCTCAATTCGACCGTTACAACCCCCCTTGAAGTAAATACTATTGTTCGAATCACTACCGCCTCAAATTCCACTTCTTCCTCTTCTTCTCCGACGCGACCCTCTCCCCTTGAGAGATCGAATAATCCAAGAAGCAGTTAAGAAGATGACCGCCGGTGAATCGAGCGTCGATCCATCAGCGTCGGCTCTCCACCACAAGCCCCGCCACCCGCTCCACCAGATCGCCGAGAGCGCCACCCACAAGCTCCTCCTAAAGCAGTGGATCAAGGAGGAGGAGTTGGTCGCCCAGCGCGTCGCCCTCCGCGAGTCGCGCGTTGACTCCGTCGGCCGCGAGATCGCCAGCCTCTACTGCGCCTTCTTCGTCTTTCACTCTCTCGTCCTCCTCCTCCTCTACTCATCCGCCGCCGCGTCGCCCGCCTCCGCGTGCCGCCGCTCCTGGATCCCCTGCCTTTGCTCCTTCCTTTGCTCCATGGCGCTCGTCTGGGCCGTCCGCTATAAGGTCGACACGGAGTGCGTGCTGGAGCGGCTGCTCGAGCGGGAGCGGGAGGACGGCCTGCTGCTGGCCAAGTGCGTGGAGGAGCTGAAGCGGAAGGGGACGGAGTTCGACCTGCTCAAGGAGGTGGACGCGCTGCGGCGGGCCAAGAGCCTGCGCGTCGAGGCCAAGGGCGGCGGCGCCAAGGTGCGCAAGTGGTCTGCTCGCGATTTCGCCACCATGGTTCTCCTCGCGCTCTCCTGCGGCGTGTTAGGCCTCACCAGATTCGTGCTCTGTCAGTAGGCAGCGATCTCTGCGAAGGATCTCCATTAATTCTGCATCAAAACTTCCCCTTTTCTTATTAAAACAAGTGTTTTTTTTTGGAATTTTTTTTTTTTGGTGATGAAAGTGATTGCAGAACGATGCTCGTTCTGCTGTTATTAATTGCACCTTGTTCTGTACCGACACAGCCTCAAATTCTGAGGTGTTGCTTAATCAGATTATTGGAATCACGAGGAAAAAGATAGTGAATTTGCAGTTCTTCTGCAAGTCTTATTACCGTGGTGTGATGATAGATACTAATTTGAGTTTGAGCCAAGAGCTGCATAGGCTTTCATGGCACCCAAACCAATATTTACATGAGAAATAGCCAAAGTCGATCATCGGAAGTAGGCATTAATGTCCACAGGCGCAAATCATGAAACAAAAACGTTCGTTTCCGACGACAGCAACCACTCGTCGAATGACAGGAGCAGCTCCTCCGCCTCCTCCGCCGTCGCCGTCGCTTGCTTCCGTCTCTCTGCGTCAAGGAGCCGGCGGAAGAGCGAGGCGGGGCAGGGGATGCGGAGAACGCCGCTCTGCTCGTAGCCGTACTCCTGAGCCGACCGGCGGAGCAGCTCCAGGAAGACCGGCCGGCCCAGCAGCGCGGTCGGGACCTCGAACCGCTCCATCTCCTCCCCTACGCAAACCGGCACGTGCCCCTCCGCCGCCACCGCCGATATGGACTCCCTCCACCGCAGCCGCCGCAGCCACCGCCGACGCCGTAGGCACTCGCACTGGGGGGAGCCCACCACCTTCGACAGCCGCCGGATCATCGTCTCCCTGCGAAGCGAATTGGAGAAGTTGGTGGTGGTGTTTTTTTTTCCATTTCGCGGCGGCGCTTTATAGTTAGAAAAATTAGTTTTTTGAGTTGGAAAAAAAAAGAAAACAATAATTAAATAAGTGCATGATACGACTTTGTCTCATCCTCCACTACTATTTTTTTTTTACCAAAACATATTTCAACGATAATTTTTTCCTAAATTATTTGATCAAATGTTTTACTTTTTATTTTTAAATGTTCGAATAAAGAATAGTTTCATATAGGCAAAGAAATGTAAAGTACATTTTGATTAATTTAAGACATTATTTCTTAGAAGAAATTATATATATATATATATAATTAATTTAAATTCGTTTAGAATCTTTATAAACTATTATTGTTTCCATTAATGTCAATGTCAATATAGATTAAAAAATACGCTATTATTTGTCAATCATCTCTCCTAATTAGATAGGTAAAATTATAAGGAAAAAGAAAGAATTATGAACAAAATGGAATTAGTTAATCCTCATTAATGATTAAATTTGAATGGAGACCACCAACACTCTACATATTCAACTCACAAATGTTCTAGAATGACTAGTATTTAAATGTCAATGCTTAGTCACACTAAGTCTATAGACCTACTTTTTTTCAAATGTCAAAATTTGACATATTCAAATGTCCTCTAATTTTTGAATCATCAACATTTAGTGGTCAAATTAGATAAAACAGATTTTAGTTTTAAATAATTAAAATTAAAGAGATGGGAGAAAACAGGCCCAATAATCGAGTAAAGTAAAAAAAGTTGGGCGAGAATTTTGACTAATTATCCGGCCACATTTTCAATGATCAAATGGATAATACAAAGGAGAGTAAGTGGCATTTGTTGACAAATTAGATCATAACTTATCACAAAAACATAAATAAATACAGCCAAACAAATTCATACAATCCTTTCAAAAGATCCAATATAATATAAGGACGATAATTAATAAATAAATAAATTTAAAGTAATAAATTCTTTTATACTAGTAAAATAGAACAAAATCAAAACTTTAATTTTCTTAAATTAGTTTTTTTTAACTTTAACCAAATACTTGTTATAATAAACTCATGATTCCAGTTTTATTTTTCTACTTTATTAGAATTATATGCTTTTGTTTTTTTAAAAAAAATCCATGTTTCTAATTCATTGCACTTTATTAATTTTTGATAATTAAAAACTCTTTTTTAAAAAAGGCATGCTAAGGAAGAAGAAAGTCATAAGAAGAATATAATAATAATAAAAAAACTTTGCGTCCTGCATGTGAATTGTGATATGCTATGTCACATGAGAATGACCCGTGATGATTAAATAATAATAATCTAAATTCAAATTGATAGAGAAATTTAAATGAATTAAGAGAGATATTACAGTTTGTTGAATGATTATAGCTGAGTTGGTTACAATGGAATAAAATTATTGAAATAGACAAAAATCAAATATCAACAAAACCGAAATAATGTCCTCCTCCGTCATAGTCAATTACAACTTCTCGATTTACCTATTCACAAATAAATTATAACTTTTCGATTTACTTATTTACAGATAATCGTGAAATCGACTATATGAAATTGCTGGAGTGACGGATTTCATCTTTTATTGAAAAGAGACATTATAAGCTCTTCACCTGGCGAGGTTCCGTTCATGCACCATTATGCCTCCAGCTACTACTACCACCACTTCGGTTCGACGTACACTCAACATCTGCTTACTATATGTGACAAGGTCCTAGAATTAGCCTTCAGCCGTCAGACTAGCTTCAGAATTCACCTTCGATTTGTAGTTAGTTTAAACCTTCAGCTCAAGGAGTTTGTCTCGAGCAAGCAAGCAGCAACAGCAGGAGTAGGCATCACTCGGGAGAGAAAGTAGCAGATATCACGAGGAAGAAGAAGCAGCAGCAGCAACACCACCGTCCTTGTTTCCTGACATCGAGGTCTTCGAGCACCCATGCTTCATTGGGTTGCTTGACATGGCAGAGCAGGAGTTTGGCTTACCATTCTGTGCGACCAGCCCTGAGCAATTTCCGCAAGTGTTCGAACTGGCAGCTGGCAAAGAAGTGATCAGAATTGTGTAGCTTAAGTTTAGTTTGATCGCAAAGCAACTTGTTGATGAGTCACAAAACCTTTGGAATTAAACAGTATGCAAGAATTACAAAAATATTGAGCCAGGAACGTACTGGCCATTCTACATATAAGTGTGTGTTTGGAACCAAAATAATTTATGTTATCCGAGTGAGTGTGTTCTATATTATGCTGGCATAGAACATACTAAAAGTAGGACTTCTATCACATTTTCTCCAGCTGCAGATATAATCCAGAGATTAAATAAAAGAGGATATTGGGAAGTAAGACTGACCAGCAAAAAGTTATCCACAGATTCTTTATCTTTTGGGGAGAAGGAAGCCTCGTCTCTTTTTCTCTGAATGAAATCACTATTTTGCTGAACCTGCAGTTAGTGGAGAAGGGGGACATACACCACTGTTATCTCCAATTTGTAGTTTTAGGTTAAATGTAATTGATAAGTTGAGCACATTCAATTTCTTGAGTAGTAATATCTTTTCTTTCTGCCCCCATTACAGGTAGTAAAACAAACAGAGATCCCTTGGTTGGTACCTGGTCTATGAGTCGCTTAACAGGACAGAGGACACTTTCAAGAGATGTATTATCATGGAATCTTTTGAGAAGAATCAGTGGAATGGTCGCTAATTCAGGAAAAGATACATGGTAGCACCATTGAGAAAGATGTTCTGCCAGCAACTTAATAGCTGAAAGAACAATCTCCTGATGAAAGTCTTGTGATTTTAGCAGCTGCTTAGGCACCTATTTGACAGAAAATAGCAAAATTAAAGAATAATTAGTGAGGATGAATATTTGAAGAATGATGTAATGTAGTCATAGTAGGAGAAATAGAACAAGATTGGTTTGCACAGTGATCAGATGCAGATAAAGTCAGGGTGTATTTGACAGATTGCTTATTGAATGTGGCTCTCCATAAAAAGGTGTTGATGTGAAATGGCAAATTAACAATCACCAAAAACTGTCCAAGCATCAATCAATTAAGCAAAAGTTTAAGAATGGTAGAATCCTTGCAATAGCTACTTTTCCAATATTAGATTTGAGAACAAACTATTTATTAGAAACCGAAAAAGAAAAACGTCTCAGAATTTTAAAACAAATATGGATATTAATAATATACAAATAATTATAGTAATGTACAAACAAAAGAAAAAAGACAAAATCATGATAAACAGTATTATCATTAAACATAATATATCTAGAGTGTTTATTTTCACCTTCAATAACAAAGCAAGGTCTACACACTTTCGCTTCATTCCATCTGCATTGTTAGGCCCTCTAATTTCTAGGCAGTCGAAAAGCAAGGACTCAATCGGAATGAAAACTCCAGATGAAGAAGAGAGTTGATTCGGCATTTTAACACATTTAAACCTTAAAGGCATATATCGCGGTCCAAAAAATAAGTGAGCGATCCCTTTTATGATTCCAATAATCGAGAAAACTAACTGCTCCAGATCATAATTCTTGGAATTGCAAGAAACAAACTTAACCCACAAGCTGACACAGTTGAGATACTGCCAACTATATATCTTCTTGAGTTCATCCTGCATGCAAAACAATAAGAAAAAAGAACTGCATTTGTAAAGGTCTCTCTCTACAAGATCTTCAAAGTCAATAGCTAGTTTCTTGAAAGACCAAAAAGAAGCAATAGACTTTATACATCCAATTATGTAGAAGAAAAAATAAAACAGGGATTAATGAAATCTATCCCCTTTTGAATGTTTGAACAACTAAAAATTTTACACACAAAAAAAAAGTTAAGAGTTTGACTTTTGGCTCATTGGATCACTTTAAGGAAAAATAATCTACCTGATATCTTGAAAATTGCAGGCAGGAGAAGCCTCTTCATGCTAGAAAACATCATAAATAGTGGATTGAACATGTGATTTTTAGATTATATATTTTTCAAAAATCAGTTTAGAGAATCTCCAGTTGAACTACTAACTTTCAGGAAGTTAGTGACAGAATTCAGTATCAATGATTGCATCTGTGAAAACAAAGAAACTAATATAGGACATCAGAGCAAGCCATAAATTAAGAAGCTCTCATTCATTATAGGATATGCAAGAGAAACAATCCAACTCAGACTACTGTTAAAAGTTTTTTCTAGAAATTTGGTAAATGTTTTGTTTTCCACAATCTCAAGAAACCAGTTTAAAAAGAAATATCATGTTTAAAATTTGAATGGTAGATATCAAATGACCTTAACAAACAGAAACTAGCATTGAATCTAAAACTTACTCTAGAATGTACTATGGTTGTCTAATGGGATCTGATGGAGCCTTTTCTAAAAGCATTCTTTTTTAGATTTCTTACAAATATCAGACACCTTTACAATAAATTTGAAATTTACCATTTCCCACTACCAATCAATAAATTTCCAATTGAAATATCCATCCATTTAGTACAATCCAACAATCACATGAATGACTTAGTACAATTATAGGAGAACAAAGATTTTCAGCATGCAAATATATTTTCACCATATACGGCTACGGGCCTCATGGTGTAACTTATAAAATAAGCATAATAGAAACATAGATGTAAAGAGCTATGTGGGATTTTAGACCTTTTTCATTGTTTTAAGGGCAAGTCTCAAGATATTGGCAAGCTGCTGTATGGACACGAACACCTCTGATATGACTTCTGAATGTCTAATGAATAAGTTCCACAATGGAATTTTCCAAAAATTCAATATGTTCAATGTTTTGAGGCTCCATGAACTTGCTAGTTTTAATAAAAGCTACAAATGCTTTTGTCAGGCATGTATTGATATTGTCCAAAGAAAATTCTGAAGCAATGCCCCATAAAATTAAAAAAGAACTTTGAGACAGATCCTTGTCACCAGTAACCCACAAATGAATGGATATCTGCATCGAAATGGTGAACAAGGGAAAATATTGAAAGATAAAGATACATTTCTCAATTGTAACTAAACTTTCTTGGCTATAATATACAATAGCCAGCCTTTGGTCACACTAACTACTGAATATTGAGATATTTCTTTTGCAGCCCACCCATTTTTTGTTTTTTGTTGAAGAATGTCAAATTTCTCCCAGTGGAATGCCTTCAACTGGCCTATTATAACATATAGCTAACAAGATTATAACCAATCATGTTGCATAGAATTATATAAATAGTCTACTCTTCATAGATATTCAATATTGTTGATAAACTATGCTTTCCACACAAACTCTAGGGCTTAAGCAACAAGTCAGATTTCCTAACAGAATATTAAACTGTTATAAAATATGACGCATAGGTTTACAAGTTTGCGGCATGCCCTATAAATAAAAATGTTGAAATTTATCCCTAGTTATCATGACCTAACTGATTGTGGTAGTTGCTGGGTGCTACTTGAAGCTTTAGCAAGGAGCACGTTTGACATACCTTGATCAGTTTCTTTGTTAGGGATAGGAAAGCAGAAAATAGTAGGATTGATGATCTGAGCTGAGATAACAAACTCAAGAATATGGCTGTCTGTTTCTTGATTCAAAAGAAACAGAGAACTCCTTAGAAATGACTTGATCAGCGGTCGCACAGTTTTCCATTCTGGCTTATTTGTCATTTTCAAAATGTAATCTTTATTCAGAGAACCAGAAAACCTCAAGAGCCTACGAAAGATTCCCTCGGCTTCAGATAGAACAAACGTTAAAATCTTAGAGAAAACCTCTCCATTAGCAATATTTACTGGTGAAACTTCACCAGTGTCCAGACCATAACGACAAGCTGCTCTGAAGGCATTGAGCAGGTTGGCAAGTGCAGAGCTATTTGGCTGCTCCATTTGCAGCCAACACCATACGTCCACAGTTGAGCTTGTAATGACTTTGCTAACTTTTGAAATTTCATCCTCTATTAGATCTTCATCATCAATGCTACAGGTATCACCTTCATCATTCGAATACTACTATCACAGGTAGGCTAAAATAGCTTTAGTATGATTGCTTATTGTTCAATATACAAGTTGTAGAAAATAAACAAAAAAACTGAAAATACTAAGACAAACATACTTATACCAACTGAAGATAACAGATGCATCACATACTAGTTTAGTAATAAATTGACATAATGACCAGAAAATGCATAAGTATGCTTACTTGGTAGGCATAGCTTCACAGCTATCGAAATACATGTTCTGGCATGTCGGGTTTGTTTGGTTGTTATAGTGAAATAGCCAACTTCCAAGCATTTGGTTATCACAGGGTAGGCTACAAGCTGAAAATTAAAATCCATATGCAAGATAGGCCATAAACTGAAGCTATTTGGTCTAAATTCTGTTTGCAACTTGAAATGGCTGCATGTCACACTTGCAGGATGCATCCGCATGTCGGGTTTGTTTGGGTTTTCCTTCCTCGTCGGCGAAACCGCGAGGCTCGCCCCTCTGGCCGTCTTCCTCTGTTCCTCTCCGGCGAATCGCCGCCTCGCCCCTCTGACCGTCTTCCTCGCCGGCGAAACCGCGAGGGCCTCGCCCCTCCCTCTGGCCGTCTTCCTCGCCCTCTGGCGGCTAGAGTCTGGCCGTGACTGTGAGGCTCTCCAGTGGCCGCGGCGAGGCTCGCTCCTCTGGCCGTCTTCCTCGCAGGCGAAATCATCTTCCCTGCCGCGTTGGATCCGATTACTCCGTATTTGGGCATCTTGTTTGCAGGCTTCCTTGATTGTTGTTTACTCCATATTTGGGCGTGAAAATCTTTTCCTTTTTCCATATTATTGTTGCTGAGATTTAGCTTTTATAGTGTTTGATCCTTAAAATGAATCGTTCTGGATCATTTGACGGACTACAAAGGTAAATTATTTCTGTTTTATTATTAATTGTTAGTAGATAGTTCATTATTAGAGTAAATATTTATCTTTCAATTTTTATTATTATTTAAATATAAATATGTCTACTAAAAAAATATGATTTTGGACATACAAAACGCATGTCACACTTGCAATTGAATTAAAAGATAATACTAAAGCAAAAAGAAATTTGTCTTAAATAATACTTAGTGTCAAATACCTAGTGAAAGGATCTAACAAGGAATTAAGGCATAGATTATCTGAGATGATCACTCTGATAAAGATAAATGATTAGGAAACAAACCCATATACCACACTTAAAAATTAAAGATATTTCAGTGACAAGTGCCTAAAAAATTTGCTAGAAGAAGATATCTCATAAAAACCAAATATATAAAAAAGATTTTTTTTCCCTTTTTCCCCTTGATATTGGGTTTTAGCCAAAAGCACACATGCAGAATCTGAAATCAACATAAAACAGAGGCATGTCTGGATTTTCATTTTTTAAGACAGAATTATCTATGAAAAGAGACTAAACTAAGTAGAGTAAAATTTAATAAACAGAGTTATGAACCAAACTAGAAGAAAAATAAAATTCAAATTTATTAATAATTGTCGCAGAATCACAATTGCTGAAAGTTCTCACCTTATCACACAGTTTGGATAATTTTCTCTTCTGATTGTTTAGTCTTTGATTAATTTCTTTGTTATGTTCTAGTAAAAAAACATCGGTGCACTTTTCTGCAGATATATTGCAAAAGTTAGATAAATAAACTCATCACACAGCAGTATTGTAGTATCTGAAGGGTAAAGCAACACTAACCTTCAGAACAACTCTCCCCTTCATCTTCAGAAATATATGGGCATTCAGGATCCTGTAGAAAACTATTATCAGCATAATTTACAGCGATGAGGTAAGCAAATGCACATGCAGTATATAATAAGATCGCTTGCTGTCAAGAATATAAATTTGCACATTGCAGCAGCATGAGGGAAATTGAGATCAAACAATCACAAAAAGTAATATAATAACAGTTTAAAAGAAAAAAGTTATGTTAAAGGGTTTTCTAGTTTGAAATTTACAGAATGAATATTTAACAAATTTGTGAACAAATATTTTATACTCAAAAAATAAAAGATAGAAAAATCAACTCATCTAGAATGTCAGCAGAAATACAAATATACACTTGAACAAACTTGAGAAATATATGTACAACAGTAATGTCAATCATTCATCAAAACAAACATATGAAATTTAATACGCAAAAGAAAATTGGGGGAAAAATCAATTTTTCATTCAGCATTTATGTTATTTCTGATAACTAACTCATCCGAAGATCTAGATGAGGTAAACAATAATATTTTTCTTGCTCTCTGACAATCAAAATATCCACATAAAAGAAGCAATGACCACAATTTATCGTACAAAATAAGCTACCTCAGTAAAGGTTAGTATGGTGAGAACCAAGAATGAGGATCCAATTTGCATACCTCAGAGAGGTATCCATCACTATCTGAAACATCTTCATCAAAATCATCATCTTCCTTAATTAATAAATCACCAAGAAAACTTTTGGAAGCAAGTCCATCTGGAATCTGCTCTTCAGGATCTCTATAAGTGAGGGAAAAAAGGTAAAATTTTAACAAGTTTTAACACACACACACAAAACACTAGATAAACTAAGTTAAAGCAACAACACCCTCTTTCACATTCTTAAGGAACAAATTCTTACACAGGAATCTGCAGATCATTTTCCAACTTTTTGCTTTCTTCGAGGGAGTCATTATTTCCTGTCAAATATCAATTATTTAGCTAAACGAACCGGCAACGGGAAAGAAGAAATGCAATTAGGAAATTACACATTATTAAAAAAATTTTCCCACTTCACCCTGCAAAAACATAAAACCCCACTAATACAATAAATTTACAACATAACAACACTATCATCCAACATAACAAAGCGCGGGGACCAAGAAATGGATGACAAGTTGCATCCTTTGTGGTTCGGTTTAACCTTTTCAAGGATCAAATTTCTTCTTGAACACAGCACTGAGCTTGCGCTTCCGCTTCATCACGGATTGGAGATTCTTCTTAGCGAACTTCCTGGCCCCCCTTCCCATTTTCTTCGCCATCTTTGGTTCCAGATGACTTGGAATTCAGGGAAGCGAGGAGAGATGGCCGACGGGTCAGAAGAGGCCTTTTAGCGAATTAGGGTTTAGGACGGGAGGGGAGAACCGAGCGCGTCTCAACGTTCAAAGAAACATACTACTCCAAATGACTAAAATACCCACACAAATTGCTTCCCTTAAACGCTTTCTTAATAATAATATTAATATTTGCTTAAATGAATTTTTTTCAAATATGAACATTAAAAATATATATATTTCCCCTGCTTTACAATTTACAAATCAACCCATTATGATTTACAAAATTGAAGATCACAGTTTTGATAACTATGTGATCTTCAATTCAATCTTGTTCCCTATATCGCGTTTACGCAGTGCAACGTGTGCAGCCTTGCAATGGCGTCCGCAGTCAATTTCTCCTGTTTCCTCTTCTTCCTCCTCTGCACTTCTCACGCAGCAAATCATCAACAAACCAACTTCCTCAATTGCTTTCTTGATGCAACCGGAGGATCTTCCTCTTCTCCTTCGAAGATTTACACTCCCAACACCACCTCCTTCTCCACCCTCTTCCGCTCCTCCGTCCAAAACATCCGGTTTCTCTCCTCCGGCGCAGAGACTCCCTCCTTCATCATCCTCCCCTCCGTCGACCACGACGCCCAGGCCGCGGTCCTCTGCGGCCGACGTCACGGCATCCGCCTCCGCGTCCG
The DNA here is from genome assembly GCF_044706935.1 of Curcuma longa. Taxonomy (NCBI): domain Eukaryota; kingdom Viridiplantae; phylum Streptophyta; class Magnoliopsida; order Zingiberales; family Zingiberaceae; genus Curcuma; species Curcuma longa. The sequence continues at coordinate 628,999 of NC_133872.1, read as the reverse complement.
GAGTGGCGGCCATGACTACGAAGGCCTCTCCTACGTCTCCTTCTCCAGTAGTGATGGCCCGTTTGCCGTCGTCGACCTCTCTGGCCTTCGCTCCATCGAGGTAGACGCCGCAGCCCGCACCGCCTGGGTCGGCGCTGGAGCCACCGTCGGCGAGGTGTACTACCACGTGGCTGCCGCCAGCCCCACCGCCGGGTTCCCTGCCGGCATCTGCTCCACGGTCGGTGTCGGCGGGCAATTCAGCGGCGGCGGCATCGGGTCCCTGCAGAGGAAGTACGGCGTCTCCGCCGACAACGTCGTGGATGCCAAGCTGGTCAACGCCGAGGGCCAGTTGTTGACCAGGGAGACCATGGGGGAAGACTTGTTTTGGGCGATAAGAGGCGGCGGCGCGGCGAATTTCGGGGTCGTCGTGGCCTACAAGTTGCGACTCGTCCCGATGCCGCCCAAAGTGACGGCGTTCTCCGTGAGCAGAACGCTGGGGCAGGGTGCGACGAGGCTGCTGCATTCATGGCAGAGCATCGCGCCGCGGCTCGCCGACGATCTATGGATCAGGGCCTTGGTGAGCGCGGTCGGCGAAGCGCCGGTGAACCGCACGATCAATGCCACATTCCAAGGCCTGTTCCTGGGGCCGCGTCGCGCTGCGCTCGCGGCCATCAAGAAGAGCTTCCCTGAGCTGGGCGTGAGGGCCAAGGACTGCAACGAGTTGAGTTGGGTGGAGACGAATCTCTACTTCGATGGCCGTGCATTTAATGATACCCGCGTGCTGTTGGACCGGCGGCCGGTGTACAACATCTCCTTCAAGGCCAAGTCGGACTTCGTGAGGGAGCCAATCTCCGAGAAGGCATGGGAGGGGATTTGGAAGGTGATGATGGAGGGGGAGGAGGAGCCTCTGGCGATGATACTCGAGCCGTGGGGAGGAAGGCTTTGGGACATAGAGGACGATGCCATTGCCTTCCCTCACAGGAAGGGGAATTTGTATAATATTCAGTACATCATGGGGTGGTTGGAGACAGAGGCGGCGGTGACGGAGAGGCACCTGAGGTGGATGAGGAGGCTCTACGACTACATGGCCCCTCACGTGTCGACCAATCCGAGAGCTGCGTATCTTAACTACAAGGATATCGACTTGGGGAGCAGCAAAGAGGAAGGCAGGACGAGCTACAAGGAGGCAAGCGCTTGGGGAAGAAGATACTTCCTGCACAACTTTGACAAGCTTGCCAAAGTCAAGGATCGAGTTGACCCGGAAAACTACTTCTGGAATGAACAAGGCATCCCTCCTTTTGCTGCTTGATGAATGCCACAAGATTACGCTTGTATTTTAATGCATTTAATATATCGATCGAGGAAGGTACCTTGGATATGTGGACATAAATGGACGTTGAATCTATCCATGCATGCGCCGGCCATGCCTGATGTCCACAAACAAATTGCAATCCAAACAAATTAATTTGGAAAAGTCAACTTCAAATAACGATTTAATTGTCGGACTCTGACTTATTAATGTTTTTCTTCAACTTAGCTGTACAAAGACGATTGTTAAATGGAAAAGTCAGGGTTAAAAAGGACAAATTTTTTATTAGACACAGTTAGAACATTAACTAGACATGCAAAGTCAGGGTTATAGAAATTAATTCAAAGTCAGGGTTAAAGAAATTAATTCAAAGTTAAATCCAAGGAAACGTATGCTATCTTGCTTTTCTTGCTAATAAAATCGGACCAGCAAGCAAAGAAATGGTATCTTACTTTTCTTTGCTTAATGAATTTTGTTCAAATATGAACATATTTTATATATATACATATATATGATATATTATACATACATCTAGATAAATAATCCGCACTCAGTATGTTTTTTTAATTTTCATTTATTTTAACTTAAATATTATAATTTAAATTCTAAATTTTAAATCTTTTATCTTAAATCTTAAAAAATAATTAACATTGAGTATTCATATATCGTTCACGGATGAGCATACAGTAAATCATCTTCCTTTATATATATATATATATATATATATATATATATATATATATATATATATATATATTTATGGTTTTCAGTATTTTATTTTTCATTGGAATACAATCACTTTATTTAATAAAATGATATGAATAACATCAAATAACAATAATAAAACAAGTTTTGTTAATATATATATTTTTTAAAATGAGCTAGTATTGTATTTTAATGAGATTTCAATTTAGTATACAAGAGTTTAAATTAATTCCAACCCAATGAGTAATTGTTATGCTTCTCGACTAAATTTTGATAAATGACTTCTTTAAATCGTATTTTGAATAGACTAGTCAACTATTTAATCATATTTTGGACGACCAATCATATATATATATATATAATATAATCTTTCAACCAAACGACATACGCAACAATTCCTAGCCAATAACTGTCCATGTTGGCGTCAAATGCACGTGTTTGAAAAATCAAACGGATACCCTTTTATTTTCAAATGATTAAAAGGGTTTTTCTTTTAAAAATTTTTATTAAAAAATACATCTATTCTTTTTATTCTCATATATCAAATATCCATCAATATTATTTTATATTATTAGTTTCTATTTAAATCTCCCATCTAATTTTTAAAGGACGTGTTGCAGTTATTATGATTTTGTAACTGTTATATTGTGTTTGACATATTTAATATTCAAAAATATGAATGAATGTGATAAGCAAAGTTAAATATGTATATATAGTAGAAATTATAATTTTATAACTATTACAATATAGATGAACCATATCAAATCTTAATTTTAATATATAGACAAGAAATAACATGAATATTATTTAATAAATTAAATATGTGTTCTATAAAATTGTAGTTGCTATACGTATGATCGAAAATTATAATTCAGAAAATAATATAATTTAGAATAATACTGATAGGTATTTAGATAAATATATACAAGTGAGATCTTTTGATAAAAAAAATAAAGTAGAATATGGCTATGGCTAATTTTTTTACTGGACATATCCCAACTTTATCCACACCCCTACATTTCAAATTACAAATCAACACATTATGAGTTATAAAGAAGCATGGTAAGAGAATGTCACGGAATGTGCCTTATAATTTGATTTGCAAATGATATTGTGTATATTTGAATTATAAACAACAATCATTTAGAGACATTTTGATAATACTTTTCAAATAAGGGATAAAATAATAATTGTAAAAGTAGAGGGCTATTTTTAAAACGTAGGGGGGGAAGGAGGGGTTTTTTGATAAATATGGTATCTTCGATCTCTATATATGGCCCGTGTTGCGCAGAGGAACATGCAAGCTTGCAATGACGTCCACCGTCATCTTCTCCTGTTTACTCTTCTTCCTCCTCCGCACTTCTCACGCAGCAAATCAACAACAAACCAACTTCCTCAATTGCTTTCTTGAAGCAACCGGAGGATCTTCCTCTTCTCCTTCGAAGATTTACACTCCCAACACCACCTCCTTCTCCACCCTCTTCCGCTCCTCCGTCCAAAACATCCGGTTTCTCTCCTCCGGCGCAGAGACTCCCTCCTTCATCATCCTCCCCTCCGTCGTCCACGACGCCCAGGCCGCGGTCCTCTGCGGGCGACGTCACGGCGTCCGCCTCCGCGTCCGCAGCGGCGGCCATGACTACGAGGGCCTCTCCTACGTCTCCTTCTCCAGTACTGATGGTCCGTTTGCCATCGTCGACCTCTCTGGCCTTCGCTCCATCGAGGTAGACGCCGCAGCCCGCACCGCCTGGGTCGGCGCTGGCGCCACCCTCGGCGAGGTGTATTACCACGCGGCTGCCGCCAGCCCCACAGCCGGGTTCCCTGCCGGCATCTGCCCCACGGTCGGTGTCGGCGGGCACATCAGCGGCGGCGGCATTGGGTCGCTGCAGAGGAAGTACGGCCTCGCCGCAGATAACGTCGTGGATGTCAAGCTGGTCAACGCCGAGGGCGAGCTGTTGACCAGGGAGACCATGGGGGAAGACTTGTTTTGGGCGATAAGAGGCGGCGGCGCCGCGAACTTCGGCGTCGTCGTGGCCTACAAGTTGCGACTCGTCCCGGTGCCGTCCAGACTGACGGTGTTCTCCGTGAGAAGAACGCTGGGGCAGGGTGCGACGAGGCTGCTGCATTCATGGCAGAGCATCGCGCCGCGGCTCGCCGACGATCTATGGATCAGGGTCTTGGTGATGGCGGTCGGCGAGGCGCCGGCGAACCGCACGATCCAGGCCATATTCCAAGGCCTGTTCCTGGGGCCGCGTCGCGCTACCCTTGCAGCCATCAAGAAGAGCTTCCCGGAGCTGCGCGTGAGGGCCGAGGACTGCAACGAGCTGAGTTGGGTGGAGTCGACTCTCTACTTCGATGGCCGTGCATTGAATAATACCCGCGTGCTGTTGGACCGGCGGCCGGCGTTCAACAGCTCCTTCAAAGCCAAGTCGGACTTCGTGAGGGAGCCAATCTCCCAGAAGGCATGGGAGGGGATTTGGAAGGTTATGATGGAGGGGGAGGAGGAGCCTCTGGAGATGATATTCGAGCCGTGGGGCGGAAGGCTTTGGGACATAGAGGACGATGCCATTGCCTTCCCTCACAGGAAGGGGAATTTGTATAACATTCAGTACTTCATGAGGTGGTTCGAGACGGAGGCGGCGGTGACGGAGAGGCACTTGAGGTGGATGAGGAGACTCTACGACTACATGGCCCCTCACGTGTCGAGCAATCCGAGAGCTGCGTATCTTAACTACAAGGACATCGACTTGGGGATCAGCACAGAGGAAGGCAGGACGAGCTACGAGGAGGCAAGCGCTTGGGGAAGAAGATACTTCCTGCACAACTTTGACAAGCTTGCCAAAGTCAAGGCTCGAGTTGACCCGGATAACTACTTCTGGAATGAACAAGGCATCCCTCCTTTTGCGGCTTAGTGAATATAATTAATTAATGTCACAGGATAATTAAATAATTACAATTATGCTTTGTATTTACAATAAATAAATTATGAAGTTCGTTGTTCTAGATGAGAAATGAGATCCACTGAATTGTTAGCATATATAATAAATTAAAGAAATAGCGTTTGAATTATTGATCATACGATACAAATAGACATAATTGATGACGTGGATTTGAAATGGAAATGTTAGGGTTAAAGAAATTAAGAAGGGCAACTTTAAGATCATACATGTATAAAACTTTCAAAGTTCAATCCAAGGAAAAGTATGCTATCTTACTTTTCAATTGCTAATAAAATTAGACAATTAATCAAAGAAATGAGAAAGAAGACCGACCAACCAATGCTTGGAACCAATTAATGGTCATTTACGATTTCTTCTGCAAAAATGTGAAATTCGTCACCTTACCGGTCCCATCCATTTACGATTTCAATCCTTGATGGAGGCATCATATTAGCAATCAATATCACAATTAAACTTCAATAAACTATAGTCAAAACTATATAGCTACTTTCATATTGGCAATATTAACGAGATAACTATAAGTTAAGCTAAAGGAGTCGATGGTAAATTAAGTTCATAGAAGCAACACCACATAAAACACAATGCAATATTAAATAAGGTATGGCCGATCCTAATAATTTTTGAGTATGAGTCTAACTTAAAAGAAAACTCTTAAATCATAATCGTGTGTTCATATTCTTTTAGTTCATAATTTTTTTTTCAAATTAAATAAATATATTAAAGATAATATACAAAATTAATCATAATAGTCAAAATATTTTTATTATAGTATTTACCTTACAGTTCAGATTTAAAAATTTCCAATCAAGTATGTATAATCAAGTTGTTAAGTAATTTCTTTAATTTCTCAATTGACAATATAATCAATTTATTCCATCTTTCTTGTGACATGGTTGATTGGAGAAAACTTTTTGATAAACTTTTACTTTGAAAGTTTTCATTCTCCACTTGCTATTATAAACGGAATAGTTAATAAGATTTTATAAACAATGTGAGCATTTGAAAAATATCTATCTATTTTATTTAAGTAATTCATTACATTAATTGTGGATTTTGCTTTTTTTTAATAACAAACACTTCAAAAATGTCAACTCGGAAAATAAATCATCTCATTAATATCAGAACAACCCATGAATCAAAATTTTCAAGATTCTTACAGCAAGAATTCAATAATGTTTAATCACCTGCATATTGTAACCTGCAGATTGAATAAAAAAAATCAAATATTTCTTTATATTTTTAAAATTGTTCAAATCGAGTTTTCATAGAAAAACAAACTTAATCGATTATAAAGAAAAAGTAGTTGATACGAAAGTATTCTACAACTGTCTGCATCACTTCTTCACTATTATTTTCACCAAATTACTTCTTTCTTAAACAACACGTTTCTCCCTAAATACAACTTCAATGTTCATCTTACTTGTCATTTCTTTAGTTTCAACCATGACCTTATGGTAATCATTTTCCCTAAATTTTTCTAGAAATAAAATAATTAATTATAAATGTTTGATAACAATTAATATCAATATTCATATATCTTCGGATTGAAGAAATTTATAGCAAGTAACAATTTGTATCAAATTAATTACAACATCAAGTAATTATGGGCCATTATTATATAATAATTTTTGTTTTCAAAAAATTATGAGTCTGAAAAAAAATCTGAATCTAATAACTCTTTTGCCTTCTAATAAATTAAACACGACCTCAGTGGCAAAACACACTAATTAATAAACTAACTTAAAGCAGGATCACGTTCTTTCACATTCTTAAAATAAAATAAAACAAAATCTTACGCTTTTACAACTTTTTTCCTTTCTTCGAGGGAGGTATTATTTCTTGCAAAAGACAATTAAATAAAATATCAGCAACTAATCTCACGTTTCAGAATAAATTAATATCAAATTATATTAACAGATAACAGGAAAGAGGGAAAAAACAATAATCGGTTGGATATTGAGGTCTTAATGGACCAATATGATTTTATAGAAAAATCAGAATGTCATCAATTGATAAAGTCGTAATTGACTTCAAAATCGAAATCTACGTTTCGTGTAGATAGATTTAGACTATTAATTTGCTCAAAATAGATTAAGGGTGAATGAGAAATTAATTATTTAAAGTCGGGCCGAATAATATTAATTATTAATTAATGTTATATATAAGGAAGTAGATGGGGAATAGTCCCATATCGAAAATTTTTGATAGATTTCCTTTCCTTATTAATGATGTTGTGTTAATAGAGTTATCACAAAAAGACTATCTGCTCTCTTCTCAGGGGCGAGCAGGTGCACTCACTTGTGAGCCCCTCACGCGCGCATGTTCGCAATGGACATTTTGTCGACGTAATTTGCACTTCGCATGTAAGCGTCAGCTCGAATAGATCATTTGATTCAGATCCGACGGCTGATGACCAAATGATAGATTTGAGGGTCACAACCCTTCCGATCTGATAGATGAGATTAAAGTGGGCTATGTGAAGGGTTACAACCCTCCAGATTGAATGATCCAGATCGATCCCGTCCAAAGAACACATCCTCTCACCCAAAGAACATTTAACCTCTTCATTTGGTATAAATAGATCCTCCAGATGCTGGAAAGATCATCGAATTCATCGATTCTCCTCGTTCCTTATGCATTCATCTCATCTAGTGCATTCGGAGTCCAAAAAGTCTACGAGAAGATTCGTTGGTCTCGGAATTTGAAGTGCTAATATTCGGAGACGTTCGTCGTTGTATCTTGAGAACGAGTTCCTGCTATCCATAAGCACCGTAGCGGAACAATATCATTTACGGATATAGTGTTGAATACTAGTCTCGATGATCCGTATCACTTTGTGTACTCCTGGAACTACCAGAAACAACATAATCAACATGTACCTTATTATTTATTTATTTTTCACTTCACCCTGCAAGAACATAAAATCCTCACTAATACAATTATAACTTTACTAGATAACAACTCTATCATTCCAACATATATAACAAAGTGTGGGACGAAGAAATGCAAGAAAAATCGCATCCTTTGCGGTTCGATTTTACCTTTTCGAGGAGTAAATTTGTTCTTGAACATAGAATTGAGGCATCGAGTTTGCTCGCCCAATTGTAAACATATTTTTAGGCCAAATTTAGGCTTTTTTATCTTAATAATAAATAAATTTCGATCAAAATTATTATAATTTTAACCAAACTACTTTAATCAATTATTTTATATTAATACAAAATTTTAATTAAAGCTGTTGTAATAATATTTGATCAAATTAAATTAATTCTCACTAAATTTCAACCATTTTAATCAATTCTTGATCAGTTTGATTTTACTTAATGTTAAAAAACTTTCATCTAAAACAAATATGATGTATATTATTTTAATATTTAAAAAAGTGCCCTCTTATCAAAAGTCGACGCATAGCAATATTAATATTTGCTTAAATATATTTTCAAATATGGATATTAAAATTATATATATATATATGAGATTGGATAAGGTTATTTTAATCAAAATAATAAATAATTTCCATCCCACGTGTTGTTATATTTTTAAAAATAAAAAATACCCAAGGTAAATTTTAACTACGCATATAAAACTGGTAATTAAAGGTAACATATAGTCATATATATATATAACATCGTCACTATAAATTTTAGGTACGGATATCAAAACTGTGGTTATTAGATATCTATACCTACATTTATATTTTACTGTCACTATAAATTTTTTTTAATATGAGTATAAGTAATATATATCTATATTTATAATATATCGTCACTATAAATTTCACTATCGGCTATATGGATCATTTTACGCCATTGAGCTCTATCTCCTATTATATCATCATCTATATTTAAATAAATTTTATCTTATTTTATTGTTGCTAACCAAGTCTTTTTTGGTCTACCTCGTCCTCGTTTGATATGCGTATTTGTCATAGTTTCACACCGCCTAACTGGGGCATTTATCGGTCGTCTAAGTACATGTCCGCATCTTTTTATGGACATGTAAACTATAAGGTGGTACGGACATGTAAAGTATCAAAATAAATACGCATGTAAAGTATCAAAATAAATACGCATGTCCGTACCACCTTAAAAAACGTGTAAGGTGGTACAGACATGTAAACTATAAATTTCACTATTATTATAAATACTTTTTAATGACATTTATCAAAATAAATTATTTTAAATATTAAAGTATCAAAATAATTTTTTTTAGATTTAAAAATAATATATATATATTATTTAAAAATAATAATATATATATTAAAATTTTAAAATAAAATTTAAAATAATTTAGAATCAAAATTTATAAATAAGACTAAATACGGATTAGTAAATATAAAATTATATTTATCTATAAATCTATTTAAAATATTTTTAAATAAAAAATAATCCATTTATAAAATATAAAATTTTAAAAGGAATTTATTAAATTATTAAAAATTTATATTATTTAAATTCATTAAAATCCTAAATAAAACCTAACCCTTCGTCCGTTCGCTATTTTTTTTTGGGTTGGCGGTGGAGACAACGGCGACTGCGGCGGAGGTAGGGCTGGGGGAGAAGAAGCGTCGGCTGAGCGTGGAGCAGGTGCGGGCGCTGGAGAAGACCTTCGAGGTGGAGAATAAGCTGGAGTCGGAGCGGAAGTTGAGTCTGGCCAGGAGATCGGCCTCCAGCCGCGGCAGGTGGCGGTGTGGTTTCAGATATGCTGCGCGCGGTGGAAGACCAAGCAGCTGGAGCTGGACTACGCAGCCCTTCGCGCTGGCTACGACGCGCTCAGCGGCGATAAAGAGGCGCTCGTCGCCCAGGTGAGCGCGATCGATCCATTCATCTTGCGATCGATCTAACCCTCGATTCCTCAGATTTGAAATTTTGATTTGGGATCAGTCAAGCCTTACCTAGTTTTAAATTTACTTTTGATTTTCTGTAGGAGCTATTGATGCTTGTTTAGTTTTGAATCAGATAGAGGGGCAAATAGCAGCAGTTAAAGAGGAAGCCTTTAGCAGGGAAGATATTCTTGAAAGGGTGCAAAAATGGTTAGCAGCATGCGAGGAGGAACCGTGGCTGGAGGAGTATAATAGGGTCTGAAATATTATTCAAATGGTAGCTTAGTCCTATATATTGTGATTTCTATATCTGTGTGATATACTGTAGGATGAGAATAGATACAATGTTGGAAGGGGAGCACACCTAATGCTTAAGTGTGCTGAGAAAGCACGCATGCTAATTAACAATATTCCAGGTACTTTGTAGACATAAACACCAAATAGAAGACTCATATTTAAAAAATCTTTCTTTTTCCTGATATGTACATCTTCATGAAATTTTCTATCTAATGTTGATTATTTGTATTTTTTAAATTTTGGTCAATGTTTATCTCAAAAATCCAATATTTCTTATCCAAACCATCCCAAAATTTACCCTTAGTTTAATTTTTTGTTCATTGTCTATGACTTTGCGGATTCATTTTACTATTATTGATGTCTGCTTTAAATATATTCCAACAAATGTAACAACTAATTATTGCATGATCTGTCTATTCTCCAAAAATTGAATCATTACTGATTTTCTTTCTTCATGTTTGGCCAAATATCTATGATTTTGGCAAATAGATCATATCTGGTGTTGAATATTGCCATAGAAACATGGTTGTTCATGGGGACTTGAAACCAGAGAATTTATTATTGGATTCAAAGTGTAATGTTAAAATTGCTGATTTTGGCTTAAGTAATGTCATGCATGATGGCCATTTTCTTTAGACTAGCTGTGGAAGTCCAAATTATGCTGCTCCTGAGGTATTTATATATTTCACCTTTTTGATATTTTGTTTTTAGATGATTTTCATTGTGATATCAAGTTGTTCATTGCAGGTCATTTCTGGAAAACTTTATGCAGGGCTGAGGTAGATGTGTGGAGTTACGGTGTCATTCTTTATGCTCTTCTTTGTGGGACCCTTCCCTTTGATGATGAGAACATACCAAATATATTTAAGAAGATGTGCAAAACATCTTACAACTTACAGCTGAACAGGTATGCTAACATCAAATAAAATTTCATTTATAATTTGTTTGAAAAGCTTATTCTCCCTGCAATATAAAATTATCTGCTTCAATATAAATTTCAATTATATTTCTAATTTCCAGTATTATTCATTTACGTTACACTAATTTGCATATTTTTTTTAAATTGTTATCTTAGTTCAAAATTTGCATACTTTTTTATAGGTTCTGTATCCTTTAAATAAGCCAAATGATCAAAGCAATTCAGGATTTTAAAGTTCATGAAGATCATGAATATAGTAGGTATTTAATTTGATTAACTTTCATTGATGTTAATTTTGTTAAATACATTCACTTATATTAATGTTTTATTATAATTTAATTTGCAGGTGATAACTAGAAGCGAAGGTGCTCATTTTGTTGATTGTTGGTGATTCATATCTATCATGTTTTGAAATTGTATTTTGTATGCACCATATATATGTACTTTATGGGAGCATAATATATATTTTTTTAGATTTTTATGATTCCGTTTGTAATATTGATACATATTATTTCAGGACATGATTTACTTTTAATATAATTAGAGTTTTTTTAAAGATAATTGTTATTCTTATGTAAATTTAAAACTATAAATTGAATTCTAAATTTTAATTTTTTTAATAACATTGTGGTTATAATTTATACTTACAGAAAAATATCATGTGGTTATAAGCTATACTCATAGAAAAAAGATTGTGGGTAATTATTTAGTCATTATTTATGATGATTTTTAGTTTTGTCACTAAAATTTATAGTGACATAATGAAATCCGTAGGTATAATTTAAGGTATTTTTTGACGGTAATGGATACCGTCACTATATGTTACATCCACGGTAAAAAAATCATACGTATATGATATTTTTCTTATAGTGATGAGATTGGATAAGGTTATTTTAATAAATAATTTCCGTCCCACTTGTTGTTATATTTTTAAAAATAAAAAAATAAAAAATGTCAATTGTTGACTTGGTCTCAACATAGTCTCAACTATTGACTTTGTCTCATCAATTGTTGACTGGGTCTAACATAGTCTCAACTGTTGACTTTGTCTCAATCGTTGACTTCACATTATTATTATTATTATTATTTACTTACCCCTACAAATTTTAATCAAAATTACTATAATTATTTGATCAAGTTAAACTAATTCTCACTAAATTTAAGCTATTTTAATCAATTCTTGATCAGTTTTAATTAATATTGTTAAAAAAACTTTCATCTAAAATTAAACTATACTACGTACCAGTTTTAATCAAATCTTTACCAAAATAAAATATTTTTAGATAAAATACGATGTATATTATTTTAATAATTAAAAAAGTGCCCTCTTATCAAAAGTCGACGCATAGCAATATTAATATTTGCTTAAACATATTTTCAAATACGGATATTAAAATAATATATATATTTGAGATCGGACAAGGTTATTTTAATCAAAATAATAAATATTTTCCGTCCTACGTTAACGTGTGAAATGCCAATCATGACATCATGTGGCATACATCGTGTGAAATGCCGATCATTCAAACTTAAACCGTATTTGTCATATGTATTTTAATCCATAAAGCAAATATATATATATATCATAGATTGACATATTCTTAAAATTAATTTTACATCGAGAGTAGGTATGAATTGATCCAATCTATAGCCTTATGTAACTGAGTTTTATCATAATTAATTCAACTATACTTAGGCTACCTTCATATATACTCAATCATATATATCATATCATTAATTTATTCTATTTGGGAAGATCCATATTGGGTTTTTACCCAATTATACCCCAACTTTATTTTTTTTAATAAATATTCGCCCCTACTTTTGGTAAGAAAATGTCATGGAGTGTGCTTTATAACTTGATTTGGAGACGATATTGTGTATATGAATGACAAAGAATAACCATTTAGAAACATTTCGATAATACTTCTAGAAAAAGGAATAAAATAATAATCGCGAAACTTGAAGGAGATTTTTCAAAAAGTACTTGATGATGATAACTTTGCTGTCTAATTTGAGCTCTATATATGCCCCCTAGATCGCGTTCCGCAGTGCAACGTGCAGCCTTGCAATGGCGTCCGCCGTCATTTTCTCCTGCTTCCTCTTCTTCCTCCTCTGCACTTCTCACGCAGCAAATCATCAGCATGCCAACTTCCTCCGTTGCTTTCTTGAAGAAACTGGAGGGTCTTCCTCTTCTCCTTCGATTATTTACACTCCCAACGCCACCTCTTTCGCCACCCTCTACCGCTCCTCCATCCAAAACCTCCGCTTCCTCTCCTCCGGCGCGGAGACTCCCTCCTTCCTCATCGTCCCCTCCGTCGCCCACGACGCCCAGGCCGCCGTCCTCTGCGGACGCCGTCACGGCGTCCGCCTCCGCGTCCGCAGCGGCGGCCATGACTACGAGGGCCTCTCCTACGTCTCCTTCTCCAGAACTCACGGCCCGTTTGCCGTCCTCGACCTCTCTGGACTCCGCTCCATCGACGTCGACGCCGAAGCCCGCACCGCCTGGGTCGGCGCTGGCGCGACCGTCGGCGAGGTGTACTACCACGTGGCTGCCGCCAGCCCCACCGCCGCGTTCCCTGTCGGCGTTTGCACCACGGTCGGTGTCGGCGGCCTGTTCAGCGGAGGCGGCCTCGGGTCGTTGCAGAGGAAGTACGGCGTCTCCGCCGACAACATCGTGGATGCCGAGCTGGTCAACGCCGACGGCGAGCTGTTGACCAGGGAGACCATGGGGGAAGACTTGTTTTGGGCGATAAGAGGCGGCGGCGCGGCGAACTTCGGCGTCGTCGTGGCCTACAAATTGCGACTCGTCCCGGTGCCGCCCCGACTGACGCTGTTCTCCGTGAGCAGAACGCTGGAGGAGGGCGCGACGAGATTGCTGCATTCATGGCAGAGCATCGCGCCGCGGGTCGCCGACGATCTATGGCTCAGGACCCTGGCGCTAGCCGTCGGCGAGGCGCCTGTGAACCGCACTATCCAGGTCATTTTCCAAGGCCTTTTCCTAGGCCCCCGTCACGCTATGCTCGCGGCCATCAATAAGAGCTTCCCCGAGCTGGGCGTGAGGGCCGAGGATTGCAACGAGTTGAGTTGGGTGGAGACGGCTCTCGCCCTCGACGGCCATCCATTGAATGATCCCAGCGTGCTGTTGGACAGGCGGCCGGTGTACAGCAACAGCTCCTTCAAGGGCAAGTCGGACTTCGTGAGGAAGCCCATCTCTCAGAAAGCATGGGAGGGGCTTTGGGAGGTTATGATGGAGGGGGAGGAGGAGCCTATGGCGATGGCACTCGAGCCCTGGGGCGGAAGGCTTTGGGACATAGAGGACGATGCCATTGCCTTCCCTCACAGGAAGGGGAATTTGTATAACATTCAGTACTTGATGAGGTGGTTTGAGACACAGGAGGCGGAGGCGGAGACGGAGAGGCACTTGAGGTGGATGAGGAGGCTCTACGACTACATGGCCCCTCACGTGTCGAGCAATCCGAGAGCTGCGTATCTTAACTACAAGGATATAGATTTGGGGAGCAGCACAGAAGAAGGAAGGACGAGCTACATGGAGGCAAGCGCTTGGGGAAGAAGATACTTCCTGCACAACTTTGACAAGCTCGCGAAAGTCAAAGCTCGAGTTGACCCGGAAAACTACTTTTGGAATGAGCAAGGCATCCCTCCTTTTGCTGCTTGGTGAATACCACTACATGCACGATAAACGATTAGTTATCCTTTGTATTTGAATGCATTAAATTTAATTACAGTACACTACCATTTACAGAACAATATTTGTAAAGTTGTTGGCGGAAACGTGCAGCCTCCGCTTGTTCCTTGTTATTAGGAGTTACTCCAAACTATCAAGAAAAGTCAAGTCACATGTCCTAAGAACTCATACTTAACCTAGCTAGTAGAGACTCAGATCTAATGAATCAGTTCAGGGACAAGATAGCTTCTCGATTGTCTACCTCAATGCGTTGACTTTATTTCTACCTCGGCTGCCAACTTCGATTTCAACTCGGTCTTAGCCACGGACCTCATCTCAATCTTGCCTGTCGATCTCAATTACCGATCTCAATCTCAAAATAGTCTCAGCTGCCGATCTCGATTTCGACTTGGCCTCAGTTGTCAACTTCATCTCGGCCTCAACTGCCAACATCAATCTCAATTTGGCCTAAGTTGCCGATTTCATCTCAATCTTGATTGTCGACCTCACTTTGACCTTGGCTACTGACCTCGATCTCAACCTCAACCGTCGAATTCACTTTTGCCTCATATGCCTTCCTCGATCTCAAATCGACCTTAGCTGTCGACCTCATCTTAGCATCGACTGCTGACCTCGATCAACTTGGTCTCAACTGTTGACTTCGTTTCGGCCTTGGCTCTCGATCTCATTCTCAACTCAACCTCAACTACCAACCTTATCTCAATTTCGCCTGCCAACCTCGTTTTAGACTTGACTACCAACCTTGATCTCAACTCGGCCTCAACTGCCGACTTCACTTTGGTCTTGACTGCCGACATCGATCTTTACTCGGTCTTAACTATCGACCTCATCTCGTCATCTGCTCCTGAGAACTACTTTTGGAATGAACAAGGCATCCCTCCTTTTGCTGCTTTGCTGATGTCTGTAAATAATTAATTAACTACTGTTGCTTCGTATTTGAATGTATTAATTAATAAAGGTATTATTTACAGATAAATGAATTTAACTGTTTGCACAATCTGACAAACAACAAGTACACAAAGAAATACAGCTAGCGCTAATTAGTTTTGCATTGTTAATATGGCACAAATCAAAATTAAATCAAGTAATTATCATCCGTTGTGTAGCTAATCCACACTACAATTCAACTGTTACAAAAATTAAAGAATCCAAAAGTAACTTTACGAACTTGGATCCATAAATTGTCAGGTAAACATGCTGATATGTATGTCATATCTTTTCTATGTAACAAAATTGGTCCATATATACTGCCAACTATATATATTCTTCTAGAGTTCATCCTGCATGCAAAACGATGAGAAAAAAGAACTGGATATATATATGTAAAGGTCTCACTCTACGGGATCTTACCGTCAATTGATAGTGATAAGATTTAAAAGTTTTATCTATTGAAAGTTGTAGTCAGTAATTTTGTCTACGTTATAGTTTGTCTGAGTTTTTAGTTTATTAATTTGCTTTAGATCCTATTAAGTAGGAGATGTGGTTGAAGTATTTCGCTGTAAAAGACCTATTTATAGGCTCTGCTTCCATTTGGTGGAATACTCAAATTTACAAGAATGTTTTGTTTCTTTCGTTTTCTCTTGGCATGTTAACAGTGGTATTAGAGTTGTTCCCCCTTCACTTTCCCCCTTCTCTGTTCTCTGTCCAACTCTACATCCCTCTTATAGTAGCTGTAGAAGCCCGCGTTGCCGTAGCAAATTTCCTCCGGGACGTAGGCGACATTTGTCCATCCCATTGTTGCGTTATTCTTGGGGTGCACGCAGTGCCGGAAGACTCCTTCGTCACCGAGAGTTGCTCTTTGGTAATTTATTTGTCCTCTCTTCTCTGTTCATCGGTAGCAGTAGGGAGAAATAAGTAACTCAAAAGAGCGACGGAGAAGGCAGGAGGTGGCAGTGGGGACAGATTCGGCCAAGAAATTGTGAATTGGAAGAGCGTCGGAGATCTCCTTACGCCGTCGTGGGTATATCTCTGATATTTCTGAATCCTCGATATTTTTTTCTCTCCTCATTTTGATCCCGAATTCGGGGGAGATCAGAAGTTTAAATAGTGTTTGGACTTCAACGGTGGTGATTTGTTAAATTGCTCATCAGTTAAACCTTGACGGTTAGGTTTGCTCTTTCTATACATCCAACTCCTTTCATTCTGCATTTTTCCTATTTTCAATTTATTAAATTAATAAACAAAACTATAACATATAAAACCTACCATAACCTCATTAACAACCATAAGATAAGGTAATCATGGTAATTTCTTTTAACAACAACAAAATTATACCTACAATAGGTGAAATCACGAGTATCCGTAGCCGAAATATGTGAAACACACCTCAAAGTAGGACCTGCACAAATAAATTTACAATCTTATATTATATAACAAAGATAATTAATTAAAATATATTGAAATTAAAATAAGATACACAAATATTATTACAACTCTAATCCGCCCGGCAACGTAACCCTAACTCGATCTAAACACTAACCTAAACCCTAACCCTAAAAATAAACATTAACTCTCACCCTAAACACTAACCATAACACTAACCCTAAACCCTAACCCCTAACCCTAAGCTAAACCCTAACCCCAATCACTAACCCTAATCCTAAACCCTAACCCTAATCATTAACCCTAACTCTAACCCTAAATCCTAACCCTAACCACTAATCCTAACCCTAACCACTAATCCTAACCCTAAACACAAACCTAACCCTAAACCTAACCGTAAACCCTAAAATTGATGTCGGCCAGCACTGTACTCCACCACCAGCCGGCCAGCCCACTCCATTGCCAGGCCAACACCCCACCAGCGGACGGCCGACCGGCCAACACCCCACCAGCGGCCGCCCGACCGCCCAACACCCCACCACTGCGCCGGCCGGCCAGCCCAGCACCTCGCGCGCGCGAGCCCCAGCACCCCGCCGCCATGCCATCGGCCGACCAACGGGCCGACGCCGGCCGACCACCTTCACGCCGCAACTTTCCAGCCCCCCCCCCAAGAGAAGAAACAACGAAAAAATATAAAGAAATTACAGATCTTACCATCGAGCAGCCTCACCTAACGCGTTTTCGTCGCCGGAGACGGAGGGATCAGAGAGGGAATCGCCGGAGGAATCGCACAGAAATCAGAGGGAGAGAAGAATGAAAAATCGCGAAGGGAAGAAGAAAAGGGGATCGGGCGGATGATAAGTTAGGGCATTTGGCAGGAAACATTTGGCAAGAAAACCAATTTCGTCGAAACTAGTTTCAATTGGCGACGAAAAATTATTTTCGTCGGTAATTTAGCGACAAAACATGTATTCGTCGCCAATTGACGACAAATTTGGCGATGAAACTAGTTTCGTCGCCAAATGCCCTAACTTATCATCACCCAGCCCCACACCCATGACCCAAACCATGTCTTTAGCCAACTTGGCGACGAATGAGAGTTTCGTCGCCAATTTGACGACAAATCAGAGTTTCGTCGCCAACTTGGCGATGAATCAGAGTTTCGTCGCCAAATTGGCGATGAATCCTAGGTTTCGTCGCAAAATTGGCGACGAAACAAAGATTTTCGTCACCATTTTGCGATGAATTTGGCGACAAAAATGTGTTCATTCCAAATTGGCAACTAAAATTTTTTCGTCGCAAATGTCATTGTAAATTTGCGACGAATACGTGTTTTGTCGCAAAATTCATCCCCTAATTTGCGACGAAAATATTTCATCACAAAAGTTTGTTGCAAATGCGTTGTATTTTTGTAGTGCAAATAATCTAGTAGTAAAGCAAGTGCAGGCCGACGCTTAATGTACGAATTAGATCGAAACCAATGGATCTGATCTCCACAATATTGATTTATAAATTACTTCATGCATAATC
The DNA here is from genome assembly GCF_044706935.1 of Curcuma longa. Lineage (NCBI taxonomy): Eukaryota > Viridiplantae > Streptophyta > Magnoliopsida > Zingiberales > Zingiberaceae > Curcuma > Curcuma longa. The sequence continues at coordinate 610,450 of NC_133872.1, read as the reverse complement.
TGTCGACACCTTGATGTTGCAAAGCAACATAAATAGGAAGAAGCAATCGAAATAATGAGCTTGATCTTTCGTAGAGTTAAGACGACGACAATCCTATTCTCCAGTTCCTTTACTTTTCAATGCAAGGTCTTACCCCTTCTACTTTCTCCACAGGCTGATCCTTGAAGGGAAGATCTGCTGTCCTTTTATTATGTAAAAAGGTGGAATCTGTCACCCTAATGGTTCCACACGGTCGGCCCCATGACCATTTATAAAAAGATAAATCGAGAAACTGTAGTTAATCACAATGGATGAAGATATTGCTTGGCTTCGCCGAGATGAAGATCTCCTGTCCTTTGTCTGAGACAAGGTTGATAGGGTTAATTAAACTCGATTGATTAAAAAATTTGAATTGATTCAAGTTGAATTTCGATATTTTAATGATCAATATATTAATTGATTAAGTGAGACATTAATTAGGGTTAAGGTTGATTGAATATTTAATAATGGAGAACATTTAAGTGAGCTACGCACTAAAAAAAAGATTATTTACGATGAATTAAAAAAAGTCATTGTAAAAATATTTTATGATGAAATCTACAACTAAAACTTTCTGTCGTTAATAGGTCATTGCCAAATTTTACAACGAAATAATAAAAATTCATCGCAAATTTTACAATAAACTTTTGTTTCGTTGCAAAATTTGTTGTAATTTTGCGACGCAAATATAATTCATCACACAATTCACTCAAATGGAAATCTACGATAAAAATTGATTTTCGTCGTAGATTTGCATCGAAACATGTTTTTATATAGTTGATCGGACACTTGATAGTCAAAAAGTTCAATAGAGAGTTAACAAGTAGAAAATTCAAATGGATCATAGTCGACTAGACACTTAATAGTTAGAAGTCCAATAGGGAGTTGACAAGTAAAAAATCTAACGGTTGATCGAATACTTGACGATTGAAAGTCCAATGGACACTTGGCATGAGAAGCAAAGTTCAAGTCGGACACTTGGTATGAGAAACAAAGTTCAAGTCGATAGATCGGACACTTGGGTTGAGATATAAAGTCCAAGTCGGTAACGATCGATCGGACACTTGACAGGTGAATAAAAGCCTAACAGTTCGGCAATGATTAGATATTAAACAAGTATGGAGTGTCATGAAGGATCGGATGTTAGATGAGTGCGAAAATCCAAATAGATCAAGGAAGACTGAAGGTTTGGTATTGAAGAAGTTCTTGCAAATTAAAAGTGACTGAATGTTATTGTTGCAATCATGCCCATAAGTTATGTTTTGATGTTTGACACCAATAAACCTTAGAGCACAAGATGAGATATCTAACATGTGCGTTAAGTGTGCAGGAAAGTCCTTACGAGGTAAGGCAAGTGGAGGAAAAGTCCAAGAGGGAGTCTTGGCATGAGGAAGTCCTTGCGGGTGAGAAGACCAGAGGCAAGGCAAAAGGAAAGTCCAAGAGGGAGTCTTGGTGTGGAAAGTACAAGAGGGAGTCTTGGCATGGAAAGTCCAAGAGGGAGTCTTGGCATGGAAAGTCCTTGTGGGTGAGAAGACCGGAGGCAAGGCAAAAGAAAAGTCCAAGAGGGTCGGGGAGCGAGCTCTTGGCACGGGAAAGCCCTTACGAGGTAAGGCAAATGAAGATCAAGAAGGTCGACGACCAGAGTCTTGATCAAGCGAGGAAAGAACTCGGTAAGATTTCATTTCAGCCATCTTTCACTGATTCCAGTCGACTGAAGGGTAAGTTCAGTCGTCTGACACCAAGTTATTACGCCTGATACGCAGTTTCAGTCGACTGTTTTTACGGCCAGTCGAGTCATTTTTAAGCTCAGTCGACTGACTTTTAAGGCCAGTCGACTGAGGCAACTCAGAAGCGAACAGAAGCCAGAATGACTCGACTGGTCGTTCACATCAGTCGACTGAGGTCAAAATCAGTCGACTGAGGGTGAAATTCAGTCGACTGGATTTTGAATTCTGACAGAAATCAGGCATGATTTCAGCAGTTCAGTAGCCGTTTTCCAGGTTTGACCATACCAGTCGACTGAAGTGGTAAATCCAGTCGACTGGTGACTTAAAAACTGAACTGGTATAAGAGGTGAGTGCACTTCGTGGAAGAGGCACTGACCCTCATTCAAACTCCAAGCTCTTGTGCTCTAGTGATCAAGCAACCACCTGGTGTTCAACCCTAAAGCTTGGAGCAATCTTGTGAAGAAGAAGAAGCTCTCTATATTGTAATCATCTCTTCTCTTCTTCTTCATTTTTGTACTTGATTTGTGTAACTTGGTGTAAGAAGATTTCTCCGCCTTCGGTGTTTTAACCGAGAAGGAGAGGAATAGTGGAAGAGTGGCTGAGTGAAGATCCTTGGATTAGTCGCCTCAAGGAGGCGGATACCAAGTAAAATACTCTTGTTAGCATTGTAGAGTTGTGAGGGAGTGAAGAAAATCTTTCCTTCATCGACAAAAGTTCGAAGAGAAGCTATTCAACCCCCCTTCTAGCTTCACAAGGTCCTTACAAATGTTAGACACGTAAAGTTTCAGTAGATTAAGATAGACCAGATGTTAACTAGGCAACGAAAAATTGACAGGTCAAAGTTGATTGGATGCTGAAAAAAAAATCCTGATAGATTGAAGTTAATTGGATATCAAATAAGACGCGAATTCAACATTAACAAGGATGGAGTCATGTATTAGCTTACTTGACTCATGTATTAACTTACTCGACTTTAACCCAAGGGTCGACAACATTAAGAAGAAGGTTGCAGGGATGTAAGAAAGGAAGAATATGAGAAAGAGGGAAGGCAATCCCGAGCTTGAGATCAGCTCATGATTAGCTGGGTAGATCAGCCGAGCTCGCTCTGTCATTGACTTTAACAAGGTTGAAATAGAAATATCACCTGATTGCATAGAGTATATCGATCGATCGATGAAGTCTAAATCCTAAAATAAGAGTTTGTGTTTTTAAGATTGCTATAATAATGCGGTTTACTACAGTATTAAAGTTTAAGATTTCTATTGTAGTATTTTGTTACAGTACTAATCAATTGATGAGTATAATTTAAAAGGGAATTATTCAATAAGGTCGAATCAAAGCAAGTTAAGGACGTAATAATTATTAAAATATATTATTTTCTTTTTGATAAGTGTATCATTGATATATGATTAATTAATAAATAAATTTATTGTTCATCTATTAATTATCTGTAACGTATTTTTTACATAATCAATCGACTGTTAATATTATTATAATAGTAGTGAATCGACTGTTAATGAAAATATGTTAGTGAATCGACTGTTAATGAAAATATGTTTATCTTAAATCTCTATATGAGCCCAATAACTTGATTTGGAGACGATATTGTGTATATATATGGATTACAAAGAATAACCATTTGGAGACATTAATTTCGACAATACTTCTAGAATAAGGGGTAAAATAATAATTGTGAAACTTGAAGGAGCTTTTTCAAAAAGTACTTTCGTGTTGATGATGATAAATATGGTGTCTTTGATATCTATATATGGCCCCTAGATCGCGTTCCGCAGTATGCAACGTGCAGCCTTGCAATGGCGTCCGCCGTCATTTTCTTCTGTTTCCTCTTCTTCCTCCTCTGCACTTCTCACGCAGCAAATCATCAGCATGCCAACTTCCTCCGTTGCTTCCTTGAAGCAACCGGAGGATCTTCCTCTTTTTCTTCGAAGATTTACACTCCCAACACCACCTCCTTCTCCACGCTCTACAGCTCGTCCATCCAAAACCTCCGCATCCTCTCCTCCGGCTCCGGCGCAGAGACTCCCTCCTTCCTCATCGTCCCCTCCGTGGCCCACGACGCCCAGGCCGCCGTCCTCTGCGGACGCCGTCACGGCGTCCGCCTCCGCGTCCGCAGCGGCGGCCATGACTACGAGGGCCTCTCCTACGTCTCCTTCTCCAGTACTGACGGCCCGTTTGCCGTCCTCGACCTCTCTGGACTCCGCTCCATCGACGTCGACGCCGAAGCCCGCACCGCCTGGGTCGGCGCTGGGGCCACCGTCGGCGAGGTGTACTACCACGTGGCTGACGCCAGCCCCACCGCCACGTTCCCTGCTGGAATCTGCACCACTGTCGGTGTCGGCGGCCTGTTCAGCGGAGGCGGCCTCGGGTCGTTGCAGAGGAAGTACGGCGTCTCCGCCGACAACATCGTGGATGCCGAGCTGGTCAACGCCGACGGCGAGCTGTTGACCAGGGAGACCATGGGGGAAGACTTGTTTTGGGCGATAAGAGGCGGCGGCGCGGCGAACTTCGGCGTCGTCGTGGCCTACAAGTTGCGACTCGTCCCGGTGCCTCCCAAACTGACTCTGTTCTCCGTGAGCAGAACGCTGGAGGAGGGTGCGACGAGGTTGCTGCATTCATGGCAGAGCATCGCGCCGCGGGTCGCCGACGATCTATGGATCAGGGCCGTCGCATTGGCTGTCGGAGAGGCGCCGCTAAACCGCACGATCCAGGTCACATTCCTAGGCCTCTTCCTGGGCCCCCGTCGAGGTATGCTCGCGGCCATCAAGAAGAGCTTCCCCGAGCTGGGCGTGAGGGCCGAGGACTGCAACGAGTTGAGTTGGGTGGAGACGGCTCTCTCCCTCGACGGCCATGCATTGAATGATACCAGCGTGCTGTTGGACCGCCGTCCGGCGTACAACAGCTCGTTCAAGATCAAGTCGGACTTCGTGAGGAAGCCCATCTCCGAGAAAGCATGGGAGGGGATTTGGAAGGTTATGATGGAGGAGGAGGAGGAGCCTCTGACGATGGCATTGGAGCCGTGGGGTGGAAGTCTTTGGGAGATAGAAGATGATGCCATTGCCTTTCCTCACAGGAAGGGGAATTTATATATCGTTCAGTACTTCATGAGGTGGTTTGAGACAGAGGCGGAGGTGACGGAGAGGCACTTGACATGGATGAGAAAGTTCTACGAATACATGACACCTCACGTGTCCAGCAATCCCAGAGCTGCGTATCTTAACTTCAAGGATATCGACTTGGGTAGCAGCACAGAGGAAGGGACGACGAGTTACACGGAAGCAAGCGCTTGGGGAAGAAGATACTTCCTGCACAACTTTGACAAGCTCGCGATAGTCAAGGCTCGAGTTGACCCTGAGAACTACTTTTGGAATGAACAGGGCATCCCTCCTTTCACTGCTTTGCTAATGTCTGTAAATAATTAAGTACTGTTGCTTCGTATTTGAATGTATTAATTAATAAAGGTATTATTATATATATATATTCTTCTAGAGTTCATCCTGCATGCAAAACGATGAGAAAAAAGAACTTGACATATATATGTAAGAGTGGTGATACACTGCATGAAACCATAGTATAAAATTGTGAGCATGACACTCACATTGGCAGTGGGGAACTTGCAGACATGTAATATGATGTCAAAGGTATATATATATATATTATATATGGTAAATATATATATATATATGTAAAGGTCTCACTCTACGGGATCTTACCGTCAATTGATAGTGATACGGTGGATACGGGATCTACGTGTGACAAAGTCAAAGTCAAAAATCAAGTGACGGTTAAAATGATCACTAGATTTCAGAAAACTCGAGTTCTTCGACCTCATCAATTCAGTTCATTCGATTTCAAAAAATTCATGCTCTTCGACTCTATTAGCTCGGCTCATCTGACTTCAGGAGACTCATGACTCGTCGACTCTATTAGGTCAATTCATCTGACTTCAAAAACTCGATCAAGACATCTCGATCTCAATAACTTAACTTAGACATTTCAATCTTCAAGACTACTACACATTTACTTTATTTCCTTAATTATCCATTAGTTGAGGCATACATCCTAATTAAGTTGGCCCATAGACAATAACTATGTAGCACTAGGTGAATAGAGAAGTGGTTATGTGATTGTCGGATTTGATCTCCTAGATGTCCTCTTTCTAATACGCAATATTTAGTGGATGGAGAGACAAACTAATTGTTATTGGATCTGATCTCCTCATTGATTTTGACATGAAAATATTTTTCGGATAACTATATAAATTCTAGAGAATGTATCTTTAAAAAGAGACACACATGCGTCTTCTTTTTCTTCTATTATTTTACTGTTTTCATCTTTTTTAGCCTTTGTGTTAATTTGAGCATCGAAATGATCATGTCAAATATCAAATCTCCACATCCATCCTAATCCATATTTGAATGTTACAATCATCCTTAGTACCGCCTCCTCCACCGTCAGAGCCTCTTACTTCTCCACCTCAACCGTCATGATCTTAGATAAGTACAGATAGTTTTTTGGTATACCAAAAAGAAGCAATAGATTACTTGAAAATCTATTACCTTTTGTATGTTTGAACCAATAAAAATTTACAAAAAAAAGGTTGTAGTTTGACTTACGGTTCGTTGGATTAATACTTGAAAATTGTGGGGAAAGGACAAGCCTCTTCCTGCTAGAAATTAAACATCATAAATGTGGGACAATTGAGCATCTGATTTTTAGATTATATACCTTTGAAAATTAGTTTGGAGAATCTACTAACTGAAACGTCTTCATTAAAATCTTTAGATTATTTCAGCGACTGTAGAAAGGAATGACAATGAATCTCGATTTGATTTATAACTTTTATTCGTTTTTACTTCGACAATAAATTCATGTTTAGAATTATTTGCGTCATTACGATCGATTTTCATGCACGTTGAACCGATTCCATTTTAGGAAATCTAACAATTATTTTCTGCAAAAGATATATCAAATAAAACATCAGCAATTATTCTCACGTTTCAGAATAAATATATCAAAAAATTTTAATTTTTTGGTAAAGCAATGAGCAATTAATTGTATATTATTATTATTATTAATTTTCATTTCGCCCTGCAAAAACATAAAACCCCCACAAATTTTAATCAAAATTACTATAATTATTTGATCAAGTTAAACTAATTCTCACTAAATTTAAGCTATTTCAATCAATTCTTGATCAGTTTTAATTAATGTTAAAAAAATTTCCACTAAATCTACAGTGTACCGGTTTTAATCAATTCTTCCCAAAATAAAATATTATTAGGTAAAACTATGATGTATATTATTTTAATTATTAAAAAAAGTGCCCTCTTATCAAAAGTCGACACATAGCAATATTAATATTTGCGTAAATATATTTTCAAATATGGATATTAAAATAATATATATATTTGAGATCGGATAAGGTTATTTTAATCAAAATAATAAATATTTTCCGTCCCACGTTAACGTGTTGTTACTTTAAAAAAATAAAAAATAAAAAGTGCCAATCATGTGGCATACATTTTAATCAAAACGCATGATCATTCAAACTTAAACATTGTTTGACCAGATCTTTAAATGTATTTTAATTCATATTAAATATACATTATTTTTAAATCGAGAGAAGGTATGAATCGATCGAATCAATAGCATCAAATAATCTATAGTAAAGCATGTGCAGGCCAACGTTTAATGCACGAGTTAGATCGAAACCAAGTGATCTGATCTCCACAATATCGATTATCATATCATTAATTTATTCTATTTGGGAAGATCCATATTGGCTTTTTACCTAATTATACCCCAACTTTATTTTTTTTATAAATCGCCCCTACTTTTTAATTTGCAAATCAACCCATAATGATTTGTAAAGAAGCATGGTAAAAATTGTCATGGAGTGTGCTTTATAACTTGATTTGGAGATGATATTGTGGCTTTGGGGCATAGTTGAATTGACTAGTATAGGACAGATTTATTGAAATTGATAAGAATTGAATTTTGATGAAATTAAGATAATATCTTTACCGTAGTGACCAACTATAATTTCAATTTCTTGATGGAGAAGAAAAGGAGATGATATTGTGTATATGAATGACAAAGAATAACTATTTAGAAGCATTTCGATAATACTTCTAGAAGAAGGGATAAAATCATAATTGTTAAACTTGAAGGATCTTTTTCAAAAATTACTTTCGTCTTGATGATGATAAATATGGTGTCCAAATTTGAGCTCTATTTATGGGCCCCTAGATCGCGTTACGCAGTGCAACGTGCAGCCTTGCAATGGCGTCCGCCGTCATTTTCTCCTGGTTCCTCTTCTTCCTCCTCTGCACTTCTCACGCAGCAAATCATCAGCATGCCAACTTCCTCCGTTGCTTTCTTGAAGAAACAGGAGGGTCTTCCTCTTCTCCTTCGATTATTTACACTCCCAACGCCACCTCTTTCGCCACCCTCTACCGCTCCTCCATCCAAAACCTCCGCTTCCTCTCCTCCGGCGCAGAGACTCCCTCCTTCCTCATCGTCCCCTCCGTCGCCCACGACGCCCAGACCGCCGTCCTCTGCGGACGCCGTCACGGCGTCCGCCTCCGCGTCCGCAGCGGCGGCCATGACTACGAGGGCCTCTCCTACGTCTCCTTCTCCAGAACTGACGGCCCGTTTGCCGTCCTCGACCTCTCTGGACTCCGCTCCATCGACGTCGACGCCGAAGCCCGCACTGCCTGGGTCGGCGCTGGCGCCACCGTCGGCGAGGTGTACTACCACGTGGCTGCCGCCAGCCCCACCGCCGCGTTCCCTGCCGGCGTTTGCACCACGGTCGGTGTCGGCGGCCAGTTCAGCGGAGGCGGCGTCGGGTCGTTGCAGAGGAAGTACGGCGTCTCCGCCGACAACATCGTGGATGCCGAGCTGGTCAACGCCAAAGGCGAGCTGTTGACCAGGGAGACCATGGGGGAAGACTTGTTTTGGGCGATAAGAGGCGGCGGCGCGGCGAACTTCGGCGTCGTCGTGGCCTACAAATTGCGACTCGTACCGGTGCCGCCCCGACTGACGCTGTTCTCCGTGAGCAGAACGCTGGAGGAGGGTGCGACGAGGTTGCTGCATTCATGGCAGAGCATCGCGCCGCGGGTCGCCGACGATCTATGGCTCAGGACCATGGCGCAAGCCGTCGGCGAGGCGCCGGTGAACCGCACTATCCAGGTCATTTTCCAAGGCCTTTTCCTGGGCCCCCGTCACGGTATGCTCGCGGCCATCAATAAGAGCTTCCCCGAGCTGGGCGTGAGGGCCGAGGATTGCAACGAGTTGAGTTGGGTGGAGACGACTCTCTCCCTCGACGGCCACGCATTGAATGATCCCAGCGTGCTGTTGGACCGGCGGCGGGTGTACAACAGCTCCTTCAAGGGCAAGTCGGACTTCGTGAGGAAGCCCATCTCTCAGAAAGCATGGGAGGGGATTTGGGAGGTTATGATGGAGGGGGAGGAGGAGCCTCTGTTCATGGTAATCGAGCCGTGGGGCGGAAGGCTTTGGGACATAGAGGACGATGCCATTGCCTTCCCTCACAGAAAGGGGAATTTGTATAACATTCAGTACTTCATGAGGTGGTTTGATCAGACACAGGTGGCGGCGGTGACGGAGAGGCACTTGACATGGATGAGGAGGCTCTACGACTACATGGCCCCTCACGTGTCGAGCAATCCGAGAGCTGCGTATCTTAACTACAAGGATATAGATTTGGGGAGCAGCACAGAGGAAGGAAGGACGAGCTACATGGAGGCAAGCGCTTGGGGAAGAAGATACTTCCTGCACAACTTTGACAAGCTCGCGATAGTCAAGGCTCGAGTTGACCCGGAAAACTACTTCTGGAATGAGCAAGGCATCCCTCCTTTTGCTGCTTGGTGAATTCCACAGGATAAACGATTAGTTATGCTTTGTATTTGAATGCATTTAATTTAATTACAGTACAGTAGCATGTACAGAAAAATATTTGTAAAGTTGTTCTATGATAAGGCGGAAACGTGCAGCCTCCGCTTGTTCCTCGTTGTTAGGAGTTACTCTGAACTATAAAACTCAAGATGAGTCACGTGTCCCAAGAACTCATACCTAACCTAGTAGAGACTCAGATCTAACTGAATCAGTTCAGGGACCAGATAGCTTCTTGGTTGTCTACCTCAATCTTGACTCGATCTTAGTTGTTGACCTCATCTCTACCTTGGCTGCCAACTTCGATTTCAACTCGGTCTCAACCACGGATGTCATCTCAATCTTGACTGTCGATCTCAATCTTAATCTCAAAATGGTCTTAGTTGTTAATTTCAATTTCGACTCGGCCTCAACTGTCAACTTCATCTCGACCTCGATTGCCAACATCAATCTCAACTAGGCCTAAGCTGATCATCTCAATCTCGATTGTCAACTTCATTTTGACCTCAACTGTTGACCTCGATCTCAACTTGACCTCAGCCATCGACCTCACTTTAGCCTCAACTGTCTTCCTCGATCGACCTCATCTCGACATCGACTGCCAACCTTGATCTTAGCTTGGTCACAATTGTTGACTTTATCTCGGCCTCGACTCTCGATCTCAATCTCAACTGCCTCAACTGCGAATCTCATCTCAATTTCGCCTGCCAACCCAACTTTGGACTTGGCTACCGATCTTGATCTCAACTCAACCTCAGCTGCCAACTTCACTTTGATCTTGGCTACTTTCATCCTCCTCAATAGCAATCTTCGAAGAACGTATATATCAATTCAGAGTTGCAGAAGAAGAACGCATATATCAATTCATTCATTGATTGATGACTTAACGGTATTTGACCCAAACGTTTAAATTACAAATGAGATCCACTGAAATTTAAACGTTTGAACAATACAAACAAGTACACAGAGCTAGAGTGCTTAATTTTGCATTACAAATATGGCACAAATCAAAATCAAGTAATTATCATCCGTTCAGTAGCTAATCCACACTACGATAGGAACTCTTCTCGCCAACTTAAATTCACTGTTACAAAAATCAAAGAATCCAAAAGTAAATTTACGAACTTGGATCCACAAATTTACAGGTAAACATGCTGATACCACTGTCATATATTTTCTATGTACAGATTGAGGGGAACAAAGTAGTTCTGCGTGATGCCGTTGTACAGGTGTTACAAAGTTCGTTGCGCTCTTTCGCTATCTTTGCCGAGGATGGGGTTGGTCCAGAGACGAACTGCTCGAGTGAGAAGATGATTCTACGCTTTCAGGCACCTCCACTTGTGTAGGGAGTAGTTTGAGGAAGCTACCTTGAATATGTGGACTTGGAATTGATGTTGAATCCATGTCTGTGCAACCAATGCATCAACCAATAGTCCTTATCTTCACAAACAAATTGTTATCCAAACAAATTAATTTGGAAAAATAAGAGGAACAAAGTCATTACCAAACAAGGATTTAATTGTTGGCCTCTTTGACTTATTACTCTTTTTCTTCAACTCAGCTGTACAAAAACGATTAAAGATGGTAAAGTCAGGGTTAGAGATATTAGGAAGGGCAGGTTATAGATTATACATGGAACTTAAATCCAAGGAATCGTATAAATCTTACTGCACTGTCTAATAAAATTAGACAAGCAAATAAATGAGAAAGAAGACCAACCGACGCCTGGAACTTGATGGTCATTTACGATTTCAAAATTTTTATAAGTATAGCCCACAAAGTTGACATCCTTCGACGGAAGCATCTGTATAATAAGAAGGAATACCATGAATACTTCAACAAAATATAATCAAACTATTATCATGTTAGCAAGATAACTATGATAAGTTAAGCTACAGGTAGATGGTATAGTTCATAGACACAACACCAAAGAGGCCAACATGAAGCACTAGACTTCCATGACAATAAATTTATCAAGAACAATATTGTTGATTCAAGAGAAAAGTTGGGATCTTTTTAGAGGCTCCAACCCAACTAAAATTGAAAAATAAACTAAACAAACGGGTAACAAATATTCACTCATCTAAGATGATTCAACAATTTTAGAAAAAAATTCTCTGATTTGCAAATATAAAATCCTACCAAACTATATATATATACTTAAAACTCTTTCTCCAAATTTAGAGAGTATCAAACAAGAAGTTATAAACCTTTGACACTGAGAATAGAAATAAGAAGTTATTAGCCTTTGACACTGAGAATAGGGCAATCAGAAAATTTAATTACAAATTCAAAGTTCAAACTTGAAATTGATTCCCTATTCGCATCATTCTCCTCCACCAAGGAGACACGACTTCGCATCATTCTCCTCCACTGGGGAGTGTGGGCTTCTGATGAGTTGTCAACTTCTTTTCTTGGTCCATAGTTTCTAAGCATAGGGAACAATAGCTTCACTAACTCTATTTAACAATGTTTTTTCATCATCTTTCCTCTTTGTACGTCCCATCTAGTAAGAAATTGATTCGTTTCCTTTCTTTTTGGTTATCACCAAATAAGAAAATGTTTGAGCTTATGTGGGACAAAGATGATGTTCACATCAGCATAATATTTGCAAGGCGTGAAACTAGTAATGCTGATAGAATTTGCAAAAAATAGAGCCCATGACAAGGTCAATAATTCATGTTCGAATGCTTTCAACAAATTAACATATCCTCCAATTTGAAAATTGAGCTATTGAGCCTTTGGTTTGATAGATGGAAACAAATTAAGAAACTAATTCAGTTAATTGATAAACATGAAAGTCACAAGTAACAATAAGACAAAATATGCCAATAAAAGCCTTAATTGATTTTCAAAATTTTAAGTTGATGCTTTGCATTTCTAGTTCATGATGTTCGTTTTGTTCAATTTTCTCTTTTGGCTTCTTCTTGTATCATGCATAAGTTATAATTTATTAGCATAAATCCTAACCAACATCATGTTTATGATTTTTTAAAGGGGTTGTCAAATGAATGAGAAGTTCTAAAATTATATCATAAATTGGTTCATCTAAGATGTCGCTGGAGGACTCTTATAAAATGTTATCATAGTTTTGTCTAAAGTTGCATTATCAAATGGTTCATCGTGTTGTTATGAATATCTTCTAAAATGTCGTTCGAGAAATTTGCTTGGATTGAGTTATCAAAAGATGTTTTTTAACCAAATTCTTTATTTTCAATTAAAGTTTTTTGATTGTGAATGAACTAGATGTTAGCTCTGAGTTTGATTCACTTGAGGAAGATTATTTTATATTAACATACTTATTATCTCTTAAAATGTGGGACATATTTTTTCATCAAGTTTTGTTTCATTTCAAGCCAATATATGATGGATTCTGCTCTTATCATGTATTAATGATTCTCGACACAGCACCAAAATTCTTTGTAAATCCTATAAGTTTGTTGTTAGCAAATTGTGTTCCAACAAATGAGGTCGACTTATATGAGTTAAAATAGTTTTCAATGTCATCTAGCCAATTTAGAATCTATGATCATCCATCAAAACTAAGTCTTATCATTTTCAAGCCTACATTGATTATAATTTTTAGGAAAATAATATGATTATTCTCTAGATATGGATATTTGGATTATGTGTGAGCACGCATGTTATTCATGGAGTTCTAAGTGTAGAAATAATTATTTGGATGGTTCGTTTTGAAAACCTTAGATCGCCTGTGCATCACTTATGTGCTAACTTTCATTCTGAAAAAAAAATTGTAATAATAAACCATAAACTACCTTTCTCCACGGGCCAGACTTCGAAGAAGTTTGAACTGACACTGATGTCTGCATCAAGATATAAATGACACATGTCATTTGAAATATGCAAAAAGGGCTAAACTGGTATATACTTTTCAAATAAATGATGCCATGTTTTTGTTGCTACATTTAGCATAATTTAAGAGTCAAATGAGCACCCTGGTACAAGAAGAAGAACTACCCTCCTTTTTCCAAAAACATCTAAGCAAATCCATCTGCTGGACATAGATTCTCAATACTGATTCCTTGGTCATTGGCATCTAAGTTAAGAGTTGCAGTGCTTTGTTTTGTTAACAAACAAGAATAAAGCCTTAAAATTCAAAGAGTACACCACCATTTTGAGGTTGTTAAGGTTAACAACACAAGTTTCCAAGTGTAGATTTTTCATGAAAAGTTGTAGTGAAGAAGCAAAGATGAAAACTATCAGAAAACAAAGATAAGGACCACCAAAGAAATTGGAGAAATTAACAAAAACTTAAAGCAGGCAAGCATCAGAATACTACAAGATACATTGGAAAAATAATTACAATGTCTTAGACCAAAGTAAAGTTTTCCTATTTCATATGAATTAACACTAAGGAACTCAATGCCTTGAACAAAGTAGAGTTTCCCTACATATGGATTAACACTAAGGAACTCAGAATGGTTTGAGATTGCTATACCTCCTCAAACTTCTCAAAGTTCTGAGTATCCAGCTCATCATTAACCTCCGGCTTAAAAGCAGCTTCCATTTGGTACAGTCTCTCCCATTGGATGCCTCTAAACCATGGGTGTGCCTGCAACTGACGATCTCATAACAAATTCTGCATACATTTTATGAACTTGCTGCCAAAAACATCTCAAGTACGCAGACCTTTATTTCATGGGCACCTTTTGTACCAAGTCTATGCTCTACATTACAGAGAAGTCTGCTTATAAGATCTTTAGCTTCTGCAGAAAGTTTTGCCTCTTCAGGGAACTTTAAGTGGTTTCTCCAATTTACAATCTGCAAAACAGAAGTGAGCAACTATGACAAATGATAAAATGACAATGCTTCTTATCGTTTTGGTTGGGTGGGTTGGGGGGGGGGGGGGGGGGGGGGGGGGGGGGGAGGTTGGAGGATATTATGACTTTGTCCATCCACTACAAACCGACACAGATAGGGCCACTAAGTATCTAACTGGATAGCCATGCCATTATGCCTACAGCAACCACCACATGCTACAATAGCATAACTGAAACATCAAGTTGCATATCATCGGATTGAGTTTAATGCTCACATCTGACCACACTAGCTGGAATTTAAAGGGAAAAAGGTAAATCAAACCAGGAACCAGAACAGCAGGCCTTTATTAGAGTGTTTTTATCTCTCAGTAACTAAAATTTAAGTGTTATATAAGGCCACAAATAATGACTCAGATTGAATTAAGGAAATTAGCATATGTCTTAGTAGTTGTGCCACCTAAAACTACGTGATATCAAAATATCAGGCAGACATAAATCCGTCCTTAAGATATGAGGGTGGACAGAGAAGACATGGCATCTCAGGATGAAAGCTTAAAACAGATAGGACACAATTTGATTATTCTATCTACCTTAAGATCTGGCTTTAGCTAAGATAGAACAAAAAGTAGCAATAATTTTTAACCAAAATAAAAGCTCAAGAATAAACCAGAGATCAAGAATTAGGTGGACATTGGATCTTCATTTCAAAAAACTATAGCATGGAAAAAGCTGCAAACTTCCATGGCACTTAACAAACCTTTCTACATGTGGACATTGGATCTTCAGAATAAAATGGTGGATAGCCCACAAGCATCTCATACATAATTGCTCCAAGTGACCACCTAATGCAGAATGTAATCAGAACAATTAACCAAAAAATTTAACCAAAACAAAGAAAACTTGAGAATCAAACCAGTCACACTCCATTCCATATCCTTTCTTGAGAAGAACTTCAGGAGCAATATAATCAGGTGTCCCAACAGTTGAGTAAGCCTGGACACAAAGAACTTGCAACTGAATGAAAATATGCTAACATGAATAAATTACAAAAGTCCCTGTTATTCTCTAACAAACATGGAAACTAGTTGCAGGCCCCACAATTTAAGGGCCAAACATAGAGGAGAATAACAATGTAAGACTACAATATGCCCGTATTCGATAGACTAATAGCATGGTAGAGTGAGTCAAATATGCATAAAGAAATACAATGATTCCAATCATATCTAATTAGCAACTCTGAATGTTACCAGCATCCGTCTATTCTTTTGCCAATGTTGTAGTTGCTCCTGTTGAGTACGTCTCGGTGCAGGAGAAACATTGGACCGCCTATCATCCAAATTTCTTCCTGGTTGATATTCGGGTTCATTAAGATTTGGAAAACTACTACTATCCAGAGGTTTACACAACCCAAAATCTGAAAGCTTCATATGTCCATGTCGGTCCAACAATAGGTTATCGGGTTTGATGTCCCTACGAAGATAAATACATGGTTCAGCAACTAAATGATGTTTATAAAAAAGAGCATGCACACAACTGGAAGAAGCATACCTGTGAATGTAATTGTGCTTATGAATAGATTCAATAGCTAAAACAGTTTCTGCCACATAAAATCTGGCCTCATCCTCTGTCAATGTATCCTTGCGCATGAGCAGAGTCATCATGTCACCCCCAGGAAGATACTCCATGATGAGATATAAATATTCATCATCTTGAAATGAGAAGTAGAGTTTAACAATGTAGGCGCTGTCCACCTCTGCAAGTAGGTTTCTTTCAGCTTTCACATGTTCCACCTACAATTCACATGTAAATAGACAACTAAATTGTTGAAATAACCAACAGAACAGATAAATGAGCATGAAAATTACCTGACCCCTACGAAGCATTTCAGATTTCTTAAGTTTTTTCATTGCATAGACATGTCCAGTTGTTTTCTCTTTACATATTCTGACCTGTGTGAACATGATAAAGCCTGACCAGTCATCCAATCAAGTTATAATACTGAGAATGATTTGATAAGTTAAGCAAATATGAAGTCACATGGACAAAATCTTTTTGTTTGACAAAATTAATTTCTGGGATAGTCCAATTTAGTTGGCAGACATCTTATGGCTAAGAACAATATAAAGACACATCTATAGGTACTGATCATGCACAAGAAAATAATGTCAGCATATGCCATTTATGTTAACAGCATGATTTTAAATCTTGAGTCAGCGAAATTTTTCATTACACCCATGGAACAGCATGCAAGAAGATCCTAAACCACAGCACAAAAAAGGATGAGTCCTTCCACAGCTTGCCTTCATCACAAGCATCTTCTGCGAGCCCGAGCCTCTTCCATGAGGATGAAACCCTTCTGTCAAGATGCAAGCGTAATCCACTTTCATTGCGAGCGGCACAAGCATCATCAACCCTCCACTCAAACTGCAAGCTCCTTTAGTGACTTGTCACAATCCTCTACATGAGCCACATGCTCCTTTTGCGGCTCAATGCAACACTCTATTTGAGCCGAGAGCTCTTTTCACTACCTGACACAAATGTCGACCCAAACCCCAACCGAAATGGAATTGTACAATCTTGAAACCGTATCATTCTAGTTAGAGGCAAATACTTCGGCATGGATCCAGGTCGAGAGTTAGACCTTGGTTAAAAGTACTTGAAAAAAAAACGTGTTTTTTTTACTTGATAATCCTTTCCACAGTCCAATAAGTAAAAAATCAATATTGAATTAAAAGTGTTGATTGTTAGGGCTTGAGGTAGGTTTGTAGGAGGCACAGGTAAGCAAATTTTGCAAGTAGAATAAGGACCTATTTGGTTGAAAGGATAGATAAATGGGCAGATGACTTAGCTTATTTGTTTGCTTGCGCATTTGGACACCCTTCCATTCAGTTTGAATAATAAATCAAAGGATGGATAACTAGATTAGGGAAACAACATTAATACCCTCCTCATCAATAACTGCTTTCTTCTGTTCTCTCCCACAACATCAATCAACTTTAATGCAACAATTCATAACTAATTCATAGAATGAATAATATTTATCCTTATAAATGCAAACAGAAAAAAAAACAATAATTTTTCCAGTGGATGAGCACTTTAGCAATGTTTTTTAGATGCTGAATTCTGGAGAAGAGCAGCATGCTGGCTTCTAGATGACCAAATCATCAGATTCTGTATGAGCAGTGCGCCAGAACTTAAATATGAATCACATCATGAGCAACACACTGATTCTTGATGAGCAGCACGCCAGATTATGGATGAGTATTGTGTCATTACTCTGACCGAGCAGGATGTGACCAGAATAGCATGAGCATAATATGACCAGAATGCACAGCCACAATAGTACAACTTAAATGTGGCTAGGGAGAAGATTGACATGGGTATTGTAATCTGGGAACTACAGCAACGGCTGTGTTATAAATAGGTCAGTAAAATATCCTCATCTTCCCTTTCATTGATCTGCCCGATCTCAGTACGCCCTATTTGAATGGACCAAATACGAGGGATAAATTGGGATTTTTTTACTTCAACTTATACTTTCTAATTGATCCATCATTCCAACCAAACAATTGAAGGATGGAGATGGCAATCCATCCATCCACTTACATCCTTCCACTTATTCATCCAAATGAACAGATCTAAAGCATGCATAATTAGTAAGCTTCTTGTTCCTCATATATCCTATTTTGCGTTACTACTATTTACTTATGTCTACCTAACCTCCATTGAAGCAATAGAAACCATATCAAGCTAATGATGCTAAGATTTTTTTTAATCCAAACAGACACAGTGATAGATTTAGGTGGCCAAAAAAGGTTTAAAAAAACTTATGAATTTACCTCTCCAAATGCCCCCCTCCCAATAATAGTCAAAAGTTCAAAGTCATCTGCACCCATTTTATGTCTTTGAAGGCGCATATATTCTGTTTCTTTTGTCTCTAAATTCTTCAAAATGCTATTCTGCACTTCCTCAGGAACTTCTGCATCAGCAAGCTTCCTCTCCAACATCCAGCGTCTGAAATTGTCATTGAATTAAATGGAAAAGAATATGAGGTGAATAAAATCCACGTTCAAGGTAAATACTTATATGTAAAATTAGTTTCATAATCAGAAGGCGTATGCAGCCATGGTCATGGTTTCATACTCATGTTCAACAAAAAATATAAAGGAACCTTCAAGACACAAGCATCACATGATAAGTGTATCCCAACTATTTAGAGTCAGCAATATGGATCCTGTTTCACCATTGAGCTATATGTAGGACCATCTTGTTTATAATAGCTAGTTTACTTAGTTTTCTTTCAATTATGATAACAGGAATTATTTTCTCTCTTACATAAAAGCAAAAATGGATTAACTAATACAGCCAATGGTCAAGTAGAGAAACAGTAAAGGCAATCTGTTCAACCACTTGCCAGTTGACTATACTCAAATATACCAGCTCAAGAAACCTTTTAATTCAAAGAAACCATCATGTTGTTTTTCTTCTAGCTAGTTAGCAGATAGAGAACAATTATTGACAAGTTTACATAAGCAATTGTAACTATTAACCATTAGTGCATTTAGTGAACTAGCTTGATTGAGATAATAATCTATACAGTCTAATGAGAATGCTAGAATGACCTGAAATGCATGCTTTTAAGTAATGATAGAATTAAGGTTTAATGATCCATTGAGAAACATAAGAATAGAAAAATGGAAAAAGGAGGTGAGGTAAAATGGACATGAGAAAGGTACGGAAATGAAGTGAGGAAAACAATTTCTGTCCCCTCAAAATTGATCTATCCCAAAGGATGCACATCACTGCCACCCCACTATTGCTCATAGCTGCAGGATGCCTCAATCTTTGCCCCAACTCTGAGCCCTGTCTTATGTTGTGTTCCAAGGAAATTTATATTTGCTCCTGGTTACCATCACTTTAAGGAAACACGATCTAAGGGCATTCCTACTTGGAAAAAGAGAAAAAGGTGGAGGGAAGGGGAGAAGAAAAGCACTACTGTCTGTTCACTTTGGTGGACAGGCAAAATGGAGAAAGGTTACGAGGAATTTGGGCATCCTTCCACCCAAAATCAGTCTACTAAAAATTGGGTACATGATGAATGATAGAAGACAACAGCCTCACATGTGAATTTAATTTGGCCTTCCAACTTCCTCCCTCTGTCTTCTCCTCCTCCCATTTGAACAACTTAATGGATCATTAGTTCCCTCTTCTGTCCCTGCCCTCCCTCCTCTTCCTCTTCCTCCCCCTTTTGCCTTCCTTTCTTTTCCCACCTCATCCATCTGAGTACACATAGCTTAACGATCTAATGGGAGTTTGAATTTGATAAATGCACGGTTCAGATCCTACATTCACGGAAACTAGAATAATAACTCTACAGGGAAGCCACCCCGATCCAGTACACTTAGAGAAGTAAAGGAATAGTGGTGATGGGTTTGGTAGAACTTGGAGACCAATGGTTTCAGACAACATATTTCTTCAAGACACGAATTTCTGATGCCATAACAAACACCTAAAGTGTAGAAGTTTAGACAGAATATTATTTTTTTTAAATGAAAATAATTACCTTTCTTTGCGATCTTGCAAGGACTTCATCTGAGCCTTGTAATGGTTCTCAATATACTGCTTTGCAGCGGCGACCTTCTGCTTAGTAACATTTGAAGGTGCATCGTCAACTGGAGGCTTCTGCATATCCCTTGCACTTCCAGCTTCCTTCCTAGTAAGTCCGGGTTTGACCTTCTCCCTAGGTTGTAATCTCTGAAACCAGCTTCTCGCAGAATCCATATTGGATCACACGCACAGTCACTCCGAGGTTGCTATTCCGTATCAGTAGACTGAATCAACGAAAGGCAACGCATTATCTTCGCATTCAAAGAAATAGCTCTTCATCGCCATGTGAAAATTCAAAATTCAAACTAAACAAAACCAAATTGGAACGAAAACGAGGCATAATTATGAACAGAAGTAAAAGCCCACGACAGATCCTAAATTACCACCCTAAAATGAAATCTAAAGCAAAATGACAACAAAACCTATGTGCTTACAGAGTTCCCTAAAGCGGACATGAAAGTCTCACTTACAAACAACTAAATGCCCACTACCTCCTAATCTCCCTTCTGCAATCCCAAAAAAAAACTCTAAATATTAAAACAAATTTCAGGAATTTCGACACTAGTTGACCGCAATCCACTAGAAAAGACACGCAAAAATGGATAGCTCTAGAGCGGCACCCGCACCAACCTAGATCTGCAACTCCTCGACGGATTGGAAGACTTTTCGTCCTCGCTCACCGCAATGATTCGATCTCAGCGGCGTCGCGTCGCTTTGATTCTCTGCAACTAACGCCTCCGTCCGCTTTCTCTCCGCCTTCTTCCTGCCACGAAGGGATCAACACAAGACAGGTACCTTTAGACCATTATTACGGCAAAACTATCTCAAAGAACTCTCATTATCTTATGGACGTTTTGCGCGCGAGTCCCTTATATCCGTATAATTCTACTTACAGCTTCCGAGTGAAAAATACATCAAAATAAAATTAAAAAAAAGAGAGTAAATTTTATGAATGGAAAATATTTAAATTTATTTAACAATTCCAATATATTTTAAATTTAGAAAAATTTAATTCGATACGAGTGGAAATTAGAATGAATTTTACCGAAATGTAAATTTTAAAACTTTGAAGGGCGTGTCCGCAAAAAGGACTACTTTTTCTTTTTTGCGCCTTCACGGGGAGACTCCGTCGTTTGATTGGGAGCGTAGGCGTTTGGCAAAGCAGCCAGAAAATGAAATGCCTAAAATACCCTTATTTCTTCCACCCAGACAAGAAGAGAAGCTCAATCGGAGTGGGACCCGCGAAGACGCGTGTGGCGGGACCGCAGCGGCCGCGTACGCGTCGGATCGACGAATCGAGCCGCCAAGTGGTCCAGCCGCAGTCCGGTTTATTTAAGAAAGAAGAAAAACAGAGGACGAGGCGGAGCGATTGCCGCAACGCCCGGTTTATTTTTAATTCGCTGCCGTCTCGTTAGTTACTATAACTGTCGGTCGGCCGGACCGGATGCGCTCAGAAGTCAGATCCTGTCTTCTGCATCCAATAAATGAGAATTTAATCCTCAATAAATTAATAAAATTAATGTAAAAAAATAATGGAATGTTAGACATTGATGAAAATACCACTCGATTTTCAAGTTCATTTTCTCTGTTTCTGTTCTTTGGTTGCACCGCTGGTGTAAGTGTAACCATAACTTTAAAAAAAAAAAAACTATCTTTCATTCTTGGATCAGTCATTGTCACAACGAAAGAACTCTCCATGATTTCCCACACGTCATGAGCTTAATATATATTAATGCTTATAGATTTAGAACTAAATTCCTTTATGATATAAATTCTAGTTTATGTTTGTACCAACTGAAATGATAATAAAAAAGAATGGTCCCGATGCCTAAAGCTAGATATGCTAAGATTTTGATCGAGCTCATCAGCCAATAAACAAAGGTCACTTAGATTCCCGCTGACTTTTCGTTGACGGCGGTCAATCTTGCACCTGTGTTCCCGGTCCATGCGGCGCGGAGGCTCCAGAACGTGCACGGGTCGCCCCGTCCACGTGGAGACCGCGCAACGCCACCGCCCTAACATGCGCCGAACGCGAACTTCCGGGTCCCAGGCGCCACGAAGGACCAGCGTGTGGACGAGAGCTCCCCGTGCTACCCTTCCGCCGTCGAACCGGGCGGCCGACCTCTCATAAAGACCGACCGGCCGGCCGGCATCCGATGCAAAAGGATGTGAGGTCGACCGGTCGCTGCGCGCACTTCTCGCCTGCTATAAAGCAACCGCCCCGCTGTTGCTTCTCTCTTCAAAGCTGCAAGCTACACGAGCTAGCTACGTCGTCGCTTCGAAGAGGAAGAGTTAATAGAACCGGAGCAATGGCTGTCGTCGTCGTCGCCGCTGACGAGTACTGCTCTCTCGCCCATGGATCGGCCGCCGCCGACGAGCTGGTGCTTTGTGACAGCATGGCTGATAGAGAGAATCGAGACGGTGATGATGACGATGACGATGATCATGACGTGGCACCGGCGGCATGAGGGCATTTAGTAAAGTGCCTGTGATCTATGAGATAATATATATATATATATAAAAGGAGATAGAGAGGTGCACTTCTCTATATGGTTTGGTGTCTAGCTAGAGATCAGACACATGCATGTAGTACCAGTAATTAGCTTGTAGGGTTGCCAATGCAGTATAATATATAGTTTATTAAGTATATATATGCTTTGAGTTGTTGATATTTTAATCAAGTAATAGATCCTCGATGACATATATAATTGATATATGAGCATATCTATTCTCCCTTCTTTTTCTCTTTCTCTTTCTCTTTTACATCTTGAGTGACATAACTAGTTAATACATATGCAGTGTAATAGAAGTTGGAAGAATCAAGTAGTAGTTCAAAAATGATACAGCCAAGAACACCAAGTATTGTACATTGGAAATAATCTATCATTCAAGACCCATATTATCAAATAATAATAATATATTATGTTGTAACTATTAATTATGATGCATAAGATATTGTTCTTCTCTTAGGCCCTAGTGGACTGTGTCTCTTCGCTCAGCATTTTGAGAAAGGTCATTAAATATATAGGATAAACAGAAAATAAATTTTCTTTTAGATTTTTAAAATTATATATATATTTGTAAGGTTGACAAATAAAGGGAGATTGATAATAATTTCTTTGATTTGTAAAGTAATAATTACTATAACTATTACTTAAGTTAATTATTTAATTTTTTTATATAAAAGAAATATAAAAATCAAACAAATATATTATTTTATAATTTTTAATGATATTTTAAAAATTATAAGATGATTATTAAATAAAATTAACTATCATTTTTACAAAAAGTCAATGGGTATAAATAATAAACAAGTTTTGTAATAAATAAACGAATAAATAAGATTGTAACTACATTGTACTTACATGAACAAGTTTGATATTTAATTTGATAAAATTCATTTTATTCATTCAATAATAAATAAATATATAAAATAAAAAAATAAACGCTAGTGAAATCAGCTTATAAGCTTGTTAATGTTGATGAATAATTTAAAATAAATGTAGTTTTTAAATTATATATTTAAATATATAGTAACTTTTGTAATTTTAAGAATTTATGATGTATTAAAAATAAAGAAACAATATAAATAAACGCGTTATTATTGTTATTTTCCTTTTATCTCGTTTTTAATTCAGAGAAATAAATATATTATTTCTTGTATTTTTTTTATATAAATATTTAACATAATTAGAATTACTCTTGTTGGGTTGCTTCATGACATGAACTGGGCCGGTTTGCTCCTCCATTTCTCCAGGAAAGCTATCCGTCGCTGCTCCTCGTCGCCGTTTCCTGTGCTTCCA
The DNA here is from genome assembly GCF_044706935.1 of Curcuma longa. Taxonomy (NCBI): domain Eukaryota; kingdom Viridiplantae; phylum Streptophyta; class Magnoliopsida; order Zingiberales; family Zingiberaceae; genus Curcuma; species Curcuma longa. The sequence goes on along the minus strand of NC_133872.1, from coordinate 586,582 downwards.
CGTCCGCCGCCCAGCGCCATCCTATCTCGTGTGGTAGCGGCTTCATCTCCTCTCGGCGAAAGCTTCGCTTGTGGTCCCTGATCACCTGCTGCTCCGTACTGTATCTTTTCCAGTTCGACTTATTCTCCCTCCATCCTCGCCTCGCAAGCCCTTTGAATCCATTGTCCGATCGAATCCCGCCTCTGCGGTTTGAAGGATACGATTTTTTGGCATAAAATTTGTTTTTTGGGGGATTGTTTGTTCAAAGTTGCAATCTTTCGGAAGCCTGTTCGGATGGCGCTGCAAGTCTGCGGAACTGCTTTCTCGCTGCTCCCTCCCCGGGGACGGCGGGCGGTTATCACGAGGGCTGTTGCTCCGGAGAGTACTACGACAAAGGTGGAAGTGGAGAAGGTTAACCTGGGGGGATCCGAGGTGAGAGTCACCAAGATTGGGATTGGTGCGTGGTCATGGGGAGACACTGCCTACTGGAATAATTTCCAATGGGATGGTAATTTTTCCCGCATATCATATGCTTAAATTTATAGTTTGTAAACGAATTGCTTTCGCACAATTCAGAATCCAGTGACTTTTCGTGTTCTTCCTGATATTGTCTTCTGTTGTTAAATGTATAAGAGTTTTGTTTCATTTTTGTCAAAGCTACTATAGTTTGATGATTCATGCAATGTTGGAGTGCGAAATTCTAACTCCTGCTATGATGCTTAACTTCCTTATTCGATCCTGACACTAAAGTTATTTGCTTGTGCTGTTTACTCTTTTCCGGTTATCATGTTGTTCATTTGAGGTAACAGATCGGAAGTTGAAGGGAGCTAAGGCTGCTTTCAATGCAAGCATTGATGTGGGCATAACCTTCTTTGATACAGCTGAAGTTTACGGTGCTGGGGTAGGTAGAATTTCTTAGGTTTGGTTCTTTAGTTTGATGGATATTTTGATTTCTTGAACTAATATAATTTTGCTAAAAAACAAGGTAATTTTCCTTAGGTTATGGGGGCAGTGAGCTCTGAATTATTACTCGGAAGGTAACTGATTAAATCTTTCTACTGTCTTTAATCTGGCCTAGAAGTTCTCGGCTTTATGATAAACATTGTTGACAAAGGGTTCTGAATCCCTACTATGGTTTGAATTGACATTGTAAATCAGATTCATTAAGGAGAGGCAGCAAAAGGAAGCTGTTGAAGTTGCTGTTGCCACTAAGTTTGCAGCGTTGCCATGGAGGCTGGGTCGACAGAGTGTAATCTCTGCTCTGAAGGATTCACTCTCACGTCTCGACCTCACATCAGTTGAACTATACCAGCTGCATTGGTGTGCCTATAAGCCTGTTCCTGCTGCTATTTCTTGAAACTTGGCAAAGTTAAGACTATCACTAACGTTCCTGTTGTCGATTATTTACAGGCCGGGAATCTGGGGAAATGAAGGTAATTGCCTTTAACTTTCCTTCAATGCACATGGAAGTAATTCTATCCCTTCATAGATCTAACTCAGCTCAGGTTTTAATTCGTACTACGGAACTTGATCTAGGGTACATTGATGGCCTTGGGGATGCTGTTGAACAAGGCCTTGTCAAAGCTGTTGGTGTCTCAAACTACAATGGTTGGTTGGTTCTGACTTTGGCTACAAGATGTTTTCTTCAAGGAAACTGTAATGATCCTTGGACTAACATGTTGGTTGACCCTGATTTTACCCTTGACACCAGAAAAGCGCCTGAGAGATGCTTATACTCAACTCAAGAAACGGGGAATTCCATTAGCTTCAAACCAAGTTAATTACAGTCTACTATACAGGCTTCCGGAGCAGAACGGCGTGAAGGCTACATGTGATGAATTGGGGATCACTCTGATTGCATATTCTCCTATTGCACAAGGTATCATTCAAATATACACCATTCTCCATGTTATTCTGCTTGTTTGTTTATATGATGAGCTAGTTGCTGCATATACCTGAAATGCCACTATTTCTTTGAAGTCTACTGATGCTTTGAAGGACATTAATTAAAAACTGTATGAGTTTTTAGAATGCTTGGTGTGGAATCTGGATGTGTTCTGGCTTTGATGGTTTATTAATATGCTCAAATTTTTTGTTCAAAATGCCATCACAATGTCAGACCCTATGAACTATAAACTATCTCTATTTTATTTAGTGATCAGATGGTAGAAGGCTAGCTTGAGTACATTTAATTTACTTTCCAATTGTTTCTTTTCCCGTAATTACATCGACTATTAGATCTTATAATATGTTTGGTCATGCAGCATAGACGTGGAAGATCATACTAACCTTAAATTATGACATCAACACACTGGCTGATACCTTTTAATTATCATCCAGGTGCTCTGACCGGAAAATACACACCAGAGAATCCTCCAACTGGCCCTCGAGGACGAATTTATACTCCGGAGTATCTCAGAAAGGCAAGTACTTGTGTTGCTAGATTCGTGCAATGGTCGAGGTCAACTGTGAACATTCTTTTTGCTATTGTTTGCAGCTGCAACCTCTTGTCACAAGAATTAAGGAGATTGGACAAAATTATGGGAAAACTCCAACACAGGTTCTCAAGTGATGATCCATTTTCCATTTTGATAGACATGTTAACTAAGTCCATGCATTTCAGTTAAGAAAGAATATACGACTTGATCCCTCAATCACTTATTCTATTTAGATGTTGGTTGCGTTGCCTATTATGTTAAGCAAAGAATTCATTTGCTAATTTGTTTCCAAAAGCAGGAGCTAGTAAAATTGTGTGTTCTTTGTTCTAGGTGGTTCTGAACTGGTTGATAGCCCAGGAGAATACAGTACCCATACCAGGTGCAAAAAATGCAGAACAGGCAACAGAGTTTGTGGGTGCTCTAGGATGGAGACTCACAGAAGAGGAGATTGAGGAGCTGCGTTCAATCGCATCAGAAATGCCATCAATCGTTGGGTTTCCTGTCGAAAAGCTATAACTGCCTCGAGCAAAAAGTCTATGTACAAATTAATAGATAGATGTAGATGGGCACAATTTCTCCACTGTTTTCTCTTGTACTTTTCCTGCAGCGGGAATATGATCTTTTCTATTTGACAGCTTTTGCATCATTTTTAGCGTCAAAGACGACTTTTTTTGATAGTTCCTCGGAATTGTTTGTGTAAAATGGTGGACTGAACCTGAAATCTGGATTCATATCGTCTGCTGAGAAAAAGCTAAAACATGGAACACAAGAGTTAACATCTGAACGAGTTAATCAGTAAATTGCAGACTATTTATTAGACTGACATGTGGAACCTTTGTTTGTTTGCCCAAAGCAGGTTCATTGGTACTTGAAACCTGGCGAAATCCAATCATTCAAGAGCCACATGCCCCTCGCTGCCTTCTCCACCAAGAGCTCGCCATCACTAGGAGATAAGTGGGAGAGAGAAGGTGGTGAATCTTTTTCCTGGTCCAAAATTGTTCCAAGTGATAATCGGAACGGATGGATGGAGTCGAACCACACAAGAGGGACTGGAAATGGTAAACAGAGGCATTATTATCTCGAGACAGAATCGATGACAATGATGCAGCATCTCGCCCTTAACTTTCTCGGCAAGCTCCATGAAATATGATCAGAATTGAATCTGCTTTTTGCAGAAGAGCATTAAATCTTCTCGGCTCTGATGTTGCTTGCTGTGGATAAGTGGAGACTTTGGAGAGGATGACACCAGTCAGATCATGCCACTTTTATTCCATCATGGAGGGTAATTTAGGTGCTGTATCTAATCAAGGTTGTGTGAAGCAATTTTCATTCGGATCATTAGATAAGATAAACTAATTATATGCTAAATGATCAGCATTCGGTAGCTTTTCAAAAAGGTGAGAAAATTTTGTGGCTGAGAGGGTTTGCATGAACTTCCATCAGTCACAGATCAGTCACCAGAATGCCACTTGTGTAGTTGTGTAGCTGATGTAGAACCAAAAAAGAAAGGATACTGTTCTTGAAAAGCCAGTTTCTTGAAAGAATAATATGAACATAGATGAGATGAGAGGGCTCTGCGGCCGTCCTCAATTTAATGATCCAATCCAACGAGAGTGGTCAACTTTGAACTGCTTCTTCTGCATTCCTCCATCGACAACCTTTCTAAGTTTACATTTTAGAACTTCTAAAAGAAAATAAAATAGAAGTAAAATCCTCAGTCGTTCTCTACCTGTTTATCCAGATGGATGCGATCCAAAAAGTGATCGAACTATGCAAATCTTACTTTATTTAGCGAGATTGTAGATTGCGTTGGATTTGGATGGACGGAAGTTGGAGCTGAAGCTCTGCAATTGAGATACCAAGCAAGGACAAACAAGTACAAATACTGCCAGAGATTTTATAACGAGAGAAGATAACAAGTAAAAAAAAGCAGGCAGCACCATAAATGGCATGTTGTGATGTGATAACGATGTCATGCGTCCTCGTCTTTGTCAATTTTCGAATCTGGCCGTGGTTAAATGTTGAGGGAGAGGAGAGGGGAAGGGGTCAAATATGTGACAAAACTCCCTCACAATCTCTTTGCAGCTTGCTCCTCCTCCTCCTCCTCCTCAATCTTCATAGCAACAAGAACCGGGAAAGAGCAAATTCTGTTTCATTCCCCACCATAATCCACTGTTTGCATCAGTTTGCTTGGTCAAGAATCCGTATGTCAAGGTCTGTTTCGTTCTCCTTTCCCTTAATTTTCATCACGGCCACTTTGATTTTGTTTTTTTCCTTTCCGAGTTTGTCTGAAGCCTTTCTCTGATTCCTTCCTAGTCTGTAGATTTCGGTCGCTCGAGCTGTCTCGTGTGGTTTTGGCATGTCTTCTTACTTGGAAAAAGAAAGATTAGAGTTGCTGCTCCTCGAACTATTAGATGTTGAAGTTTGACCTTTGACGGTTTAGCTTTGATGTTTCTTCCTGCTGTATGATGTTTCTCGGTTGACTGTTTCCATTCCTTAATTTGTAGCGTTATTGGAATTCTTCTCTGCGATTGTTTGTTTTGGTTTCACGCTTTCCCTCGTGCAAAGATTTAGGATCTTTTGCTTCTCTTCCGGCTAATTGGCAGCTCTGGTTCCTCATACTCGTTGTCTAATTTTACTTTTTGTTGTGTAGTTTTGGTCGATCAGGAGATCTGTGATTTCCCCCTCTTTGCCTGTTCTCGTTTAGGTTAAACAAATTTGAGCTGTGACCACTTTGGAACCCTAGCTAGCTATCTTGGTGCTCTTCGTTTAACCACTAGCCGAGCAATGAATCAATATGTTCCTGATTGGGCCGTGGAAGATGACTCTGGCTGCTTGACGGATCTCCTTCCCATGTCAAGTCAAAAGAAACCGACGGGGTCAGACTCCCTAACCCTAATGTTTCAGTTCCAGGGTGGTTTAGTCCATGGATTTTGAGATGTTCCTTCAATTTGTTCTTGCAGACTGGAGAATGAGCTCGTTGAGTTGCTGTGGAGGAATGGGCATGTCGTCATGCACAGCCAAATGCGCCGGAGGGCGCCCCCTGGTGTCTGTGAATTCAAACAGCCTCAGAAACACGAGCAGTCGCTCGGCAACTCCAGCAACTCGATCCAAGAAGCTGAATCTGCGTCGTGGTTCCACTACCCTCTCGACGACTCGTTCGAAAAGGAATTCTGCTCCGAGTTCTTCCCCGAAATTGAGGCCGCTGAAACTGATAAAACGAGCAGCAAGGACTTGGTTGCAGAAGAGCAAAGGTTCTTGAGGTTTGGCTCCACCAACGACAGCAACAATGATTTCACAGCGTCTGATGCTAAGCAGTCCACCCCTAGTTCTCAAGAACATGCGATGCCCCCTCCGAGATCGCACTGCTTAGGCTCTACGCTTCAGTCTTCCTGCTTAGACAATGCGAGTCTTCAGAACTTTTCGCAATTGTCGAAGATGATGATGAAGGCTGATATGGGATTTAGCTCGAGCTGTCAACTGGGGCACAAAGGATCAGGGAGCAACTACCAGGCAGGCGCCATGGAGTCTTCGATGATGACGGTTGGATCGAGCAACTGCGGCAGCAATCAAGTCCAAGCCCAGACTGAGCCGGTGAATGCTCTAAGCAATGATGCAGCTGCTGGCATTATGGCAGGACTCAAAGAGGATGCTGGAACGAGGTTACCATCAGACAGACTTCAGTCGAAGCCGCAGCATGAGGTTGCTCTAACTTCATCATCTGGTGGTTCTGGCTGTAGTTTTGGAAGAGAAGGGCCAAAAAATGCCAGTAACCAAAGCCACAAGAGGAAGGCAAGGGAGGTGGAAGATTCTGTGTGTCAAAGTGAGGTAACTTATCATAATAAGTGAAATGAATGTGATTCTTCTGATTGCCTTTTTAACCAAGTTGGATCTTGTAAAACTCCAGCAAGAGGCCGAGTATGAATCAATCGAGGAAAAGAAGCAAACTCAAAGACCGATGTCTAAACGCAGGAGTCGTGCTGCAGAAGTCCATAATCTCTCAGAGAGGGTTAGATGCTTTACTTGAGGTTGAGGTATGCTGATTTATGTCTATGCCCTTATAATGTTGTTAAATTGTGTAGAGAAGAAGAGATAGGATTAACGAAAAAATGAAGGCCCTGCAGGAACTCATACCTCATTGTAACAAGGTAAATATCCAGATCTGCATTCACTCGAGTTTTGAGCTTGTAAAACTGAGTCATGCATTGCAAAAGCTAGTCTGAATTATCTTTTCTGACATATCAAATCGATGGGGGCAGGATCACTGGTGTTTCCAATATATTTCTTGACTTATCTTTACCGATACAATTCATAATTTCAGACCGATAAAGCATCGATGCTAGATGAAGCAATTGAATACCTGAAGTCACTTCAACTGCAAGTTCAGGTTCATATCTTTTTGCGTAGTTTGTTCCGCATTTTGATTCATAACTTCAATTGATGCCAATCTATCATTAATCATGTATAGATGATGTGGATGGGGAGCGGCATGGCATCAATGATGTTTCCTGGTGTTCAACAATACATTCCAGGAATTGGAATGGGAATGGGTCATCATGGTTCCATGCCTCCGATTCATCCTGCAGTCCAATTGCCAAGAGTTCCGTTAGTGAATCAACCGGTACACCCAGCTTCCAGTGCGAACCAGACATCCATATTTCCCTCCCCGGCCTTGAGTGCAGTAAGCTTTCCCAACCAGATGCAGAATATTCATCTTCCTGAATCATATGCCAGATATCTTGGCATGCATATGATGCCCCCGCCTCAGGTTTGTGGCTTAACTGAATTCTGAATTTATCAATTAGTGCGGTCATAGCTCAAAGATGCGCCAATTGAATCCGTGTTCTAGGCGTCAAACTTTTGTACATATGGATCTCATTTGGTGCAGCAGAACAAATCAGCAGCAGCACCTAGTAGCACTTCCCCAGCCAGTGCTGCAGGTGCTCCTGGTGCAAGTATAGGGAACAACAAATCTGGTAAGTTCAAAGTGGTTCGTTCATAATCCTCGACGAATTCGATCTGTGATGATATATGATATCAATCTCATACTAACCTTTGAGCAGGTTGAAGGACAAACTTCACATCAGGAGCCTGCTGAAATTGTGCCGGGAGCCAGAAGACTGAAACTTACTGATACTGTGGCTTCTGAAGTCAGCATTTGTTATGTACAACATGAGAGATGAGAAGTTCAAATCTTTAGTTGAGCTAGAAAACTCAGAGAAACATAATGGCACTCGTTATTCTATTGTGTAGAAGATCAATATCATACCTATTTTTTATTTACCATAATATAATGATCAATCATTAGTCTACTTCTTGATTGCTGAAAACAGCAATGCTGCAACCATGTCTCTGTACATCTTTTCTTTTCAAAATATACTAACCAACACAGAAAATAGTGATGCCTTCTGTTGCATATTATCAGCTCATCCACCATCTATTAGCAGCGAAAAAACCCTGAAGAAATCCAACGAGATAAAGCAAAAGAGAGAGCTTGATGCTCATGAGATATGGAATTGGATGTGTATGCTTATCATCCAGCTAAACCTATTGTTTTCACATGGATTAGGATGAGTTGAGGGACCACTAATCTTCTGGAATATTTTTCAAAATCCTCATTTATGTTGAATGGTGAGTTCCACCAGCAGTCCAAAGATGTCCTGGTTCATGATCATGAGATAATAGTAGCACAAAGTGCCCATTTCTAGGGCATTTCTACTCTCACCCACCATGGCAGAGACGGAATTATTCTGGTTTGGTGCCACTAAGGGGAATCATATAATATTTACCTCTTTAAGAATGTTATCATCCCTGTGAAACCATTTCCTAGGATCTACATGGAACAGGTATGATCTTACTTTTTCCTTTATGAGAAGCTGGAGCCTGGAGCTGTCTGCTGTTCAGTGACCAACTTGCAGGGATGGAAAAAAGCAGATGAAATCAGTATCTGCATTATTTGATCAACTCATTAAATATTGCATTATCTCTAAAATTTTGCATCATTGGCACTGATGTGAAATTGTTTGGTGAGAGGATTTAGGGTCCAACCTAAACTCACACAATTAATCAACAGGATTGGGAAGATGACTGAGAGAATGTTTTTGAGGTCCCACTATGAATCACACCATTGTATACTTTAAGCTAAATCACTGCATCCAAACCACAAATGGGGCAGTGGACAGCTCCTCTCTTCTTGTTTTCTTTCTCTTTTACTTGATGTTGCAGTTTCGCAGATGCCTTCTCCCTGGTTAAAACTTGCCCGCAGTTCATTGTCTTAGTCATATTCTTTGAGCTTCTACTCATACGCAATTTGGTTCAAATTTTTGTTTCATTTTTCTTTCTGCTTTCAATCTCCCCATAAATGCAGCAGCAGTGATGTCTTGGAGTTTTGCTTCAGGTCTTCTGTAACTGTAGGGTTAGTTATCTGCATGCAATGGAGCTTATAATATAATTAGCGACGCGGCAAACCTTTACTTAATCCTACTGTAAATGCTTCTGAGATTAAAATAATATAGATGATTATATAATAATGCATGCATGATTAGCTCTTGTTATCTTATTAAGCTTGCCGTGATTTGTGTCACTGTCAGTCAACATCATTAAAGATTGGGTTTAGATCCAATCCTTCAGCAGATTTAGGAGTTTGATGAGAAGAATCTCCATTAATGGTTCACCTTTCTTGAAATCAGAGCCGACATGAAGGGACCACTCTCCACTAGAGTCCTATCCTGTCTTGGAGATGATTAACCATCGATCTCCTCTATCCTAACATATAAAATAAGCCGATTCGTCGTATGATCACGACGGGCAAATTTTAATATGCATGGCACTTGCATTTCAAATTGAAATAATTTACAGAAACTAATTGTAATTATGTAATATTTATATAAGTGCCATCTACTGCACATCGAATTCATTGTCTTTAGTGCTTCAGAAAAAAGGGAATATAAAACCATTTGTTGGGTTTTAGAAGTCAGACCGAGGTAGATCTTGAGCTGCTCTGAGACTTAAGAGCGTGCTTCTCTTGCAGAGACAAATTGGAAATCATGCTCAGTGTTGTGGCTTCAGGAGTAGAGTTGAGCAAGTTGTCATGCATGGCATCGCAGAGCTGGTCGTGAGTGGCATATGGACCAACTGCCTGAAACAATAAATCGAATCATAAATACTCGTTCAATAATTATGGTGAGGAGGTAATAGTCTGCTGAAACTTGAAGGAGAAGAAATATAGGGTAAATTTGTAGCCATGGATATATTATTGCAGCACAGGGAAGGCGTCTAAAAGTAGAACAAGTTTTCACTTTAGAAGAAAAGGTTAATTTCTTTTCTTTTTTTTAGTGAAGAGTAGTTCAGCTAATTGCTCTACCATGTTTTTAGCATCTCAAATACTACAAGTATAGATGGTCCCCCTAGCACATGATAGTGTAAGATAATGCTGAAAGTCAATATCAATCTAACAGAACCAAAAAACATATCAAAGGTCAAAAGTAATCTACTTCAGTGAACAGAACTGTATAAAGATATGGTATACATTATATATCTAAAATTTTGCTAAGTTAAAGAGTAGATTAAGAATCTTTTTTGACCTAAAAAAATTATAGATTGTGACATTTGAATCTGAAAATTGGTAGATTGTGTACAGTAGAACAGGCATGCATGGGCCCTAGAGAAGCTCTAAATTAAGAGAGAAGCATGAGTTAAAACCTGAGAGAAGTTGCTTGGATTTTGGTTGGCAGATTCCCTGTTGAGCTGAGCTTGTCCAAATGGATTTCCGTCTCTGAAAGCCAGGGCCATAACATATTCACTTGGAACTATCAGAAAAGGAGATTAGACGGATAAAAATGCAGTGGAAAAAAACAAGAAGATGACAATGGAGTAGCAGAGTAGGTAAATAACTAACTAAATAGATGAGAGGCGTCATAACAAGTGGATGCCCATCCAGGGCAGACGTTGGGATTTGAGAAAAATGGAGTTAACTGAATTAATTCAGCAGAAAACAGATTGGTATACATGTAACTAATTAAAAGTTACCACAAAATAATATATGGCAGGATCCCTGCAGCGTTAATGAAAGAGAGAGCAGGGTAAAATGGAAATTAATGGGACGGTAGATCATAAAGGTAAAGTGATACAAATCACCCAAACCTTGATAAAATAAAATAAAATGGTAACCAAAAGCGAAGACTGTAATTTTCCCCATTAGCTATTCATAGATGCATGCAGCTGGAAAATTAATGAGCAGAAGATATAAAATTTTAATATGCTTGGCCATTTGGATAATATAAAATAAAAGAAAGGTTTCTTTGGTGGGTTACAGTGAAATTCAACATTCATGCATGTGTCTGCATCAGAACTAAAAGACATTGTTATTTTATGTTTGTTATTGGGACTATTTTTTATAAGCTACAACATGAATACTAGGAAAGAAACATACAGAAAACATACAGATAGATCATATGTACATAGGATAATAGAACCTTTTTTTAATAGAATTAATCATTGGTATAAAATATGAAGCTTGAATAGCATTTGATTATAAACGAATTGATGGGGGCAGTTGGTTAATAGAACGACGCTTAAAGTGATTGAAGCTTTTCTTCTTCTTTTTCTCAGTTTGCTAGTACATTGAGGGACATGAAAAATAGTCAATTCTACAATACACTGTGACAACGTGAGATGTAGAAACTCATTTTATTGTATCTACTATTGTCTCTAATAAGAAAATTACGTGGTACTCATAATCCATGCAAACTCCTTTTTGTAAAAAAATAAATAAATTGAAACTCATTTGCAAAACATCAACTGTAAATAAACAATACTCAAATAAGCAGCATTCCAATAAAACCAACAAATGCAGAGTTGAATAGAATTCAGTAGCATTTCCTCTAACCTCTTTTTTTTTTTTAACATATTTTATATATTTACGTTTCATCTTACCCACAAATGGACTGATAGCAATCCAGCTTGGTAACAGATGGTGGCTACCCTCACATGCTGCTCTAATGGTATATATTGGAGGCTGAAACTTTGAATTCCATCAGTAACTTGATGAAGCATACAGGAAGCAGCATGGTATTCCAGACGAGCAAAATCCACACCTTGATTGTTGATGAATCAACAACAAAATTGATTGTAGAATAAAATAATCGTAGCAGTTCTGCAGAACATGATCCAACCATTTATTGCTGTCAAAGTTTACAACTTTGTCATTTTCATCGACTGACATTGTTCTCAACAACCAGACAAGTTTTGGGCTTGAGATGGAAACTAATACAAGAGTATACTATGTAATGATAAAAACAATACTTCAATATAGTAACTTGGTTAACATCGAGAGACTTGGAGGAGGGAAGAACATACAGCTCAATTTCATGGTGGCGCAGATGCAGTTTAATTGTCTCTATCAATATACAGCTGGAAATTGAAGTCTCATATTATCCATCTGTTTCATATATCAAAGGAAAATAAAGAGAAAGCTTGGACATAAAACCAACCGAAAATATTTTTTAGTGACAGAACACCATGAGAAAGTATAAGTGGGAAAATTTATTGGAAAACACATTTTAAGACTATCGTACTTTATTTAAATTTCTTGAGAAGAGCAAATGGCCTTTGAGTCTACAATCAAGCTCCAACGGTAAAACTACATACCACAACTAATGTAAACAATTCACTGATGTAGAAGATGAGACAGGAAAATGGCCTTAACTTGGACCCAAGCATTGCTGCATGTGTACAAGAGCAATATAGAATCACTAAGGAAACTAGATATGCACACAACCAAACAAGAGCTGGATAAGAAAATGACAGAAATCGTGATAAAAAATTACAATCAATTCTTTAGGAACTAAAAAAACTCAGTAATGCATCTTGCAGCAACTAATCCTACACGAATATCTGATGGAAAATATTAACCATAGTTGTGCAGGAACACGTGTAACTATTTCACCAACAACTTCAAGATATCTGAAACAATAGAGCATTCAAAAATATTAAGAAAATAAATAACTGAAATGAAACATTAATACCTAGGAGATAGAAGCAAATGTACACTAAATAACATGCAACATTTATTGGTGATGAATACAGCTTCATTAACACAAAGTTTACATAAAAACAAAGTAGAGATGCCAAGATAAATTAGTTATTTGACAATGATTAGCGGAAAAATAATGACATGAGAAACTCAGTCAATGCAAACCTAAGTAGACAACCACAATATGAGCCAATTACAATCACTCATCAGGACTCTGTTGTCCCACTAGAACCCTCCAAGATCTTGGATACTACATCTAACCTTGACATCCCTATTGCTACATGAATGATACTCACAAGGATATCACCTGATAGAAGAAATGACAACATGGCACTCCAATTATACATGGAAACTAGTCATCTTCCTTTAAGAAAAATTATTGGCGGAAGCAAATGGTTGTTTACTATTGAAAAATCTCCCGATGTTCTAGTGACAAATTTAAGCTCGATGGATGGCAAAAAGGTATGCACCTATACATGATGCAATATAAAAATCTTATTTTTCTAATTGTATAATGTACTTAATCCTCAAAATCTTAAAGAAAATAGCTTTGAGAATATGTCTATATCCAAAAGTGTCTAAGATGGGAAAAAAAGTTAAGGGTTCATAAATTAGTCTTTATAAACCTAAGAATACTCGACGTCTACTTCATGATTGACGTCCAAAACTAATTTTTCTTTTTCTCTTAGCTAATTAAGACAGTTCATCCTCCAGCCTTGCGTTGAATTGACTTATGCATGGTTACTTACTTCGAGACAGCCCAGCAACTCGAGAAATTCTCACAGAACCTGATCAACCCGATAGGTTATGATGAAATATAACAATTTCCTAGACAATTATGTTCAAAAGGCAAAATTGAGTTAAACCCTAAACATTAGAATGAATTGACAGTTCAAACAATAGCACCTGATACCTGCCTGCATCCCCTTTAGCAAGTTGAGACACAATATTCTGCCAACCCCAATTTGTGCATCTCTAGCCCCTCTTTACCACTCTTTGATGTCCCTTTTTTCATCATAGTACTCATCAATGGCGTGCTGCTCACAGGCCAGGGCTCGACGCGACGCCGACGCGGCGGAGGCATCGGAGAGCAAAACCTCGCACGAACAGAAACCTCAGCAGTTAGAATAGGATCGCCTATCGCACTCCATACACCAGACAGCCGCCAAGCGGGTCGAAATAGATCCGAAATTACGAAAGATCCAATCCGATATGATATAGTTGGGCCGGACTTGTGCTGCAGCCCACAGTGAAATTGAGGCCCAAATCTGCCCGTCGCTTAATAAACTCACGAATAGCAAATATATGCTCGATTGATTTAATTAATTAGGCCACTTAAAATTCTTTAAAATTATTAAAATTTTGACGCCGCATTGTGTTTGGATAAATAAATATAATATAATATGAGAATTATAATCTTACACTTCTAAATTTTTGCCTGGCCTTGTCATTTGAACTGTGTTTTGTCCAAAGACAAGAAACATAATCATTAATGTCCATGGCTAACTAAAGTAGGAAGAATTATTAACAAAATTAATCATGAGCGTAATAGTGATTACGTCCTCTCCTGCATGAAAGTCTCGGAGCGGACAAAAGACGATCGAGAGAGAAGGCTCACGCGCAGAGGCGTAGCTTTTCGCAACTGACAACCGCGCCACGCCCTCCCTGGTCGGCGAAATTGGGTCCCACCTCCTGTCCACTCGTGCCGCCAATTGCGGAGGAGGGGGCCACGACGAGGGCAAAGATCTCGCAACTTTTCCGAACCAGCATCTCCTTCCTCTTGTGGCTGAGTCGAAGATACTGAATTATCTGGAAGAGAATATATAGTTTGTTGACTGAAATTTTTTCCGCTCAAAATAGTTTTTGAAGAAAAAATTCGTTTTTTTTTTCTCTTTCTATTTTTTAAATCATCACGTTGCGGCTTGAGTTTTGAGAAAATCCAGAAAGAGGGGGCTTGCAAATTCAGAATAATCCAACTGAGGGATGTACACAGTGATTCACGTTCACCGATGACACAGCCTTCGTCTCTTATTTTTTCTAAAAGATCTATGCGTTTTTTCTCTCTCTTTTTCCATTTTTTTGGGAATAAAATTAACAAGATATGGACGTCCTCGCCGGTGCTACCTCACTGGTGGCGGCGACGCCGGCGATGGAGGAAGTCCTCGGCGTCGCCACCTGCTTCAGTACTACGTTGGGAATTTGGCTGTTGCCCCTCCTTTGGTCTTCCTTGACCAGCTCCCCGGCGAACCAGTCGAGCTTCTCAGCGTTGGTTTGGTCCGAGATTTTCTTCCCCTGAAACAATAACGATTCCACGTTCTTCTGCGACAATTGTTTCTCCAGCAAGCTCAGCAATTTGCTGCTGTCTCTCGTTTTTGGAATATCCTGGTCACATAATTCGAATCCATTGCCCTGAGAAAGATTTAAATTAATTCGATAATTATATTGCATTTCATAATTCGTGATATTAATTAAAAGCGTTAATTAGTTTAACTTTTACTTGAATCCTCACGTAATTGTCAGCCCTGTTTTGCCCGAATGACATCGCGATTGCTTGGTCCACCTGACAAAATGCGATTTAAAATTATTTTTTGGAATTTTAACGGTCGAATTATGCCCCTCCGCCAATTGGGGGCTTTAAATATTTGATTAATAAACTGATTTATAAGAAGGAAGTTGTCCGTACCACGTCGGCAACGCCTTCGCCGGCAATCCTGAGGAGTTCCGCCTGCGACGGAACCGGCCTCCTCCTTCGCGGATCCATTTCTTTTCCGATGCTGCCGGCGGTGGTGCTACTGAGGGAGAGCACCATGAGGTCCTTCATCCCGTCGGCGAAAGGGAACTCGCATTTGTTGTTGAGTACGTGGCTAATGGCCGCGGCCGCGGGGTTGCTCATCGTGACGCCGCCGCCAACGGCGGCGATCCGAGTCCTCCCGTCCGCAGACCGCATTTCCACCGGCGCCGTCCCCGCGGCGCACGTGGCGGCGCAGACCTGCCGCAGAGGGAAATCGTACGCGTCCTCCTCCACCGCGTCCGCCCGCGAGAAGAGGAACGGCGCCCCCGTCGCCAGGTCGAAGCACGGCACCAGAAGCGGCTTCACGGTGTCCCGCAGCGTCGCGTCGCCTAGAACCTTCCGGAGCACCCTAGCGGCTCCGCGCCGCGTCCACCACGCGAGCGGGCCGCGCCGCGCTTCCGCGAACGACGACCGGCCGCTCTTCGCGAGGAGGAGCCCCAGCGCGTCGGCGGCGGAGAGCAGGGAGCGCCCGTCGGGGCCGCGGGCGAAGAGCATGGCCGCGAGAACTCCTCCGGCGCCGGAGCCGGCGGCGACGTCGAAGAAGTCAGCGACTCGCGCGGAGGGGTCGCCGGAGAGGCGGCGGAGGGAGGACTCGAGGCGTGTGAGGGAGGCGGCAGCAAGGAGGGCGTCGGCGGGGCGTCCTCCGCCGTCGACGGAAAGGATTCGGACCCGGCCTTCGGAGGCTCCAGCAGGCAGCCGAGGGCGAAGGCCGCCGTCGCGGAAGGTGGCGGAGGAGAGGAGGAGATTAGGGGGATCATCATAACCGAAGAGAAACTTGCTCTCGAGGATGGAGAAAATCTCGTAGCTGAGCTTATCGAGGTCCATGGCCGGCTCAACCGCAGGCGACGGCGACGCCATTGCTGCCCTGTGGAACGAGTCTGAACCGGAACCGCTTGATTTGGGGCCTCTCGAGTGAGTGGATGATGAGCGGTGTACACCGTCGGGCTTAAATAAAGGCAGGGATTTTTTTGTCTCGATTGATCAACGGCCGAGATTCAGCAGAGTGAGAGCGAGGTGGCTCTATCTGCCGACAGGGCTGATCGCTCAGCGGGGAGCTGCCGCGCACGTGCGATAATGCCATTTGATAGCCTATTTATATTTTGTTGGGTTTTTTTTTTTTTTCAATATTTAAAAAATATTATCCTAAAACTGTGATTAATATTAAAGAATTAATATCTCAATACAGGTTACGAACCACACAGTACTTTGACTAGGAAGACAACAAAGATAGCTCATTGCTGGAAGTCATTAATTATACTAAATTCAATGCTAATCAAGAGCACAGGAAGGTTAAAATATTGCTTGCTAATTAACAAATGAAAGGTCCATGATGAGACTATTTGAGTGCTCGGAAAATGTGCAAAAGTTTGTCTTCAAAAATAAAAAATAAAAAAATGATATTATTATTTACTGGTTTGCAGCCCTACATCAACAACCACCTTTATTCTCCTTTACATAAAACATAATAATTTTTCTGCTGGCAGCATTCATTGATTAATTTATTTCGACAAGGACAATAATATTATTATGGCTTCCTTTTAAACTTCATCGTTCCACTATTCAGTAATTTTTTGTTCTTTTTCAGCAATTTATATATCCTAGAAGAGAAGAAAGATGATCGATTTAATCTATTTATTTTTCTATAAAATAGTTGATTTGAGGGACTGATATATCGATCGGCGAGTTGAAGATATTAGGATATTGCGACGCACCTCTCTTTGGATTTCAGAAGTCTTTTTCTTTCCAACTATGAAGCTTCTGTGGATTGTTCACGTCAAGATAATACATCATCGGCCAGCCGTCTACGTCTGCAGAATCTAACGTCTAGAGGAGGCAATTAATGAATCTTAATTATGCCAATTATTCTCTGCCATTAGGTGACACATATGCTGAGTTGTCAGTGAGGGCCACGCAGGCTATTAAGAACACATGAATATATGCATGCCATTGCATTCCTGGTTGTACTCTTAATTGCATATACGTACGTACGTGCATGCATGCCTTTAAGTCTTCAAAGAATCCATGCACGTAGTAGTTACTGCGACTGCAGCAGTATTAACTTGCTTCGTCCTCCCATCATGTATCTATTTTACTCATAAATCTATTTTAAAATTCATGCAGAAATTAAACTCCCCGAGTTCTACACCCAAATGCAGCCAGAATTACATTATTGTGTTTGTTCTTATCTTGTACTGTTTGACCGGTTTGTTTTTTCTATACATCATGAAAAGAAATTTCAACAAGTGATGCTTGGAAAGATTAATTTTGTTTGGGATTTAGTAGTTATATATATAAATATCCAATCAGTTCTGTCGTCGTATGTCAGACATGCATTTGATGGTGTCGTGTTGGAGGCCATCCGGACTGTTGCGTCGGCCTTCAACAGTGACTTTGCATGATTACAGCTACTCCATGTCGGGAAGTCTGATGCAGAGTATCCAAAGACAAGTAGTGGTAAAGATCCATTTGTACTGTTTACTATGACCGCGAAGTTGTGGGGTTTTAACCTTTGCCCCAATTTGCCACAAGCAGTGAAGTCTTTTAGGGTTTTGTTGTTGATGGATCGCTTTTGAAGCATCATCTACTAGAAAGGCGATGGATAGGTTTACTATCAGTCCCCGAGATATTGCTGTCTCTTCCAAATCTTTCCTCAGTGTCTTCATGTGCCCCACCTCCTCACTCTCAAGTAAGTGTTGCCTCCCTCCGTCAGACTGAGAGAGGCTATGCGAAAAAAAAGGAACACTAGAGGAGTTAGATTTGCAGTTAGGATAAGCATATGCATAAATGAATTAAAGATTTTGGAGATTCAGACTCCAGAATAGTAGGGGAAATAAGAAAAGCTGAATAACTTCTATATTTTCAATAGCTTTAAAAATCACAAAAATCGTGCACAATCCAAAACCTTAGTTAGATTCCAAATCTTGACTTGTTTGCCAAAATGGAAAACAAGGTTAAGCTTCACACCCCTTTTAATGTCCCAAATTGGTAAATAAAAGACTGCATCTAGTACTTGTATTATTGTAGAGATCCTTGATCCACTCGGCGTTTGCCTACATTTAATAGTCTCTCATGCATACTGAGCAATCAACATCATGTAGCTAATGCAAAATTATAGGGATGCCTTAATACAATAACAGAATTGTTGCAGCGAACAAAGTAACAGCAATTAAAGCCTCAAAGATATCTAAGATAAGCTAGATAGTAGATGAAGTAGCCAATGATTACAGAAGAATTTAACTACATACGCACCAAAGCACAATGAAACATCCAGCAGTCTGCGACTCTGTTACCACCGTAAATAATGGAGCATTATCAAATTTAGCACATGCAGTATAATAGGATGAACAATAGACATGGTGCATCAAAATATTAAGCACTATAGTTATTAACTACGAGTGACAAAGCCTCGGAATATTACAGAGGTAACTACTGTAATATAGCTTTTTCAGTTATCTTCTTATGGTCTCAAATTAAGCGCACAAGGAATAAAAGAAAATCAATGAATTTTGACTTAGTAATTGTAGTATCTTTAATTTGTTAGTAGTTTAATACGTAGCTTTTGATTTGGTAAATTTTATTGTGAGATTTCTCTCCTGTGTGAGACTCTTTTCTCGGTGTGAAGATAATTTATCCCCTTTGCTTCATCAATTTTATTTCAATAGGTATTATGGACTGTAGTATGTATCCAACTGAACAATGAGAGAGGTGCAAACAATGTATGGTGATCCATCTTCCCTAAACGTAGCCAGAATAAGAAGGAAAACTAAAATTTTAAGTTCAATAATCAGTTGCAATCAACTTTTGTCAGGTACACGATGTTTTATGTCATGAAATCATTTATCACCAAAATACACAAATCAGCATGAACAAAGTAGAAGTCAAGTTTTATGTTTAATGTTAGATTGCAGACCTCCCAAAGCCAGTGCATTTGATGATAGAACATGTAGGTCAATAATGTAAAGAACAGAAGCCAGGAATCCCCAGACCTGCACAGATCATCAGAATAAGTAAGAAATACAACTGCAACTTGTATAACAAAAATCTTTCGAGGTATAGTTTACTAGGCAAGTTCAGAGCAGCAGAACTGTACTAACCAACATTGCAATCAAATACAACCTGAAGTAAGTTGAGATAAGAACTGCCAGCAGGATTTGTCTGTAGCTGAAGAGAAGAATAACATTTTTGAGTACATGCAAATATTCATGAATGTAAAGGCAGAAACAGATAAATGATTTCACATCTGAATATTGGGATTATAGGAACAAGGAAATCCCATAAGAATGGATTGCCAAAGGCATAAACAGATAAATGATTTCACATTTGAATATTGGGATTATAAGAACAAGAAGATCCAATAAGAATAGATTACCAAACAATAATATGACTAATATAAATGCAGTTATATTATATAGGAAATAAATGCAAACAAACTAATAAACCACAATACAACTTGGAAGGAAGGGTAAAGGAAAATTGTTAATATAAGCATTGATTAATAAAAACCAACAAGACTGTGTTAAATGATAACTTAAGCAGAAACCTAGTTCCCATAAAAAGAACAGACATAAATATCAAATTTCCCAATATAACATTCAATAATACCTGCAACCAAAACAATGACAGAATTGGTGAAAATTTACATTAACAACTGAATTTATCACCTTTCCACATGTCAAAATTGACCTCATAATGTGTGTGGATGAATCAAACCAAGCTTCACTGCTCTTTAAGAGATAATACCTGCCTTTTATTGTCAACATCTTTGGTAGAGAAGAATACATTTGTATACTGTATATCAGTATCTATTAAAAATAGCTGAATGGATACACACATCTAGAATAAAATAAAGTAAGCTTGACTTCCATACAACTTCCTGTAAATGGTATGCCAATTAAATTTTGTAAACACGGCCATATAAGTAATTCAATCACTAGTTCAACAGCTTGTCTTAGCAAAACTATCAACATGAAGCATAAAAATAATTACATTAAACATAATGAAAATTGGTGCTTCAATAGTTTCAAGAAACTTGGATAGATGACTCCAATATTTGTACTGGAAGAAAGGTGTCAAGCCCATGAAACCATGCGCACTCTAGTCTATGATGGATGTACAGGAAATAAAAGGTTTATTTTTTTTTCCTTTGTACAATAAAATATACTTGGAAACCTATAAATCGATACAGATTCCATGTTTTTCAACAACATCTATATGTTCCTTTTGAAGCCAAGTGAAAGTCATTTACAAATGATATAGTTTATTATTATTATCATATTATCAAGAAGCAAGGTTATGGAAAATGAAGTCTCACCATTGGCATTCGTCAGTCACGGGTTTTGTTAGATCTACAGTAAAAAAATACAACTACAGGAATGGACAGGTAGTTCACTAGCAAAAAGAGGATACAAACACAGTGATATTCAATAGATAAGTGTTTGAACTCAGCAAATTACATACAGCCAAATGTTAACTATAAACCTTCTGGTTCTACTTTCTAGGGCAAAAGGTTGTTGGGTAAACCTACAATAACCACGAGCATAAAAAAATTAAATAAACTATAAAAACTTAGTTGAAGATGGTATTTGATCATTAAATTGTTTTTTTTTGTACATGCATTTGTCTAGAAAAAAAATGTTAGATGATGACACTGGAAGGATGTGATGAAACTAATTAAAGATGCAGCATACATGCTGCTCTGTAAGAAGTATAGAGCAGTACATGATGGAAATTTATCCAATTCAAACAAACAAACAAAAAAAAGATTTACCTTATTATCACCACCTAAGTTCAGTATGTTAAACAGCAAATGCCAATAGGCTTTCCTCTTATGAAGGATCAAATATATCAGAATTGTCTACATTAAAAGGCTACAGTTACAAACCAGAATGCAACAGTAATATCCCACAACGGCATCATCTCAAAAACCCAAAGTATCTATAAGACTTTCTAACAGTCATTATTTGGATGTACCAAATTTTGGTGTAGCATGGACAACATAACAAATCTAACAAATATCGATGGAATGATTTTATGGTGTGCAATCCCAATCTTCTTCAAATGAGAGAGATAAAATAGAATATAAGAGAAATCAAAACAAAAAAGAAGACTTGCTGCTTGGCAATAATGTGGATCAGCAAGACAATGAGATAATAAGGGGGAACAGGGAAACTGCATGCAATGGAGCTTATAATATAATTAGCGACGCGGCAAACCTTTACTTAATCCTACTGTAAATGCTTCTGAGATTAAAATAATATAGATGATTATATAATAATGTATGCATGATTAGCTCTTGTTATCTTATTAAGCTTGCCGTGATTTGTGTCACTGTCAGTCAACATCATTAAAGATTGGGTTTAGATCCAATCCTACAGCAGATTTAGGAGTTTGATGAGAAGAATCTCCATTAATGGTTCACCTTTCTTGAAATCAGAGCCGACATGAAGGGACCACTCTCCACTAGAGTCCTATCCTGTCTTGGAGATGATTAACCATCGATCTCCTCTATCCTAACATATAAAATAAGCCGATTCGTCGTATGATCACGACGGGCAAATTTTAATATGCATAGCACTTGCATTTCAAATTGAAATAATTTACAGAAACTAATTGTATAAGTATTATGTAATATTTATATAACTGCCATCTACTGCACATCGAATTCATTGTCTTTAGTGCTTCAGAAAAAAGGGAATATAAAACCATTTGTTGGGTTTTAGAAGTCAGACCGAGGCAGATCTTGAGCTGCTCTGAGACTTAAGAGCGTGCTTCTCTTGCAGAGACAAATTGGAAATCATTCTCAGTGTTGTGGCTTCAGGAGTAGAGTTGAGCAAGTTGTCATGCATGGCATCGCAGAGCTGGTCGTGAGTGGCATATGGACCAACTGCCTGAAACAATAAATCGAATCATAAATACTCGTTCAATAATTATGGTGAGGAGGTAATGCTCTGCTGAAACTTGAAGGAGAAGAAATATAGGGTAAATTTGTAGGCATGGATATATTATTGCAGCACAGGGAAGGCGTCTAAAAGTAGAACAAGTTTTCACTTTAGAAGAAAAGGTTAATTTCTTTTCTATTTTTTTAGTGAAGAGTAGTTCAGCTAATTGCTCTACCATGTTTTTAGCATCTCAAATACTACAAGTATAGATGGTCCCCCTAGCACATGATAGTGTAAGATAATGCTGAAAGTCAATATCAATCTAACAGAACCAAAAAACATATCAAAGGTCAAAAGTAATCTACTTCAGTTTCTTGTTTCCATTTGCAAATATTCACTCTATTGTTTAATATCCTATTCACATATATCTTTTGTTAGAGATTTATTCTCTATTTAAATATGTAGAAATCATTAATATTATGCAATTTTATTTGCAAATATGCTAATGAATTACTAATTCTTTTATTGAATTATTGTTCATGTGCCAGTGTTTTGTTTACTTTTTTGCTCAAATGATCTGTCATCTATGTTATTGGAATTCGGATATAACTAGCCAACACAGATGTGGATAAAGTGTCTAATATTTTTATTTCTATATTTTTTTTTACCAGGGTCAATAGAGATGATAGGTGTCTATTCAAAGCATCGATGCTTGCCACGACTTAGAAGGTAAAGGAGAGTCCAAATATAAGTGCGTTGTATTCCCAGTAAGCAACAACAAACACAGTTTTATCTTCAAGGCATTGACTAAAGACCAATTTATTTCTACATTTTTATTATCTGACTGAAGCTTTATCAAGTTATGCCATGAATCCTACTCCAGAGCCAACCATGGCCCAGAAAACTAAGCTGCATTGATTCATCGCAATAGTGACAACTGCATGCCATCTCATGCTTAATCATCAAGCATCAGATAACACCTACACCACTGAAGCACCAAATCTAATGCAGTAAAGTGAACTCAAATCAAGTACGACTGTACAAGAATGCATGGACCCTGAGAAGCTCAAAATTAAGAGAGAAGCATGATTAAAACCTGAGAGAAGTTGCTTGGATCTTGGTTGGCAGATTCCCTGATGAGCTGAGCTTGTCCAAGTGCATCTCCTTCATCTCTGAAAGCCAGGGCCATAACCTATCCACTAGGAATAATTACAAAATGAGATTAGATGGGTCAAAATGAAGAGGAAGATAACAAGAAGAAGATGACAGTGGAATTAAACAAAGTAGGTTAAATAAATAAACAAAATAGATAGATAAAAGTGGTCCTAACAAGTGGATGCCCATGCAGGGAAGACGTTGGGATTTGACCGAGAAAATTGTAGGAATTTAGTGAATTAATTCAGCAGAAGACACATTGGTGCACATGTAACTAATTAAATGCAAAATAACATATGGCAGAACCAGCAGTGCCAACGAAAGAGAGTTCAGGGTAAAATGGAAAGTAATAGGATGGTAGATCATATAGAGGTAAAGTGATATTAAAGAACCACAGGTCGATAAAATAAAATACGTAAGCAAAATCGTAGACTGTAATTTTCCCATTTGCCATTTCATAGATGCATGCAGATGGAAATTAATGAGCTAGCAAAGCATATAATATTTTAATATGCTCGACCATTTAGATAATATAAAATAAAAGAAAGGTTTCTTTGGTGGGTTACAGTGAAATTCCACATGCATGCATGTGTCTCCATCAATACTAAAGGAAATCGTTATTTTGAAGGATGTTTGATACTGGGATTTTTTTTTTATAAATTATATAACATGAATAGTGGGGGAAATACATCAAGATAGATCATTCACATAGTAGGATAATAGAATTTTTTTAATTCAAAACTATCATTCGTATAAAAAATGAAGTTATGAACGATTTGATAGGGGACAGTCAGGTTAACAGACCATGAAGCTTGATGTGATTGGCTTGGGTCCATTGCCACAGTGTGCCTTGAAGCATCAAAATGACAAGGTACGAATCCAACTCTTTTTTCCTCATTTTATTAGTATAAAGTAGGGAGTTGAAGGCATGAAAAATAAACCCAATTCTTTAATATACTACGGCAACGTGAAAAATAGAAACTCATTTGCATAACTTTAACTGTAAAAAAGACATATCGTAAATAAGCAATTCAATAAAACCAATAAGTGTAGAGTTGAAATGAACTCAGTAGCATTCCCTCTACCCTCTATTTTTTAGAATAAAATATATATTCTACATATTTAAAGTTTCATTTACCCACAAGTGGACAGAGTGCCGATCCAGCTAGCTACACAGGTGATGGTTACCCTCACATGCACATGCTGCCTCAATGGCCTATATTGCAAGTTTGAATTCCATCTGTAATTTGAATGTGAAAAATACAGGCATGCAGCAATGTATTCGAGACCAGTAAAATCCCCAACCCGATTGTTGGTGGTCCAACGACAGAATTGCTTACATGCAGAATAAAATATTAGTAACAGTTTCTGCAGAACACAATCTCCAACATACCATTTAATTCAAGTTTTTGCCACCTTCATCGACTGACATTGTCCTCTACAACCACAGACATGTTTCGGGATCGAGATGAAAACTAAGAAAAGAGTATAACCATGAAATGATAAAAACAATACTGTAATACACTAACATGGCTAACATCAAGAGACTTGGGGGAGAGAACATACAGCTGAACTTGATGATGGCGAAGCTGTAGTTTCATTATCCCTATGTGCAGTTGGCAATGGAACTAGTAGAGTATTCATCTGTTTCATATATCAAAGGAAAAGAAGTGAGAGCAAACTTGGATATACAGCCAATTGAAAATATTGTTTTAGTTACAGAACATAGTGATAAAGTACAGGTGGAAAAATTATCGGGTAAACAAATTCCCAATTTGTAGGAGCAGAGAAAATTATTTGAATTTACAGTCAACTCCGAACAGTCAAACTAGAGACCACATCCATATGTAAACAACTTACTGATGTAGCACATGGGAAAGGAAACTACATTAATTTTTGAATCCAAGCATTGTTGCATCTGCACGAGGTCGATATAGAATCTATAAGCATGCAACCAAAAAAAAGAGCTGGATCAGAAAAAGACAGAAGCTTATTTTCTGATAAACAGATTGAATCGATTCAGTAAGAACTAAAACTAAGTAACACATCTTGCAGCAATTATCCTAAACTAGTATCTGATGGAAAATTAACCACAGTTCAGCAGGAACACCAACGGAACACCTATGACTATTCCACAACAATTCCACTACATATTATGAATAAAGCATTCAAAACTATTAAGAGAAGCAGAAGTTAAAATAAAACATCAATAACAAAGATTTAGAAGCAAATGTAGACTAAATAACGTGCAACATTTATTGGTAAATCAATACAGCTTCTTTAACACAGTTCATATAAAAACAATCCAGAGCTGCCAAGGAAATTAGATATTCACCAATGCTTGGTGGAAATAACAAAATATATACCAAGATTTCCAAGTTCAATATATCACTCTGATCCAAATGATCGATTAATCATAAATCAGGGCATGCAGTAATGATAACAAGAAATCTAAGTTTGTCTAGTCAACCTAAACGGCCACTAAGTCGAAACTCCATATGTAACCTTGTTTGGTTCGTAAAATTTTCCTATTTTTAGTTTGCAGTTTCAGAAAAAAAATAAAATAATTAATTTTTTTTAAAGGAAAAATATTTATCACACCATTCACCTCTAATAAATTCAAATGTATAAAAAAAATTAATTTTTGCTTAACAATGTTTGATGGTCATCAAGGCTCAAAATCTAGAAAAACAAAGATGAACAAATTCAGGTAAACATCCAGAGTGCAACAATATCAATTTGACATGAATCGAGGCCTTTATGATCATCAAGCTCCTTTTTTTTCAAAAGCAATTAATAATGATTAGTCAACTAGAATCGCATTCAATCAACTAGAGTTACTTCTAGTCCGCTACTCAGTTGACTGGTAATTATAGAAGATAAATTTTTTTAATAATCATAGAGGACTTAAAATTTAGAAACTGAATGTATATTGACTTGGGAGACCTCAAGACTATAACAATACAGATTCAGCATGAATCAACGGCCTCTATAGTCATCAAACACTTCTTAGCAAAAGTGTCTGATGGCACCAGTCAATTGATCAATTGACTTATAACACAGAGGAACGGATGCTTAACAAGTAAACGAAGTCCAAACAAATAATGAAAGACTGCATGCTTGGTAGTTGCAAGTCCTAACAGTTCAAGATTGACCTAAGACCAGGTAGTGGAAGTCCTACTAACTTAAGGACGATTGGACAATGGATGAAGTCTTGTCATCTAAAAAGGTGAGGAGTCTCTAAGCACAAGAAATCTTACTCAATTGAGGTCAACTGAATACTGACTAAGTTGATGTTGACTTATATTAGGTAGATTATGTAGTCCCTAATACATGGGATCTCTTGACACGACACAAATTTCATTTTATAATTGCTATAATCCATGTATCACTCAACCGATAGAGGAATTCAATTGATTGATAGAATTCGATCGATTGACATCATAATCCACTAGTACAGAAATTCGGTCGACTGATGAAACAATTGAATGATGAAACTATGAAACTTAACTAATATACAAAAACCTAAAAGTTGTCTGTTTTGGGTATTTATGGTTTGGATCAATCGACTGATATGGAATTTAGTCGGCTCATGGAGCAGTCGATTTAGATACAATTATTAGCAAACAAATTAATTCTGTTTGGGTAAGCAGTCAATTGATGTTGGATGAGTTGAATGAGCAACAGGCTGAGAATCAGAACGACATAAAGTTTCTGTTAAAGAGAATAGTCAACTAATATTAAACAATACCAAAACAAGAATTTAGGAAAGAGCACCAGTCTTGGATGTTCTTTACAATCCTGTGGTATTGAAATGCAGAAATTGACTGCATAAGTTGGCTGGAGAATTGTAAATGTCAAATTTCCACAGATTTAAAATACAATACCATGGCTACCTCAAGTCAATCAGATTCCCTGACCTGGGTATGTGCTGATATGCGTCATATCTGCGCACAAGTTCACAATCCTCTGCCTTAGACGAACAGGTTTACGAGCTAAAACTCCAAGTGACACCTGTATGAGTAAAAGATCACATAAGTTTTCCATATTTTATCCATCCAGTCCACAACAGCATATGAACAATAAGAATATTGGCATCATTAGGAAAGCAAGTGCAAAACAGAACTTGGGTCCAGTCTGTGCAATCTTTTTGATTTCTGAAACGAATTGTTTTTTTTTTCATCTTTAATAATTTAGTTGCAAGTAAGAGTAGTCACAGCAATAAAAATGTAATTTAAGTGCACTTAGTTGATGAACATCAAGACCTCTGACTGCAGCGAAGCAATCTACTTTTCAGCACCTAAATCCAATATAGGAGGATCATAGTAACCTAAAATGATTCACTCATAACAAAACCCTAGTAAAATGATTAAAAAGAAAGATCTTACCTCTTGTGACTTGTAGTGGCTGCCATTTCTCTTATAGTCGAGTTGAGAGCATCGGTGACGGAGAAAATAACAATCATAATCACAGAAACAGGCACAAAATTCTCAACTGAAGCACCCAGAGGGAAAGGAAAAAAGTGATACTAAAGCAATCCGGAGACGAATTCACTAATTCTGACAAACTACGACAGCAAGCAAATCAATAAAACAGCAACGATATATGAAATCAGTACGGCACGAGCCAGGGATTGATCTAAAATAATGGGAAACAAACCAATTCAAGAACATCACGATAAAACCAGATCTAGAAAGATTTTTCTCAATATTTACCTTTAGTGTATTCTCCTTCTTCGTATTATCATTCTCGAAAATGTTCTTCCCTTTCAAGGTTTAAGAGATGGGCGAGCAGAAACGAAAATTTTGCAGAGGAAACCCCCAAAAAGCTTAGTTCTGGATCTGGATACAACTAGGGTTCGGGCTCCTCAGCCCTCGCGACGAAATGGCCTCCGGATCGGCCACGATCGCCCGATGGCTCGCAGCGGCGGAGGCAGCAACCGCGCGAAAGTGGGAAGATGAAAATGGAGAGCGACAAATCTGCAACGATTAGAATAAGCTCGCATCTCACTACACACCAGACGCCAGACGGCCACCAAGCGGGTCGAGATAGATCCGAAATTATGAAATGATCGGATCCTATTCGGTTGGGCCGGACTTGTTTTGCAGCAGCCCAGAACAAAATTGGAGGCCGGCCCAACTCTTCTCCTCGCTTAATAAGTTAATGGATGATAAATAAATAAATAAATTTAAATTTAAGAAGAAAGATAATTATTCTAATTAAATTGGATAAAAATTAAAAGGGTACCGTATCCCACTTTTAACGTAGTATCATCAAATGAATATATTTTTTATAAAAATCATCACCTCATCCTATATTTTATCTAGAGAATATTTTTACTTTTAGTATTATTATAACTGCTACAATGTTGTAACCAGGGACAAATGCATGTATGGACTATAGCCCAATCTTTTTTTTATTATCTATATATAAATTTTATTAAATACGAACCCGATACAAAGTGAAGGTAATGATTAAAATTGGATTGAAGTTAAACAAATTCTATTGGGTAGGCATAGATATAAGGAATATGTTGGTCTAAATCAGGATTAATTTGGACTTGATTTGATTAAGTTATAATTGAAATAAATTTAATTGGATTAAATCGGTTTAATCGATTTAAATGAGTTAGAGAATTTTTAAGAAAATGTATATATTTTTTTTTCTCTTTTCTTTTTATTCTTTTCCGCATACACAATCTCGTTCCCCCAGTCTCAGGCGTAAGCCTCCACTCGTCGCCATGGTCAAGCCCTTGCCCTCGGAGGTGTAGTTGTCAACATGGCCACCCTCAACTGCCACAACTAGATCGATGTGTCCTCCACGCTGACATACCTCGACGAGTTACATCGATGCCGAAGGCGAGAAGTTGTGGATAGAGGTCATGCGCGAAATGCTCAAGCATGACCTCACAACACACTCATGGACCGACTACCTCTATCTCACCGTCAACGACACACTTTCTAACACTGTGTTAGCCTCGAGCTTTTCGCCATGACCCTTAAATTTCTAACATCTACGAATTAAATATCGTTGTCAGTAAATTAATTTAACAATTTCATAAATAATGAAAAAATCATTCAATAAAAAATTAAAATTTGGTGAAATATAGGAAAAGATGAGATAGTAACATGCTCATACGAGCATACAAAGTGAACTCAGTCCTCTTCTATGACGGACTCAGCCAACTTGAGATTAGCCTGGCCCACTTCTAATTCTTGGATCCGTCCCTGGCTGTATTCTAACTTCCAGCACTATTATAGGAACTACAATTAATTATTATAATATGTAACAATTGTTATAATATATGACAATTAATACAATATTAGTGTAGTATTATAATAGCTACTAATAACTATTTTAAAATAATTTTGATGAAATTTAAATAATTTTGATTCAATTAATAAATAATATTTTGATATAATAATGTTCAAGTTTATGATTCAAAATTTTAGAGTTTAGAATTTAAAGTTCAACTGTACATATAGTACATGTATAGAAGTTACTTAAATAACTACTATTAGGAACAACGCCAAAGGAGAGGCAATGGAGGTATAGGAATGGAGGCATGACCACCCTCCTTTTAATGTAAATATACACCTTTCCTTGATAGTCAGTGGGAAACTTCCGTGGGACCGGACCGACCACCCCCAGAGATGTGGCTACTGGGATTATCATTTTTTTAAATATACACCTTTCATACACCCCTGTTAATGTAAGCATACAACTTTCATACATCCGTCTCTAATATGAAATTTCTAACTTTGTCTTTGACTATTATAATTATTTTTAAATGATTTTGATGAAGTTTAAGTATTTTTTGATGAAGTTGATAAAAAGTATTTTGATATAATAGTATTTAAAGTTTAAAATTTAAAATTTAACTACAACTGTTTTAAAATAATTTTGACTAACTTAAGTCATTTTAATGAAATTTGATTAAATTGATAAAAAATATATATTTTAATATAGTAATATTTTAGATATATTAATTTTAATTAAAATTAAATAGTTAATTTTTAATAGCGTAGCATTTACTTAAGTTGTTACATCGCGATTAAATAAAGAGTATTTTTTTATATAAAATATTACTTGGTAGGACGCCCTTTTAATTTGATCTTTTTTGACCATTTAGTTACCTACACCCTTTTAACTTTTACTCAATTAAATTCATGCTACATTGTAAAATAATAATAATAATAATAATAATAATAATAATAAAAAGTGAAAGCACGTAGGTATAAAGAAATGACTAGTTTGTGTTCAAAACTCAAGCCAAAGGCCGCCATCATTTGCATTGAGTGCACTGCGTGGTCCACCAACTCAAAGCCAAGAATCAAGTCTTCATCATCAATGTCGTCTCTACAATGAAAACACAAAATTGAAGAATTATTATATGGACTCCTACGTCGTACCGTAGCATTATTATATTTTTAATTTTTTATTTTTGATAATTCAGATATCTAATTTTTTCGAATCGATTAATCTTGAAGATCATCAATCCGATCTCCATCGATCATTAGATAAATTAAAAAGTACAAATGACACGTCACTCCATGCCCTTGCATTGTAACTCTGAAGGCAAGCCATAATATTAAATGTGGCAAAAGGTGACTCGCTCACCCGGGTGCACCTCAATACCGACTCTATAGTGATTTGAAGGGAGTAAATCAAGGTGACCGAGTATCAACTTAGTTACGCCCGTGAGGGCACGAGCCATAGCATTAAATGGTGCAAAGGTGATTTTGCTCACCTCAAGCAACTTAGTATCGTCAGTCCCACAACGAGATACAGGCAGGTAAATCAGGTACCGAGTAGGCCCTATATAAGAAAACATTCCGTAGCTCTCAACCTTACGATTCAATCCTTACCCAATAGTGCAAATTTTGCCACTTGAGAACCAACTCGGTTATAATACGGGGGCAAGCCATAACATTAAAGGGGGTTATAACCCTCACCAAAGGGGGTTATAACCCTCACCCTGGGGCCCTCTAGGATTGCCCCATATGATATGAAAGGGAGGTAAATCATGGAGGACTTCGCCCAGTACATCGACTTTGCATGGACGATCAGGCAGCAAGACATTTCACATACGCTAGAAATCGACCCCATAACCTATTACAACACCACCAAATGTAGGTACCAACTGTATCATCCTATGGAAATGCCAAATATAGTATTAAATCTTGTAAAAGGTTACGTTGACCTCGAGCGCCCCATACGACCGACCCCCACAATTATCTGTAGAGAGGTAAATCAAGTATGTGGTAGACCCATAAGAAGGAGGGCTTACTTCTAGGGTGGTGAAACCCCTAGGAATTGACTCTTACTCGATCCTGCAAATTTACCTCCTGTGGACCAACTATAATAAGCCTTGGGGCGTCAAATATAGCTTTAAATCTTGCAAGGTCATACGCTGACCTTGAGTGCTCCACGCGCGCGGTCGACCCTACAATCATTTGTAGAAAGGTAAACCAGGTACATAGTAGATCCATAAGAAAGAGGGCTTACTTCCAAGGTGGTGAGACATCGAAAAACCAATTATAACATTAAATTGACAACAAAACATAAAACTATTACCTTGGCGGCCCTTCCAGGGTATCCCCCCACTATCTAAAAGGGGATAAATCATGCAGGGCTTCACTCTTAGCAACAGCAACGCCTGCAAGGAGGGGGTGAGGTAATCAACAGGGCATTCCGCATCTGCTGGGATTCAACCCTAGGCCTATTGGTAGTAAAACCCTTGTAAGAATCATCTATGCCAGCTTATGGGACACCAAATATAGCATTAAAAAAAAAGATGGATCCGCTACCTTAGAACTCCTAGAGGCGACCCACGGATATGGAGATAGGTAAATTCAGGTACATAAGCAGGAGAGCATGGTGGAGTGAATGATAGATCGTGAATTCCGTTGAGATTCAACCCTGACTGTTACACCAAAAATATCATGCATCCACCGTTTGTGCTACGCACTGGGGACACCAAATATAGTACATTAAATTGTGCAAAAGGTGAATTCGCTCGTCCTCAACGCCCCTGCCAGCCCACCCCTAAGGAGGTAAAGTATGGTAATTGAGAGGTAAGATAAATGAGTGAATGAGTTGTACCAAGGTGTAGGGATTTACGCTCCATCAACTTCGAGATTCGACTCCTCACTTATTGTGCAAGTACCATATCATTTGTTTACCATCCCGGGCCCACTAACCGAATATAGCATTAAATTTGGGACCTTCGAGAGAGAGAGAGAGAGATTAAAGAGAGGAGAGAGAGAGAGGGGGGGTGAGTTGGGGGGGGGGGGGGGGGGGGGGGGGGGGAGATCTCCTTCCAATTTCCACTCACTTTTCTCAATTGTCACGCTCAAGCCTCATCCCTTGGTTGGTCCCTAACTACTCCCTATCAAAAAGCAACCATCCCACCATAAACTTTTGGCTCCATTTGATTTCAAGTTTTAAATTTTGAGGCCTTAGCAAAAATTATTCAATAAATTGTTCATTGATTGCTTGAATGAATAAATGGAAGCTTCATACTTGCATTTTTTTCTCTCTCTTTTAAAATTTCTTCTTCTAATTTAAGTGTACACACGCATGCATGTGGCGATCTTCATTGACTTATTGCAAAATTTTATACTTACAAATTTTTGCATATCAGTGCAGAGTTAATTAACTTAATCATTATATTTGTTATATATATATAAAGTGTTATGTTGTATGAATATTTTGCACGTGTATGGTTCGTCGAGTTGCAACATAATTTTATTGGCATGCGTACCACAACCAACTACCTGTCAAATTATGGGCACAATTAAAAATTATTATGGAAATTTTTATATTTATCTTTTGTTATTTGAATATTCAATATATGTAAAAGCCAAAGAATTCAGATAAGTTCTAATTTATCTTAAATATAATTATGGATATTTTAAAGGCAATGATTTAGTTTACCACCAATTAGATAATAATTACGTACTGAAACAACTTTTGAGTTTTATATTTATTGTTTGTAATTAAGAGAGAGACAAAAAAAAATTTTTAAAAAATTGCAGATAAATTGGTTAAAAAAATCATCAGCCAGGTGGTTAATTCTAATTGCATGGCAGTGTCGGTGACCGCCAAAGAATCGACCTTTTTTTTTATTTAAGTCCATTAATTTAGTTTAAGTTCCTAACGCTTTTAATTTGGCGAAAATTAAAAGGGAGTTTTATTTTCTAAAAAATACTAAAATACCACTTTATTTTACTTTTTATTCTCACAATATTAATTTAATATCGTTTTAAGAAAAAAAATATTATAATAATAATTGTAATTAGGAACTTAATGCCCTCGTGGAACTTACTCTCTCTGCATGCAGTCGCAGAGGACAAGAGACGACCAAAAGATCACCCACGACACCGCACCCTCCCTGGTCGGCAACAATGGGTCCCACTTTCTGTCTCCTCGTGCCGCCAATCACGTACTACGGCGAGTATAATTGTCGCACACTTACCCACTGAGGACAGCGTATAGAACGTTGCCACGTAGGCACAGTCACATTTTTTTTTTGGCTAATGAAATATTTAGCTGAATGTTTTAAAATTTACCGGAAAAGGGGAAAACACATGGAGGTGGTAGTTAAATAACTAAAAACATATTTTCATTTCAGAATCCAACGAAATTCGAGCCGTACAAAGTACACAGCCTTGCGTCTCTTTATTCTCCAAGAGATACTATCCATTTTCTCTCTTTTTTTTAGATTTTTTTCCTCCAATAAAATTAAATTAGCACGATACAGATGTCCTCGCCGGCTGCGCCGGCGCCGTCTTGGTCGTGGCGGCGGCGGCGGTCAAGGCGGAGGACGTTCTCGGCGTCGCCGCCTCCTTCAGTACCACGTTGGGAATCTGGGAATTGCTCCTCCGCTGGTTTTCTTTGACGAGCTCTCCGGCGAACCAGTCGAGCTTCTCAGCGTGGGTTTGCTCCGAGATCTTCTTCCCTCGAAACAGGAACGATTCCACGTTCTTCTGCGACAATTGTTTCTCCAGCAACCCCAGCAATTTGTCAGCGTCTCTTGTCTTACGAATATCGTCGTCGTATGATTCCAATCCGTTGCTCTGAGAATAAATATGCGATCGAATCTAACAGCGTGCGATGGATAGATCACAGTTGGCGATTTGTAGCATTAAATAGGTTTAACATTTACCTGAATCCTCACGTAATTATTACCCTTGTTTTGCCCAAATGACATCGCGATTGCTTGATCCACCTAATAAAATTGCATTCATTGTCGTATTAGAACTTTTTGAATTCAAGCTTTAATTAATGAATGGGGAAAACAGAGTAGGAGCAGGATGCAGAGTGAGGCAGAGGAAGCTATCCGTACCACGTCGTCGACGCCTTCGCCTGCAATCCTCACGAGTTTCGCCTGCGATGGCAAGGACCTCCCCCTCCGCAGGTTCATTTCTTTTCCAATGCCGCCGGCGGTGGCGCTTCCGAGGGAGAGCACCATGAGGTCCCTCATCCTGTCTGCGAATGGGAACTCGCGCTTGTTGTTGAGCACGTGGGTGATGGCGGCGGCCGCGGGGTTGCCCATCGCTACGCCGCCGCCAATGGCCGCGATCCGCGTCCGGCCGTCCACCGACCGAAGTTCCACCGGCGCTGTCCCCGCCGCGCAAGTGGCGGCGCACACCTCCCGCAGGTGGAAATCGTATGAGCCCCCCTCCACCGCGTCCGCCCGCGAGAAGAGGAACGGTGCCCCCGTGGTCAGGTCGAAGCAGGGAACGAGCAACGGCTTCACGGTGTCCCGCAGCGTCGCGTCGCCGAACAATTTTCGGAGCGCCTCGGAGGCCCCCTGCGACCGCCCCCAAGCGAGCGGGCCCCGCCTCGCGGCCACGAACGACGACCGGCCGCTCCTCGCGAGGAGAAGGCGAAGCGCGTCGGCGGCCGAGTGCAAGGGGCGTCCTTCGGGGCCGCGGGAGAAGAGCATGGCCGCGAGGACGCCTCCGGCGCCGGACCCGGTGGCGACGTCGAAGAAATCGGCAACGCGGGCGGAGGGGTGGCCGGAGAGGCGGCTGAGGGTGGACTCAAGCCGGACGAGGGAAGCGGCGGCTAGGAGGGCGTCGGCGGGGCATCCGCCACCGTCGATAGAGAGGATGCGGACCCGTCCGTCGGAGGCGGCGGGAGGCCGCAGAGAGCGAGGGCATCCGTCGCGGAAGGCGGCGGTGGAAAGGAGGAGGTTAGGGGGATCGTCGTAACCGAACAGGAACTTGCTTTCGAGGATGGAGAAGATCTCGTAGCTAAGCTTATCGAGGCCCATGGCAGTCTCAACCGGAGCCGACGGCAACGCCATTGCTGCTCTGTTAAAGCGGTCGAGACGAACCGGGAACGAATCTGAATCGGACCGGTTGCTTTGGGACCTCTCTAGAGAGAGCGATGGATGCGGGACAGCACGCGCCGTCGTGCTTAAATAGAATCAGGGACTTCTCCCTGGGCTGATGGACGGCTGAGATTCAGCGCTGTGAATAGCGCCAGTGGCTCCATTTGTCGGCAGCAGGTCGCCGAGGGCATGCGGGTGCTGCGGCGCACGTGCGATCTCAAAGAGTTTCTTTACTTTTTTTTTCATTATTAAAAAATATTAATATAAATCTCGTGGTGCAATTTGTGATTAGCTGCGAGCATGCAAGCGTACAATAATTGTTTCAGGAGTTTTAGCAATATTAATCACTCCTAAATGACTGTCTTAATTACGAATTAGATTTGGTTGCTTAACTAATTAACTATAATAAGGTTCACGATGAGGATAGATACTTAGTGTCTGGAGCATAAACAAAAGTGTTGTTTTTTTTATTTTCCCTAGAAAATTATATTAATTAGTGTCTGCCCTACGCCACCAACTTCCTGTATTCTCCTTCACATAAACATATATATTAATTTATCTGTTAGCAGAATTTATTGACTAACTTATGTCAACAAGGACAATAATATGATTCCCTCATTTAAAAATTACTCATTCATCTATTCAGTTATCCTTTTCTTCGTCATCAATCTATCATAACTAGAAGAAAGATGGTTTACTTAATTTTTTTTTAAAAAAAAACAACAAATAGTGATCATGATGGCAATGATATATTGTTCACGATGGGAAAGCAAATTATGGGAGTTTAATCTAAAGTGATCAGCTAGCTGCCTAGCTCCATTATCTTCTTTTTTTTTTCCAAGGAACAAGCTTCTGTGAATTGTGCACCTCAAGATCAGAACATCATCACTAGTCGTCTTCATCAACAGAATCTACGAGGGAGAGGAAACGAACGAATCATGAAGCTAATTATTCTCTGCCATTAGGAGGGTGGCATTATGCTTGTTGGTGAGGACCACGCAGCTAGCGCAGGCCGGGCATCAAGAACACAGTGAGCATGCCATCACATTTACTGCATACGTGCGTGCGTGCATGTTTTTAATCTGTCAAAACATGAATCCATGCACGTAGCAGTTACTGCTGCTGCAGAGCAGCAGTAACTTGCTTCGCCCTTTGATTATATATATATCACGGCTAGCTATCATATGCACGGTCGCCCCAAGGAACAAGGAGCCAAGTCCTGCGCAGAATGGCACCAAAAGCATCGTGCAGACACAGCCAGAATTACATGGCTGTGTTTGTTCGTATCTTGCACTGTTCCGTACTGGTTAATTATTCAGTGGAGAAAGTTAAACGAGAATCTTGCTAGGAAAGATTAGTTTTCGTTGGAGTTTAGCATGGCGTTACGCAGTGATCATGATTCGTGCATGTTGTTGGTGGCCATAACCGTACTATTCTGTTGGCCTTCAGCAGTGGTTTTGCATGATTGCAGCTGCTCCATGTCTGGAAACTCTAGCTGCAGAGTATCCAAAGACAAGTAGCAGTAGATCAAGATCCATGCATTTCGGTTAATTGTTTGTAAAAATTGTCATACAAAAAACCTGGAAATTAATTAAAACAATAATGTACATATCGTATATATGCAGCAATTGTTACAGAAATAGACTGAGTACAGTAAAGTGAAATGTGGCATGCATCATATATGTGTTCTATGGTTCTGTGGACTGGGTTTTCTAGTTAAAAAACTTTTCCCAACTTTAAGGTGCTTAGACCATTTGATAGATCATAGATCCCCTTTTGAAGCATGATCTTGTACTTGAAAGGTAGTGGCTAGCTTTACTACCAGTCCACTAGATATTGCTGTCTCTTCCAAATCTTTCTTCAGTTGTCTTCATGTGCCCCATTATATCCCTCACTCTCAAATTCGTGCTGCCTCCCTCCATCAGACTGACAAGGGCAATGTGAAGGATTAAGCATCTGCAAAACTGAACATTAGTACCACCCTTTTACAGTGTTACTGGAGCTATTTATCAAAGATTTTTGACATTCAAACTCCGGATCGAATAGTATATATATAGAGGAATTAAATTGGAAAGAAAGAAAGAAAGATGATAAGTTGAAACAATTCTCGTATGTTTAATAGCTTAATTTTTAACTCTCAAGACTAACACTGAAGTAGATAAACTATAAATCAAGTCCAGCTTTCATAGTATGGAAATTAAAAGCTCCGTAAGAAAAAAACAAAACAAACATGATCACGTCGGTGTGGATTATTAGTTGTCCAGAAATATATATACTTTACAGTGAACAAAGTATAAACAATTCAAACCTCAAATTAAGGTGTGTAGGATGAGATAGTAAATGAAGTAATTAATCCAGTGATTACTCTTTTGCAAACCGAATGCAGCAGCAGATTGCTCCTTGTGGAACATAGTTAAGTTGATTACGACGGAATAGACTTGTAGAAAAGGGCAAGAATTTGAATTTTGGTGAAGCCGAGCAATATCCTCCTCCGTTTGATCAAATGCAGTTTCTCGATTTATCTTCTCACAAATGATCGTGAGATTGACCGTGTAGGATGACAGATTCCACTCTTTTGCAGAAGAATGCAGCAGCAGGCAGTAACATCAAAGAGTCTTTGAGACTTTTTAATTAACGGGAGGATTGAGGGCAAAAAAAAACAGAAGAAGCAAAAATTACTTCAAATAGGTTGTTAGCATGTTGCTCATTAGCGGTAGAACATCTTAGTTAAATCGAAATAATGGATGGAATCCAATGAATTTGGAAATTCAATGTTTGGTTAATTCAAAAAATTATTTATTTATTTTTAAATTTCTATTATTTGAATTTATTCTGTTCGGTCTGGATTATAAAATTTAGAATTTGATTAAATCGATTAAATTGAACTGACAACAGTATCGATTGAAGTGTTAGATCAATTGATTGCTGGTCCAAATTTATGAATTGTGATAGTTCAAAGAAATATCACTAAAAAAAATCATCGATTTGCGATGAATTTTATAAAAAACTCATTGTAAAAAAATTTTTATGATTAATTTTGAAATGAAAATATTTTCGTCCTAAATATGTTATTGTAAAATTTTACTAGAAAAAATAAAAATTCATCATAAAATTTACAACAAATAAAATTTTATCATAAAAATTCATCGCAAATCGATGGTGAAAATTATTTTCGTTGCAAATCAACAATGAACAAATTTTGTCGTTGATTTGTGATGAAATTATTTTTGTTGCAAATTGATAAAATTAATTTTGTTACAAAATTTGTCACAAAATTAATATAAACGTTCACCTCTTTCAACATGAATTTTCAATTTTCAACATCTTCCTTAGTGATCTTGTTTGAAACAAGTTAGCACCAATCAAAAATACAAATTTAAAAGGAAAAAACACAAACTTAATTAAATAATAAATATTTTAAATTATTAAATCTGTCAAATAACATTCATACACAACAGTTTCACATTCAACCACCATCATCATCGTCAAAGAAATCATCACCATCATGAGCATCACCAAGAGGATATAGAAAAGGAGAAATCTGACTTGGAGTGGCTAGAGAGGGAGGTCACAACCGGCCTCATGACCAAGTCGAGGCGCCGATCGAGGTCGTGGCCAACCTCGCGACTAGGCTAAGGTGACACCTTGAGGTTGCCCCTAGCCTCGCAGCCATTGCTAAGAAGGTGGCTATCGCACCTCGCCCCACCGAGATCAAGCTGGAGAGGGGAGAGAGAGGAGCTTATAATGCTCATGTGCTAGAGATTAACCAGGGTCAATGGATGTCGTGCGCACATGAAAAGTTTAGGATTAGGATCGAGATTTTAGGACTCGATTCCTAAATTTTGTGACGAATTGTAAATTAATCACACATTTAGCAACAAATTCACAATTTATCCCAAATTTAGTGACGAATTCACAATTCGTCGTTAAATTTTGCGATACATTTTAAATTTTTCTCAAATTTAACAATGAATTTTGAATTCGTTGTTAAATTGTGACGAAATTTGCGATAATAATTTTTTATCCGTGAATTTTACGATGGAAGTTTTTTGTCGCTAATTTTACGACAAAAACTTATACGATTGCTAATTAGGACGATTTCATTTTGATCACTAATTTTATTATAGATTTACAACGAATTTTTTTGTCACTAAAATTCTATTTATTTATAGTATATACAATTGAGTAATACAATCGACTGACTCTACAAATCAAACACGGTGACTTCAGAATTGACTGTCTATTTAGCAGTTGATTAACAATACAACATCAATTGACTATTTATTTACTGATCGATCAAATGAATCAATTTTATATTAGTTTGATTTATATGATTTTAAAAATACATTTCAGTAGGTTCGACTTGTCAATCAAAAGCTCACTCCTAATCCCAAAGTTCACGACCAAGGTTGTTGATATCTAGTCAACAACAAGTCATTCATCTTACTCTTCATGACCAAAGTCAAAAGAATGCATTTCTTTCCATTTGTTTTGTTTACTCCAAAGTTATGGATGTTGTTTGAAAATCTAAAGCTTAGTGGGTAATCCAATCAACCCGAGTCCCGAGTGCGGCGTGCCAGTGCAGAAAGCATTATGGATTTTTTATTACTATTTTAGTTCAAAAAACATAACGGCGGCCTCGTCGCCGCTTCCCTTGACTTTACTATATGTCTGTGTTTTCACTGAGGTACTTACTGCATGTACCTTTTTTATCTGCTAAATTTAGTGCTCTTCCCTCTGTTTCTCACTTGTCTATGCCAAGAAATTCAACTAAGGGCACTACAATGTTGTCATCATAACTTGCCCTTACTCTTCTTTTCCTCAGGGTCAGGATTTTAGGATGGTGATGATGCTTAGAATTCAAATCCATCGTCTTTACTTTCTGTATTTACTTTTTTACTGTCGATTCGATGTTAATAGATATGGCTTGTTTTTTCTATATTTGAGTTTTTGTGTTTTAGAATTCACGTGGTTAGGAAAACATAATATCCAACATATACAATATGCAAATGAGAAACCTTGGCCATGTACATAGTTTGTAAAATGCTAGTGGGAAGTGCTTAGAGGGTTTATATAACAACTTTGACTTAAACATCTATGTGAATTTATATTGGTCAAATTTCATAAACAAGTATTTCACCATGCCTCTTGAATTGTTCTCTGTTTTAATTTTTCTAATATTAATACATTTAGATTTATATAGCTGAGAGTAATGCTATACTATTAAATTCTTTGTCCAAAGTATTTTTGAGAGTTGAAATTAAACTATAAAGCAAGATGTTTTATTTTTTAAACGTCCAACTAAATTTCACAAGGATCTTGAGTAGCCAACTAGATTTCACAAGGATCTTGAGTGACCCTCATAAGCTCATTCTTCATCCTCCCCTGAGCTACATAAACCACTTATCATGCTCATCCTCCACGGCCTCATAGATCATATCTCATCGACTTGATATGCATTGTTAAGGTGAAGTTGACGATATAAAATTTGTCTACACTCGACACGGTTCAAAATTGTTATTATTTTTATTTTGCCGGTGATTTTTCTTGAAAGATATAAATTTAGCAGCGTTAGAAAAAGTGTCTTTTTAACGATATATTATTTTATTTTTAAAAAAAAACAATTTTTGATGTTTTGGGGAAAAAAGGACGTCTTTTTATTTTTTATTTTTTATTTTTTTGCTTAGAAA
This sequence comes from Curcuma longa, assembly GCF_044706935.1. Taxonomy (NCBI): domain Eukaryota; kingdom Viridiplantae; phylum Streptophyta; class Magnoliopsida; order Zingiberales; family Zingiberaceae; genus Curcuma; species Curcuma longa. The sequence goes on along the minus strand of NC_133872.1, from coordinate 545,275 downwards.
AACAAATTCAAGCCACCTCCTAAACAGGGAAACAAAGAACGAACAGGAGAAGAGCACCTCGATCGGAAAAAGAGAATGCAGCAGCCTTCTCGTGGTTGGTTGATTTAATCTTCTCAGGTGAGTTTCTGCCTCGCGCTCTTCTTCCTCGGTCATGCTTCTTCACATCGATTAGGGCGTTCGTGCCAATCTACCGCTACATTGTCGGACCATTAGCTTCGAGCGATCGACGAAGCGCAAATGATGCTACACTTCTTTTAGAGGTTCGAATCGATCTGTTGCGCGATCGTTGAGCGCGCAGTTATTTTCTTCTCGCCGTTTCGTAGGCGACAGATAGATCGATCCCCTTTTTCCGATGTGCTGGTTGAAGGTGATTGCAAATAGATGAGTATTTCCCTTCATCTGAGTTTTGTTTTTTGTTTTTTGTTTTTGAATAGATTCGATTTTTTTTAGTTAGTGCAATGGCGGATTTTTTACTGGAACTTTTGTCGGATTACGATAAAGCTTGAATCCTAGAAAAAGAGCTTGCTTTTGTTGCCCGTTCTTCGATGATCTTGGTGATGGAGGTAGAAGAAGCTCGCGGTCGCTGCATTTCTAATGATCGATTCGTTGCAGATGATGCAGATCGATCATGGGTTGAAATCCCCTTTGGGCGCCATGGCCAACAGGAAGCACCATCACAAGGCCCTCCTCGGCCTCCTCCTCCTCCTCCTCCCGGCGCTCCTCTTCTCCGTCGTCTTCCACGGCCGGAAGATATCCTACTTCCTCCGCCCTATATGGGACACGCCGCCGAGGCCGTTCGCCCGCATCCCCCACTACTATGCGCGGGGCCTGCCCATGAACCACCTCTGCCACCTCCACGGCTGGAGCACCCTCCCCTCCCCTCGCCAGGTGTTCGACGCAATCCTCTTCAGCAATGAGCTCGACCTGCTCGAGATCCGCTACCGCGAGCTCGCCCCTTTCGTCGACAAATTCGTGATCATGGAGGCCAACGTCACCTTCACCGGCAAAGCCAAGCCGCTCTACTTCGCCGACAACCTCAACCGGTTCGAGTTCGCGAGATCCAAGATCGTCCACGGGACGTTCCTGAGCCAGGCCGACCCGACGCCGGGGATCGACCCCTTCCGGCTGGAGGCCAAACAGCGGGTGGCGCTCAACTCTCTGCTCCGCACCTCGGGGATCGCCCTCGGGGACGTGGTCATCATGGCGGACGCCGACGAGATTCCCAGCCCCGAGACGGTGGAGCTCCTGCGGTGGTGCGACGGGGTGCCGCCGGTGATGCACCTGGAGCTGAGGAACTACATGTACTCCTTCGAGTTCCCGGTGGACTACAGCAGCTGGCGCGCCACGGCGCATGTGTTCCACCAAGGGACGCGGTACCGGCACTCGCGGCAGACGGACGTGATGCTCGCCGACGCCGGGTGGCACTGCAGCTTCTGCTTCCGTGAGATCGAGGAGTTCGTGTTCAAGATGACGGCCTACAGCCACGCCGACCGCGTGCGCCGGCCGAGCTTTTTGGACCCGTCGAGGATCCAGAGGATCATCTGCAGCGGCGACGACCTGTTCGACATGTTGCCGGAGGAGTACACGTTCCGGGAGATGATCAAGAAGATGGGACCGATACCCAAATCGGCTTCAGCAGTGCACCTGCCTTCGTACTTGTTGGAGAACGCTGACAAGTTCAGGTTCCTTCTTCCTGGAGGATGTTCCAGGTCAAAACAATGACGACGACCACGTCCAGTCCGTCATTAACTCAACAACTTGCATCCAAAAGCTACGCGGAGGATCAATAATAGTGTCCATGTTTTAGTGCAGATCGGAGAGAGAAGAATGTGATGATCAGAAATTGTTTCTCTGTTCAGTTCTTCTCTTCCTGCTTGCTTTTTCCCACTTGAAAATTTAATTTTTTTTAATGGCGAGTACCTGCCAAAGGTTTGAACATTGGCTGCTGTTCTATAAATCAGATCCTAATATTCCACAAATTATAGCGTTTCTTGCATTAGACGACAAACACAATTGCTATCAGCAAGGGCGTAATTAAGAGTTTAACTTAGAACTTGTACCGACATAAATCCATGACTGGTCAGAAAAGGCAATCTGCAGACGAGCAGCAACAGCAATGGTAGACTGCAGATGCATTAGGAGGATGTTACATTTTCCCTGCCAGCCTTTTGACATAATTAGCGTTACATATATGACTACTAAGCTCTGGGAGGTTCATCTCCAGGCAAATCATCTTCGTCGTGGTATATGTTTTCTGCCATTTGCCAAATTTGGAGGATGTTGTCTTCTGCAACGCTTGCAACCACCCAATCTTCACGGGGATTCCATGAGAAATCAGAGATCTTGCTGGTGTGGCCACCGTGGATGAACAGCAACTCTGGCGGGCCATCCTCAGCATCCTCTGGTGTTTGTTCCTCATCGATCCTGTTAAGATAAGTTTCAACACAGTTTTGAGATTTCAAAAACTACGTAAATTGGGTTTGCACTAGAGGGAAACTGCAAGCAAGTGGTACAGAAGAATTCAAATACATTAGTATCAAATAAAGTCCCAGTAGATGTCAGATGGATGATCTCCAACAAAGTCATATGTTGGATAAAGGAGATGCCTGTAACCTATTTAATAAGTCATTAAATAAATCTGTGTATCAAGTAATTAGAATCAGTCATCACTCTGGACAAATGCAACTGAAGATGGTTCTAAACAATAGGGCGTTTCACAGGTTAAAGTTAACTTCAGAAGTAATATCAGAATCTGTGCAAAAATCACTTACAATGCTTGAAATGCTTTGGCATATGGCACATCTAAACTATTCAAACTATTTGTTTTTCTTTTAAGGAGGCCAAGGCCAAGGCCAAGGCCAAGGCCAAAAACATAACCATCCAACCATAGATGTGAGCAAGATGAATCTCAAGGATATCTCATGTGATATTTACAACTTTTCCATAGACAATTATGATTAAAAAAAACTAGGATGAAAACAAACTGACAAAAGTGAGAATCTGGTGTAATTTTTTTATAAAAAAATTCCAAGACAGATTACTAGTGACTGTGTTTATAGAAGGATAACAATGTGTATAGCCTTAGCCCAATTTAATTCATACTACAAAAAGGAGTATCATGTACGGGCTTATCAAGAGAAGAAGCATAGCCATAAATATCTGCCTACAACTTTATGTTGTAGAAATGAAGGTGGAGCACAAAAGGATAACATTTCACAAATTAACAATTCAAAGTAACAGAAATGTTTAAGAACATGAAAAAATACAAATAATTTTTATGTTCCATTAAGGCTTTAAAAACTACCTGCTGAGGTCCCACACCATGAGCCTCCGTCCAAGACAGCAGGATGCTAGAATTGTCTCATTTTTCGGACTCCAACCAACTTGGAAAACCTCCTCTCTAATTGCAACACCACAAGATATGCCTTGTCAGTATAGCAGTTAAAATTATAATCAAACCAATCCATATCAAAAGTACAACGAACAAAGTAAAACAGTGCAGTGTAAAGAAATACTTGTGGCAGTCCAATGTATGCAGCGCACTTTCAAGCTTCCGAAGGTCGAATAACTTGACAGTTTTATCAGTAGACCCAGTTGCAACAACCCACTCATTGAAGGGATTGAATGCTAGGCAGTTGACCTACCACAAATCAGTAGGTCAATACTCAACTCTCATGTCTTAAAAGTTCAAGTAAATTAGAAGTTAAAATGGAAGAACCTAAATCATACTACCTTCAAGGAACAGGACCAAGGCCAAAATATCATTTCAAGAGGAATCATAAATAATCTCATTTACATGAGCTCAAGTACAAGATGCTTAATTCAACAGTTTGTTAAAAAAAAAGGCATCATCACATTAAACAGCATTTGAAAAGATAGCATCTTGCAAAAAAAAAAAGGGAAAAAAGGAATATTTTAACTCAATAAACTGAATATTAAACAGACTTGTTATGTTCTTCAGGGGCATCCTGATCTAGCCCATCAATACGCTAAGCATATGATCAATAAATTATACTAGAAAATTAAATAATTATAACGTAAAATATACTTGGTAAAACAACTAAAAAGGAAAAAAAGTAACTAGAAGATGAGTGCTAAAACAACAATAATGCATGAGAAGCAGGCTATTTTGGATTTATATACACAATTGAGATATTGGCTCATTTCTCTTGTTAATTTCTTCCAATTCATCAACCAGCTTATTGTGCAAACTAAAGTGGGTATAATTGAGCAGTCAGTTTTCTGTTTCAACAGATTATTTTGAAATAATAATAACATACAACAAGATTTATTTTCATAACTCTTGCCCGCACAAGAAACAGAAAACATCTTGAAGATGCCAATGATAAGATGCACATTTCATCACAGATACACATAAAAGAATAATTTGAAAAAAAAACTATTTTTTTTTATCTTCAATGTGAGAGAGTTTAATGCTACAAAGATACTAGCAGGAGATATCAGGCTAACCAAATAACAAAGTGCACTACCTTGCCAAAATATACACAAAAAATGGAATTTTTTTAATACCCAAGTACCAGCATTCTGACAGAAGAAACTCACCTCACCTTGATGAGCGACCACTGATTTAACTGGTTTGTTATTTGTTGTTCGGAGATCCCAAAGAAGCAGATAATGATCATCACCAACTGAACCAAAATAATACTCATGCCTTAAATGCCAAGCAACATCTTCTACAACACCATCGTGTACCTAATGCACAAAGTATCATAGTAAGTTCGGCAATCAAACTCCATTTACAATAGTTACAAAATTCCCTAAATTAGGGCTCATGGAACCTATTCAAAATCCCTTTAGAAACGTTGCTGACAAACAATACAATGAAAAGTGATGAAACATCATAGAAAATGATAGGTATGAACAACTGTGTTGAATCAAAACAATAGAGGCAATCAAAGGAAAAAAAAATAGACATTAATAAACCTAAATCAGAACCCTTAAAAATCTGAAGAGTATTTAATGTCCCACAAACAAATTCGAGCATCATCAGAGCCACTCATTACTTGATTCACATGTTCCCCAGATGTTGAAATAAGCTTTCACATTATTGCTTTGTTCTATTGCCTAAGCGGTTGGTGAGGGCTAGGCATTCAAATTAAAATAAAAGTATAGAGTATGTATATACATTAAGAATTAAACTAAAATATATTCTTGATCAATCAATCTAAATTTACAAATAAACAAATCATAATTGATAAGTAAGCATCAACTGCAATGATAAATCATTTCATATTTTATATTACAACTAAGAAAAACTGTAACAAACTCTTAAAAAAACATTTTAAATGTGCTCAAATTGAATGAAAATTAAAAATACAAAAAACATAAATCATTATTCAAAACTGTTGTTCACCTTGAGTAATGAGGCATGTTGTTTCAAGGAAAAGCAAGTTGGTGTTCTACTTATCTTAACCATGAAGACGTTAGCAAATAAACCTAATGCATAAGATGTTGATGGGATGGGCTAACATAACAATCTATATTACACTTCATGCTAGAAGAAATATTTTGAAACTTCCCTTCACTGTGGATACTTGAATAACATGAATGCTAAGCTTTGACATCCCTCACTCCGGAAGAATTGAATTTGTTACTGTAAAAATAATCAAGTGATTGGAGCTGAAAAAGAAGACTAAAGTGACAGTAGAAAAAAAATACTAAAAATCTACATAATCAGTGCTCAAACTTTTTTTTTTTACATCTTAAGCATCTCATATATAATCACTAATGTTCTGCAATGACTATCTGATAAGCTCATTCTTGATAACCAATTTATTACCAAATTTCCCAGGTTAAGGCTCATTGAACCTATTTGGAACACCTTCAAAACATTGCTGACAAACTATACAATAAAAAGTGATGAAACATCATAGAAAATGATAAGATATGAATTAACAACCATACTGAATCAAAAAATAGAGGCAATCAAAGAAAAAAATAGACATTAATAAACCTAAAGCAGCAACCTTAAAAATCTGAAGAGCATCAAGGGTTTTATTTTTTGAAGTAGCGTTAATGTCCCACAAACAAATTTGAGCATCATCAGAGCCACTCAACAAGTGCCCTTGCTTAAACTGGCTCCAGGATAAACCATATCCTTCAGAATTATGACCTCTCAACCTCAAATCAGGATTGCATGCACCGTCAAGTGGAGGCTTTGATGGATGTTTGCTGTAGTCAAAAACATAAACCTCGGCACTAACAGTCTTTGTTGCAATTATAAAAGGATTCTGAGGCATATAGCGAGCTCGATTAACCTCTCCCTCATGATTTATTTGCTGAACAATTTGAACCTGGATGCAATAGAAAACAAACTAATTGAGTGTAAAAGGACTAGAGGAATTCTCATGTACCATAGATGAAGTGCTGCAACATCAGCATAATAGCCTGAGAAACTGAATTATTATTATTTGCTTCTTGAAACATTTAATGGAAACAGTTATATGATGTAAAATGAAGCATGTACGTCAAAAAAAATGGAAACCAATGAATGCTCAAAACATATATAAGAAAATTCTTCAAAACTGCTTTCTAAAACTGCTCTGTAGGTGATAATTAGCCAAGTAAAAACCAGATGAGTGATAATTTTGAAGAACAAATAAACAGGCAATCCTCAGACAAAACCCTGGAACTCAAACTGTGTCAATTTTTTTTTTTAAAAAAAAACAGAACATCATGTTAAGCAAACTTTATAAACCAAAAAATAAAAATTGACAAAAAAAAATGTTATCAACAACATCAAAATTGTAGCCTCTTTTACTCTATCAGAGAGGAAGATTAGATGGCTCTTAGTCAAATGATATGTTCTTCCTTTGTAGCAATCAAAGTGAAAATTTTCACATGGCTGCTTCTACAACATAAGCTAAACAGCAAAGATTTGCTAGTTGCTACACAAGAAGGGTTTCCAAGATTTAGAATCTTATTGAGTTATCAGCAACCAGGATGTTGCATAAAAGGAAACTATCTCACACTTATTTTAAAAATATGGTTTTGCCAAGCACGTTACATTATTGCTCCCTTCTTTAGAATGCACAGCAATGGACCTTCAAAGTGTAGTTATGTGGCAGATGGCTGAAAGTTGTTGTCCCAAAGGTATAGTTTGGCATGGTTGTTTACCAGGCATCGTTGTTTACTATTTAGAAGAGAACGAATTAGCAGATCTTTTGGGATCAGTCGGTGAAAAAGAAAGAAAAATACCGAACCCGATAATAACAAGAAGGGAAAAAAACGCGGCTTGTTAGGGAAGAGACTCATGGATCTGAAACCAAAAGCACCCTTTCCTCCGGCGGAGCCAAAGCCGCCGATCTCGCCGTGCTCGTCATCGTACTGGCGGGCGTCGTACTCCGCGTCCTCGAGGGGGAGCTGAACTTGAGCGAGCATGAGATAATTGGGCTCGTTGTCGGAGGTGTGCGTGCCGAGGATCATCTTCTGCACGGAGTAGTCCTTGCCGGCGGGCTCGTCGCGGTCGGGGAGCCATTGCACGGTGAGCGAGGGCCACTCAAGGGCGTGAGTGATCACGAGGTCGTACAGGAAAGGCGTGTTCTTCTTCCATATCTTGTACTCCTCGTTGATCAATCGCTCCTCCATCTCACCGCGGAACTCCTCCTCGTCTTTCGCCATTCTCTATTCTTCTTCCCACTCGAACTTGGCCGCGAGAGGGGGGTCTTCGCCTCCTGAGGGTTCGACGTCGGCGGGACGGACAGGAGGAGATGTGGCGGGAATTATTAGGGTTTTCAGAGGAGACTGAACGAACGGAACGACGAAGCTACTTGGCGAAGCAGAAGATATTTACGAACATGAGAATCCGATAAGATTACGGATCCAATTCGGAGGATCCGCACCCGATGGATGGAAATCGGACGTAGATCGAATTTATTGCATAACAACTCTTTAACGGAAGTTCATTTCTGCTTCGTCCTTTTCAAGCATAAATAAGAACAATGGACAAACTTAGTAAAATTGTTTCTACTCTCAATGAGAAAAAATGTTTTTCGAGCTACAAAAATCAAAAAACGAAATAAAGAAAGAAAAATTGTTATTTTTGGCTTCACCCATCCATGCTATTAAATTGATTCATTATATTTATGGCAACAAAATGTAAGAAAATTTGATATTCAGCTGATCAAAGCTAACAACATTAAAAACATTAAGATCCTTCCTGCGTGAATATATAAATAAGCATTGTGCAAGAGCAAAGTTTAGACATTTCCTCATACATACCGAATGTAACTGTGAGATAAACACTACCTATTGGTCATTACAAACTATTATCTTCGTGATGAGAAATCTAAAAGAAGAGTTCAAGGTGCCAATCCATGTCAGTCAAAGAGGTGTCTCGAGGTCCGGCCTTTGATCAATCATCTTTGAAGTTGAATCATCGGGGAAGGCATCAGGATGTGCAGTCTTCAGTTTTGCCTTGATGCTCCTGCAGGTCGACAAGAATAGCAAAAAACCATGATCCTTCTGATTCTAGCAGGCAATGGGGCAATGGTGCAGCTGATCTTTCAAATCTGAAACGAGAAGGAATAGAGGCACTCGAGGGGGCACACCTGAGCTTCATGAAGATGTGGTCTAGATCGGATTTCATGGACTTCATGAGTCGAACATTTCTTGTTAAGTCGCCCGATACCTCGGTGTAGCACCGTTCTGAGAACTCGTTGAAGTGTGAAAGAACTGCATTACTGTCCTGCAATCTTCCCAATCTGCAATGAGCGAAAGCAGTAAGGAAAATGCCAACTGGTACATATCTTTAGTTAATGGGGCATCAGAGACTGACGAAAAATTTTCAAGACATGGAGCATTTGCATGCTGATGAGCATATAGACCACTGAGATGGATGAAACATGTCTTAGGCATGGAGCATTTGTATACTGATGAGTGTATAGAATGACTTGCCAAGGAAAAGTGGATTGCATGCTATTAAACAGAGACAAAAATAGATGTCTATAAGTAACACAGAGTCCAATCATATTATACCAAAAATGAGGAGGTGAAAGAGTGGTCTGGGCAATGAGGCAACAGCATGTTGAGACGGGGTGGATCGATTCATGCAGTATAGTAAAGAGGTCGTTCTTGTAGATCATATGAACGTCTGATAGAGCTGAAGCAAGATATTAGCATCTAAGCAACTAGTGTTATGTCCTAAGTGAGATGAGCTTAAAATTTGGTTTAAATACAGAAATTACGAGAATCACACTAAACCATTGAAAACATTCAAACAAGGATTATTAGCTTATGAAACAAGTCATCCGTTTCAAGTAACATCAACTTATGGCCTTTTGATTTTTAGGTATATAAGATTGTCATTTTTAACACTCATCCAGCAAATTTTAGTCTGTTCTGTTCTATTTCTACCACAAATTGTATGAGATTCCATCATACACAAAGGATTCTAAACACTTGATCTGTTATATTTCTCTAAATTTCTTAGCTCCTCTGCACAACAACAATATTCATATGAGATTCACCAGTAGTTTTTTGTCTGTTAGAACTTCATCAATCTGATTGATAAGTTGTCTAAAGAAGATTATATGAGGTGAGTTGAGTTGGGGCAACCATCAAACAGATCTGGACATAGATTCCTCTAACATAGTGCATATATGATATGAAGAAGAATGTTCCTCCAACCTTCTCCTAAATCTGATCTCTAGTTTCTTGTTCTCCAACCCACAAATACGTTCGATCATCATCAGCTTGTTTACCTCATCAAGCAACATTCCTCACACACAATTTGCATAATAAGCATCAAGCAAGAAAGGAATTTCACAATTATACGGTGCCAAATTAGATTCCTTTAAAAAAAAAAAATCTAGGGATGTCTCAGCAATCAATTAGGAGAAAATTCACGAAAATCAGATGCTGATATTTCTGATTTCACACAGTATTTTGATCGTCGGAACAATAAATCAGATGCTATTAATCTACGAGATGATATATCTTTTTCAGAGTTCATATCCAACCAGACATAAAGCTAAATAGAAATAGCTGTATCAAGGCGCGGGAATTACATGAAATACTGAAGCTTCCTGATAGACTCAACATCTTCGGCGTTCACTAGGGTTCCGAATTGGCGAGAGACCTCTTCTGACGCCGCCCTGATGCACTCACTCTCCTCCAATCCCGTCTCCCCTTCCCTTGCCGCCATATTCGTTTTACCCTAATAAAAATGTCGGCTTTCCTAGCGTCAAGAGATGCAACAAATCAATGAGAGATCAAGGGCAAAGACTTACCCACCAGACAGTCGGTCGCCCCCTCGTCGAGCAGATGCAAAGATCGCTTTTTTTCTCAGGCGAGAGAATCGAGCGAAACGGCCTTCTACTGCTGCAGCCTCGCCGTGCACAAAATCCGATGTAAAAAATATAATAAGATAGTTTTTTTTATTTTTATTTAAAAGAAAGGGAATATTCTTTTGATAATTTTAATTATTAGGGACGTTTTTCATTATTTAGTGGGTTTCATCCATAAATAATGATAGGGCAGCGCAGAGTGAAGAAATATGAGGAGCAGAGGAGGAGAGAAGAGCGGCGGAAGGGAACAGGGGAAGGCGGAGAGAGAGAGAGGGAGAAGACGAAGCTGAGGGAGAGGCGGAGGCGATCGACCACGTCCAAGATAATGGAGGGCCTCCGGAAACACGGCGGCTACGATCTCCCCGCCCGTGCCGATGTCAACGACGTCCTCCGCGCCCTCGCTGCCGAGGCCGGGTGGGTCGTCGAGCACGACGGCACCACCTACCGCCGCCGCGCCGCCTCGCAAAACCTCGTACTTGTAGATATCTATATATGCATTCTCTTTTGTTTGTTATATCTTGAGTGCAATTTTGTCCCGTCGTTTTGGTGATTCGTTTTCTCTCTTTTGTTTGTGGGCAGGTGCCTCCGATCTTGACCGCCAACGCTCGGGAGAGGAGCAGCGGGGTAGGCGCCGGCAACGGTGGAATATGTACGCCGGTGGCGGCTGCTCCTCCGCTTGCTGAGCAGGGGCTGTTTCTGTTTCTAATTCGGTCGAACGAGGGCTACCCGGACATGTGCGTCTTCATACCACCAATCTGAACTGCAAATTCCATATCTAGCTAGCTCCTGTGCTTTTGCCGTTCCATTAAAACACTGCCGCCTGGGCTTTGCATGGCACCGTGTTCCATTGGCCAGCCAAATAGATTTGAATCTGTACATGCTTTTACAGCTAAATTAAAGATTCTATGCATTTCTTAGTAATTTGAAGATTTTCAGGTGAGGGAGATCATCGCATGCTTGAAGTGCTTTGATTGAAAGAAGGACATCTTGATTAATGAGATCTCTATCTGCGCAATCGAATTTCCTTCTGCCATCTCTTCTGTCATTTCTAGGTGTTCCGCAGCACAGCGCAAGCACACAACATTGGAGGAAGTGAGCTCTATCTTCACACCGTAGCAGAACTTGGCCACAAGTTCGAATGTTCGTGCACCACCAGGAACATTAGGCAGTTTTATCACCGTATGCTCCTCATCAGAGTTCTCTTTGATAACAAAGGGAACTGCAAAGCCATGAAGTTCTTAATAGTATGATCGAGTAATGCAACAATATCGACAGGATAGCTGTCTGAGATAGTACCCTCACCTTGTGGAGGTGGAAGGACAGTTCTTCAACTTAACCTGAAAAACACACAAATATATAGTTTTCATGCTTGTCTCTTTGATCAGATACACAACCACTTGAAAGATTCAATTGGGAAAAAGTGAATCCACATAATTATTTGGCAGTGAAGAATGGACCATACCAGGCTTTCCCTTCCAGCTTCATGCATGCCATCTTAGAAGTCCAAAGCAAAGGAAGCTCACAACAAAAGGCTCTGAAACAGAGCCGAGCAAACAGAGCCGAGCCAGAGTCACCCAACCACCAGCTTGACTTTGATGGTCTCGATTGATGATGAGCCTATATTCTTGTATCGCCAACGAGATCGACAAATCTAAGAAAGACCACAGGAAAAGCCTCAAAGTAGGAAACGTCCTTTTGGCTAGGTTTTCGATTTCAATAGCAGATCTTCAGACCTTCATCAAAAACCCTAATCCAACCAAAATATGGGGACCTGAAGTAGCAGCAGGAGAAATAAAGAACAAATCTTTGATCTTGATTCAAGGTCGCAGTCCCACGCTAACCTCAGCAAATGCTAACAGAACGAATGGCAATGCTAAAAGATTGCAGTGAACAAAAATCACACAATTCACAACCCAAAATTAAGAGAGAAAACAAAAATGAAACCAGAGGCGACTGGAGAGATGGCCAAGATTTGCTTTTGGCGCAGGCAATATGAGCAGAACAAGCTTTGCTTCTGGGCATGGAGACTGACAGATTCCCTGACGGAGAACAGGTCGTACAGGGCAATTTAAGACCTGGCGAAAGACTGGTTTGGAGCAGGAAGTTCCTTAATATTTCCTTTGTGGCATAGCGCCAGTTCTCGACTCTTCACAGCAAATGCATGTGAAGAAGCAGCAGCAGGAGCTAAACGATCGATAGCAACTTTTGAAGGAAAAGTTATAATCTTGTTTTTTTCCATGGCAAAAGGAACAGTGAGCACAGATCTGAAGAGCTGAAAGGTGACAAAATTTATTAGCATGCACCATCTGCACCTGCGAAAAGGAATCATCAACCAAAGACAGACAATTTGGGTTCAAACACCTTTTATCCCCATTATTTCACAGACTTTCTTTCAAATAATAATTCTATCTATCTATACGAAGAGGTGCCTGCAACGTCTGTTCACTGAAACAAAACGTCATGCACGTTGCTGAGAACGCTGCAGGAACGAAACTATGAACATCTCTTTAAACCTCTTTGCAACTCATCTTATGATATGCATCTTTGCATGCATGGTGCATGTTAACTCTTACGTTTGCATGCATGAATCTCTCTACTTTCAGAATATAGAAAACATAACGTTCAAACAAGAAGAAACATAAATATATAAATCAAGCCAAATTGCCAAATTGAAGTACGTCGAATTCCAACAGTTGCATTTTACTTCATAGAAGATGTAATTCCGGCCATTATGTATATATATAACAGTAAGTCAGAGCCAGAGAGCACCAGCTTGCTTGAGGAGCGGGACGAGGGAGCCATTGATATGGCTCGACATCACCTCCTCCACCCCTCCTAGCAGCTTCCCGCCGACGAACACCGCCGGCACTCCGGCGGCATTTTTGGCACCACCGGCACCACCAGTACCCTCAGCGAGGAGGTGGGCGAGTACGGCCTGGATCTCTCCGCCACCACCGGCCTCGTCGTCGTCGTCGAACTGGTCGAGCTCGTACACGGTGGGGCCGACCCCCATCCCCAGCAGCAGGCGCTTCACCACGTAGCACATGCAGCAGCCGCTAACGCTGAACACCACCACCGCTTTCCCGCTCGCCATCCTCGCCACCCGCTCCAACGGGCTCATCGCGATCACTCGATCTCTCTTCACGATAAAGATTGCTAGTGACTAGTGAGGAGTGATATATATATATATATATATATATATATATATACAGGGAGGGATCAGAGAAGGAGGTGAGAAAAGGATGAGTGACTAGCTCGTTAGGCGATCGAATTGCCTGAAGCTCTGCGCGCAGGTGCATACAATGGCGCCGGTGGCCACTGAAGCTGTGAAGGCCGGCAACCTCTGACCTCGTACGGGAAATAAACGGCAGGGGGACAAGAAAAAAGAAAGAAGCCCCTAACAGTAATCTAACCGACAGCCCGACAACTACCGTCCTTCTCCGCCGCAGTTTGACGACCCTCTCCACCTAGCTCCCTCTGGCCGCTAGCTTCACGGTTTTCTCTACTCCGCTTTTGGAATGATCACTTTGTTAAGTTCTTAGATTTTGATGGGCATTTACGCCGTCAAATCATTCTTATCCATCGTTTTGGCTAAAATTATCGACTTGATATAGCTCCTTAATTAGGAATTCGATCGCACGTACGGCTCTTCACGCAGTTCGCCGCTCCTTTATCTAACCGTCGTCGGAATCAGCTTCGACGCCGTGAGATCATTCTCGAAACGTGACCGCCGGAGTCCGGACTCGCAAATAGCGTTGCAACTTCAGGTGGCGGCGGATTTATTAGCTCAATCCGATTCCGATCGATAATATATGTTTTATTGGTAATTTATTACCTTTAAAATATTACTGAAATGGTGGTATAATTACGTGTGTGGAGGTCAAAGCCAGTAGATAAGGCATATGGTTCCAGATCACGCCTCTCTGCTGCTGCTGCTGTTGCAGCAACGAGTGCGCACATGATCAGATTCCTGTTTTTGATCGATAATTAGCGGATCTTTATTTTTGTAATTGTTCTTCAGTTAGCTCGTTGGCGAAATCTGGACACGGCAAAATGGAAATTTCGTATCAGCTAATTATCGATTTCCGGAATCCGACACCCGAACGGCTGACGGATCCGGATGCTATTTTTATCGGGTGGGATATCGAGGGATCCAAATTGTCCATCACTGGCATTCGACGCGGTTTGAAAAGCGAAGCAGTCGGCGAATCCCTCATCGCCTTCGTCGGATAGAGAGAGAGAGAGGCGACGAGGGAGGACGACTGAATGGGTTGCAGTGGGTGTTTTTTGTAGATCTAGCTCTGCTATCAACATGGGATCCAACTCTCCACCTGCAGGTAGGTGATTCTCTGGCTAAGTAGGTGTTTCCCCTGATTTCTTATTAGGGTTTCGATCGATTTGTTTCCCTACACTGCTCGAATCTACTCGTAGGTTTGCATAGTTCATGTATCGATTGCGTTCAGAGAGAGGTAGCATGTAACTAGGGTAACTCAAATTAAAAGTTGAACTTTTGTAATTGATTTCTAGGTTTGCATGGTCCCTGTTCGTTCACCATGAAAAATAATTGGATAAACTCGAACACCTTACGCTTGTGAGCTTAGCTCACCAAAACTATGGTGAAGAAAGTTCGTGAATATACTTGAATACTCTCTTTTCTAAGGTTTCTCTACGTCTTACCCATATAATTTGTTTAGGCAATAAAAGCATATATAATTGTGTTATTATTTGTGTGTAGTTTTTTAAAAGGTTCTGAGATTCATTTCATTTACATTTTCAAGAAACAAATGAATACGTTTCATTTATTTATTTAATTGAATATTAGCTAACTAATAAGGATAACTTAAGCTTGGTAAAAAGCTTGTGTTCAGTTCGATATCAATCAATTTTTAAATAAACAAGCTAGGACATAAAATTTTGAGTTGTTTTCTAATAAATAAGTTTGAACAGAGTGCTGTTCGCTTATAACCTTGAGTTTATCCACTTTGAGATTTAAGATATGATTTGGCTATTCAACATAATTTCTAATTCTTTAATTGTCAGGTAAGTATCAGCATGTATTGTCTGCTATGTATTAGTATCTCATAGAAATATAATGCTTTAAAAGACTATGTTGATAAAATTATTGAAGTGTTGTGATCATCAATTTCTCCTTAGTTGATTGACTGATATAAGCATAGTTAATGTGCACACAAACCTTTGGCAGGAGCAAATATCTTTCTGCCTTGCATATTTTGGGCCTTTGTGCACACAAACCTATGATTAAATAACCTTGCTGATCAAACTCAGTCCACGAAATCAGGCCTACTTATCCAGGGATTGTGAATTGATGCGTGAACTTACTGTAACGATCAGATGAGTCGAACATTTTTGTTTGTTGCGACTTATGGATCACACATGTCACTTTGGAGTTCCATCTCCATTGTGCCCTTGCTTGAAGACATTTCAGATAAGGTGCTCTTGACTAATGATTCCTCATCTCTGGACCCTTTTCACCATGTTGCTGCTTGTTGTGGATCTATAGATCTGCATAACCCTGATTTAATTGTCCTTGCTCTTCTGCACCAACCAACATCCAATGCTTGGCAGCCTGTGTCCCTTTTGCCGTTACCTTTGTGAGGTTTCCCCCATATTGTGTCAACATAGGCTTGTTGCTGGAAGGAAGGAGGTCTTTGCCCTATTGCCTTCTGGAATGAAGTCCAAGGAGGATAAAAGCACATGGCATTCTCCTCCTCTTTGTTAAAACCTAGAAGAGATTACATAGAAAAAAAAAGGAGAGGAACAAATGCATCCCAAATGCCTTAGAAAAACAACTGTGGTTAAGAATCTGTGTGATGCAATAGAGAGGTTAAGGAAAAAAAAGTAATGAAAGAAAGAGATGGGAATATGTGATGTTATTTTGAGTTAGACGGTTGACGATGATTCATTTCTACTAGTTTATGTTATTTTTTTCACTTCGTTCGCAAGGAATTATATTGAATTTTGTTAAACCTTAGCTCACAATCCATCCTATGCTCTGAATCCACAGGCCCTTGTTCACTACTAGTTTTTTTTTATAGACATATTTGGTGAATCAAGGCCAGTTATATGTTCAATGTTTGAGGTTCTCAACCTTTCTGTATTTTCTTTGTATCTCTAGTTCATAAATGAATTCTTTTTTATATGACATTTCTGATCTAAATTTTTGTCAGGTCTTCTTATGTTTAAAAATTTGGTCTTCCACAAATTCTGAGTATTACATAACTACTAATGCTAGTTCAGCCACTATTCACATTCTATTAGGTTTTATTCAGCATTCTAGGGAGGCACTGTAAAAGCTGACGATCTACTTTTTTTTTTTCTTTTTAATTTTGCATGCAAATATATGCATATAGTCAAATCTAGTATACAGAAATTAGATCGAGTTTCATGTGTTCAGTTTATTTAGGGACACATATAAAGATTGTTGAATTGAATTGCAATTTTTTCCCTTCTGTAGGTGCTCCACCTCCAAAACCATGGGAAAAAGCTGGTGATTCATCAGGTCCTGTGCCATTTAAGCCACCATCATCGGGCAACACTAGTGATGTCGTTGAAGCATCTGGCACTGCAAAACCTGGTGAAGTTGTTCCAACTGTTGACAGGAATATTACTACTACCAATAATACTCTTACAGGACCTGTTCCTCCAAGGCCATGGCAGAACTATGGCACTGGTTATGGAGGTACTGCGTTTGGAAATTGTTATCTTCAAAATTATTAGTCATGATGCTCTCTTTTCTATTGTAGGTTATGGATCAAATGCATACAATTCGAGCTATGGTTCTGGCATGTATGGCTCCTATGGGGGTGTTGGATCCTATGGGGGTGTCGGATCATATGGTGGCCTTTATGGTAACAATATGTACTCGGGCTATGGGAGTTCGTATGGAAGTTCAGGAATGTATGGAGGTGGCATGTACAATAGTGGCCTTGGTGGCCCTATGGGCAGCTATGGTATGGGCATGGGAGGTCCTTATGGTAACCAAGATCCAAATAATCCATTTGGTCCCCCACCGTCCCCGCCGAGTTTCTGGATGTCCTTTCTTCGCGTGGTAAGATAAATTTGCAACTGCAAACTTAATTATTCCTCGAGTTGCAATCCATTTCTGTTTTTTTTACTTCTGTTGGTTTTATCTGAACCAACATAGGACTCTCTTTGATTTGATGTTGTTACTACTCTACTTACAAAATTAAAATCCATTTCCTAGATGCAAGGCGTTGTGAATTTCTTTGGTCGAATTTCTATACTCATAGATCAGAATACTCAGGCTTTTCACTTGTTCATGACTGCCCTTCTTCAGGTTAGTTTTCCTTTGCCAAATATGGCTCTATGATTTCATTCACTTCACAGATTATTGTTAACCACTTGTTTGACATCCGTAGCTTTTCGACCGGTCTGGAATGCTATACGGCGAGCTCGCAAGATTTGTTTTGAGGATACTGGGCGTCCGAACAAAGCCTAAGAAACAGCAGCAACTAGGACCTGGTGAATTTCCTGCTCCTGCTGGCCAGAATTTCCTCGATGGTCCTAAAGCCAGCGGAACATGGGATGGTGTTTGGGCTGGCGACGCCAAGGGATCTTCGTAGACAGATGCTAAATTCTTTGTGCTCTATGCGTTTGTAACCTAAATGTTGAATGATAGAACGTGCTTTCCATGATCATCCATGCTCCCACTAGTGTAATATTTATCTTTGTTCAATAATTTAAACGATTGTCTTCCTGTAGATTGCAGATTCTTTGAACTTGTTTGAGTGAAAACTAGTGAGATTGCTCTATCATACTGACACATGGCGATTGAAACTTCAACCCAATTTGATTTGATCGTGTAACACGATTTCACGAGGAAGAATCCTCCAAGAATGATCTTGGAATGTTTGGAGAAAAAAAATCAATAGATACCTAAACACACGAATAGTTCTTGTGTTTCATGCTCATCCAAAGTGCTCTGCTCACTTTGATTCCTCTTCGCAGCTATAGCTATACTCCAGTATTATACCTCTCTTATGATTATATCACGATCGATCCTTTCGTGTTAACGTTCAGACCTCTCGATATGATCACCTCTGGTAGTCCTCTAATAGATAAATTTTAGCATCACAGATAATTAAATAGTAAAAAAAATCTATTTTCTGAGTAAAATATTGTCATCATCAATACATGTGTTCAAGATTTGATGGAGGAGGTGTGCATATAATAAGGCGAGATAGCAAGCGATCTGGACTTCCTCTTCTGGAGAAACCGCTGCAGCGATCGCTTCATCGGAAGCTTAGGGTTCATGAGGAGCTGCTGCTCCACAGACAGAGGCGGCCGCACCGACGCGCGATGATGAAGCAGCTGCGAGGGTGAGGATTCCTTCTCCTTTGCCAGTTGATCATCCATCTCGCTCGTCGCCATGCAGATGATTGCTCTCGCCTGTTTAGTTTCCGATCGTAAATAAATAAATAAATCGCTGCAAATTAAAAGTTAAATAAACATATTGAGGGGGAAAAAAAGAGAGAGCCACAAACCTGAAGCTCTGTGACGTTGCGGATGCAAATCTGGCCATTGTAGAAAATGGTAATCTGTTGATTCCCCTGCTGCTGCCTCTCTTCCTGTTTCTTCACTCTGCAAAACCTTGGCGTGCTCGAATGGCGGTCGCCGTCATCGCTCGCGGTGCCGAGGCGGAGCCGGAGGTCGATCGAGTCGCGACTCATTCTCGTCGATTTCCGGTCGAGCAGCTCGGCGATCTCTTTGCAGTAGGAAGATGATCGAGTTCGAGGATTACTTAGCTTGCAAGGGAAGCGATGGAATTCGATATTGCGACGGAGAGGGAGAAGAGGCGAGGAGGGTTTTATAGGCTTAAAGAAGTGTGCGCGCGGTGCGCGCGCGCGCACGCGGCGAGGCCGAACTCCGCCGCGTGCAACTCGTGCCTATTTCCCGCGTCATCTAAAACCGCTGCTGTTCTTAGAATTGCAGCTGTGATCGGCTGGAGATAAGCGGGCGCTAGCTAATTCAATTTAGAGCACGTGTTTTCTTTATTAAAATTAAAATAAAATTGAAATTGAAATCGGAGTGAGTTAAATGGATGGTACGTTTGGTTAACAAAATAAAATTGTGTCTTCTGTTCTTGTTTTTGTGATAAAAGGAAATTGAAATTTGAAATAGAAAACGCCTAAAATGTTTATAGCAAGGAAAAATCATGAAAATTTCATGAATAATTAGTAGTGGTTAAGTTTGGTGGGAGAGAAAGTTTCCCCAAAATAGAAGGAAAACATTTGATAATCATTTGTGGTGTGGGAAATGGAATAAATTGGAAGTGCATGGATATCCATGAGCCTCGTGTCGGATCGACATGTGTAGAATTTGTTTTCCTCGTGTCACGTTGAGTGCTGGATCCAGCAAACAGATTTGATAAATTTATCTGAGAGTGAAATATTCGATTTGTATTCAAAATTATCGAATTTAATTAAACTCAAATATATTTGATAATTTTTTTAATCTGAATTCAAATTTATAATATTTTATTTAATTATTTACGAGCACTCATAAACCGAGCTAAACCAACTCTATAATTTTAATTTAAATATATTCAAATTATGATCCTAATAATTTAAATCAAACTAGAATTTAAATTATAATTTGATTATATTCAAATTAAAATTTGAACAATTCAAATTGAATTCAAACTCAAATTTTATTTCGAGTCAATTTTATTAATTCATTTTAACTTTAAATAAATATCATATATATTTTTTTAATATCAATATTTGAATACTATTGAATTAGTTTACATTCCTACTGGGAACAGTATCATTATCCATTCCATCTTTTATTTTCGTTTTTAATATCTAAACTGTTTTTAATTACTAGGTAAAAAATATTAATCACTTCCATAATTAATATATCTTAATTGCACAAAGGACTTCCCACAAATAGAGGCTGCTGGTGATGATAAGAAATTGATGATGATGATGATCCACCTAGTGCTCCCATTTTATATTCAATACATCGGAACAGCAGTTTAATGATATTACAGTTATACAGTTTTCTTTTACACTTGCTTTGTTTCGTAGAATCCAATAAATATTGAAGGAAACACAAATTCAATGTAAAATAGTTGCAGGAATCTGACAAAGGGGCAACAATCATTATAAAAACTGTAAACAAAGATGATCATTTTTCTGTTATTTTTACAACAGTTTACAACCGTAAAAAGTTTGTAGTTTATAACATCTCCGTAGCAGAATAAGCTTTTTAAAGAAGGGTGAGTTGACAAATGACAATTGTTTATTCTAGGGTGTAAAGAAGAAATTTGATATGTTTTTAATTTAGAATGTAGAATAGTTTTGGTAGGAGTCTAATTAGATTGGAGTGTTTCCTATGTATTCAATTTGCTTCCTAGTTTGTTTGGGTGAAATCTATTAAAGAGGTGTCATTTTTAATAAATTTATCATCTATCAAGTAATAAAATTCTTCTTTGTTTAATCTCTTTGTTAGATCCTAATCTTGGAGTAGCCTTAAAATTAGGTTTATCAATTAAATCTAATTAACATTTTTGGGTATGAAGATAACAAGACATGAAGCAAGCTTTAGCTATTCAATATTTTCAATTCATAAATTCAGAACTTTACTATGTTCTGGATGCTGATTACTGCTCCAGTCGCACCATTTCTCGTCGACTTAATGAGATGGACTTTTGAATAATTATGAAATAGATCTCCTTAACTTTATTATCTAAATCCATTATTGTTAATAAGATAGCTACCAGGTGCAATTACTGAGATCTAAGGTGCTGCTATAATACTGTTGTGTATTGTTGAAACCAAACATATTCTGATACAACTAGAATATCTAAATAATATCTAAGATCAGAATAAGATCAATAATTAGCAGAATATTAATCTAGATTAGAAATACCAGTATGGCTTATCATTGGTTGAACTGAGTGTGCCCTGAAACAAAAGAAGATGGAGTCATAATGAGAGAGTAGATTAGCATCTTAAATAATCTTGCCTCAAAAGTCATGCAGAACTTTAACAAACTTCACAGATAAAAATTTAGAGATTATATCACTAAGGCAAACTTCAATACTTGGCGAAGTAAGCCAGCTGCAGGAAAACACTAAAAAGTGAATGTTGCAGTGACATGATTGAAACAGCAGCAAGAAATAAGATTGAAACAAGGAAAATATAACAAGGATATTTGCACTAGTCATGCTTAGACTACATAAGAAAATGGCACAGCACAAAGGTTACCTCCTGGGAATATGGTTAACTTTGGTATTCTATTCCACCCGTTATCTTGGTTTTCTAGCCCCTGCCTTGGATCAAAAACATGATTCAATTCTCGTGACACGGCTGGAAGCTGGTCCAACACATTGGCATGGTCGCAAGATGGAGGCTTCAGCTGGCCGAAAGACTCCCCGTAGAGAGTTTGAGATCCAATCAACACAGGCACTCGATTTGCATGGGCTGTCTGAGAACCCTTTGCTTGGCTAACTCCATGATTCCCGAAGAAAATCGGTGTTTGCATTGTGTTCAGTCTCCAAACACAATATCAATCAGAAACTTGTTCCATGTCTGCCTCAAACTGTTATTACTGCTTCTCAACTACGATGATCGAACCTATCGTCCATCACCTGCATGCAGCTCGAATCTTGGAGCCTCACACTTCGTGTACAAGTTTACAACGAATCGAAGGAAACTTGAATTCGAAACGACAACTTTGATGCCCGAAAACAAAACTCATGAAGTAAAACTGACCGATCAAGAAACGACATACGCGACAAGCATCGACAAAAATTCACCGTAAGAGGACCGCGAAAACAACTCGAAAGCAGCACGAACCAGATAAAAATACCAAAACTTCGGCAGCAAACGAGCAAAGAGATTGAGGCGGCGGCGCTCACACTAGAACCGAAGCCGCCGCCTAAACCGCTTGATCCATCACCGGGTGAAATGACAGAGACGCCTATGGCGCGGAGCAGGCGGCAAGAACGAGCACCGGAGCCGTCGACGGGACGAAACCAATCGGAGAAGGGATTTTATCCCCAATTTTTCTTTTTTTTTTAATGCGAAATTAATTTACTTTCTTATGCAAAATTATGCCTTGTCCCTTCTTATTAAAATAGAAAATAGAGTCAACGTCGAATCCCATGGCTGTTCGACTAATGATACAAACACTTAACCACCAAATAAAAGATTTAATTGTTAATTAAATCAAACTTAAACACACATGTATAATAATAATAATATTATTATTATTATATATAAACGAGGGAAAAACAAAAAACTATGATGGACACATCGTAATTGCTTTTGTTGTGATCCATCCAAGTGGCGACGTGGCAGCCATCCGAAAAGGGGGGCTGTATTGCGCTTTGTCGGTGTGGATTCCGTTCGAGTTAAAGCCAATAAAATTAATAATAATATATTTTCTAATTTTCAGTACTATTTTAAGTTGTTTAGTGAAATAGTGGAGGACATTTTGATTAATAAAAATGAAAAGGTCTGTTTTGGACACTCTATGAATGACCTTTGGTTATCTCAGACATAATTAAACAGAAGAGGATGATTAAGTACTGAATTTTTAGCACTAATCCAGTATAAGATGGTAGTCAATATTTTTTTCATGTTGGTTTCCTGTGTGGCAACCACTCAGAACTATTTTTTTTTAATTCAGATATTTAATTATTATTAAATTTAAATTTTATTTCTTACTACCCATCATACAACTATTGAACTACTTCAACATCCTTTTTCATCGTATGATAACTGTAACATCTCGATTTTTCCTCTTTATAGATGATTATGAGACAGACCGTGTAGGACTGCTGAAATGGCAAATTCCATCTTTTTACAGAAGAGAACTAGTTCAACAAAAGATGAAATATGCCACCCCAGCCCTTACACGATTGGCTCATGATCATCTATGAAGAAGTAAATCGAGAAGTTGTGATTGACCATTACGATGAAGCATTATCTCAACTTCATCAAAATTCGATCTTTATACACTTTAATAAATGTGTCCCATAATAACTAACTCAATCAGGTCCAAAGGCCACTGAGAACTACTTGAATCACTAAAGATTGGATGTTGTGCTAGATGGGTTGATCAAATCATGATTTCATGTTTATTCGATTCGATCAAATTTGTACACAAGTTATAGAATTGGTTATTGGACCAATCCATTAGGGTTGTTGGCCAGTTGAGCCCAAGTTTTCAAATACAAATTCATCAAATGTTAAAATTCAAATTAAAATATTAACTATTCAAATTTATTTTTTTCCATTTTACCTCTTAAATTATGATAAATTACATTGGATAAAAATTAAAATACACGCCTTTTTATTGTGGTTAAAAAAATACTCAGTTGAAATTATTAAAAGAATATCTCATTTTAATTAAAATTTTGTAATTTTTTTTGAGGTTTAATGAATATTAGATCAGTGTTAAAATAGGAAAAATTAAGATCAAATCTTCTTTCAATGTGAAAGTATGATTTTGACTTTTGAAACATAATTGAGTTGATTACGATAGAACAATTTATTGAATAGATGAAGATTAAATTTTAACGAAATTAAAATAATATCCTTCTTTATCCTGATCAATTATAATTTTTTAAATTTATCTCATTAAATATTGTCGAGATCAATAATTATGTGAGAATAATAAATTTCATCTTTATCAAGTCAAAGTATGATTTTGATGATAATAAACTTAAGTTTTGCCCAATTACATTTATCCATCTTTGAATGACATCTTTTTTGCTGACGTCAAGTAACAGGCCATTAATTTTGATTACAAATCTTTAATTTATTATTTTCCCGTCATACACGCGCTAGACAGACCGTCCCTTCAAGCATCTTCCACATGAACACAAAGACCAAAGGAAACCTCTAGAACACCACGATCCAGCCGTCCATCTCAAATCACACGGTCGATGATCTTCCCTATGTCTCCTTCTAGAGTCTTCTTATCGACCACCAGAGCCATATATTCGTCCCTGGCCCTCTCTACTTCCGCATCGATAGGGTTTCTTGCAATCGCGGCTGCCTCCTCCTCTTCCTCCGCGTGCGTGATTAGGCCTTGCCGCAGTGGTATTGTACCGATCGGAGGACGACTAGGGCGCCGAGTTTGTGGTTTTTCGTTTCTTCCCGATTTTTGTTTGATCGGTTGAGATTTCGTCGGCAAGATGTTTGGGAGGGCGCCGAAGAAGAGTGATAATACCAGGTACTACGAGGTCCTTGGGGTTCCGAAGACAGCTTCGCAAGAGGATCTCAAGAAGGCTTATCGGAAGGCCGCTATCAAAAACCATCCTGATAAGGGAGGCGATCCCGAGAAGGTAAGGATTTGCTGATCTTTCTTTGTAAGTCGACGCGATCTGTGTTTATTTGCATAGGATTTCTTTGTTCGATTAATTATTATTTCTTTTCGTCTGCTACTGCTATATGTGCAAATATTCCATCTTTATGCTGCTTTGCTACTCATGTTTATTCGTGAATGGATTGGCTGCTATTTTTAACGGTGCTTTTCTTGTTTCCCATTCGTGGGGTTATAATTTAGGATTCCCTGAGTGCAAAGGCTGAACGTAGTTACGTAGATCTGAAAGCCAGCGAAAGCTACTTCTTTTACATAATGGCTTTATGAATAAAAATGTAATTTTTGCATTTGGTTTTTATTTATAGGTTTCAATGCCATCTAACCATGCTTTCTGTTAATCAAGATGAATCATTGTTTTCCTCTAATCTTGCTCAAGTTTCCAATAACAGTTGTCTGGTCTTTGGTTCTTGGATTAAGATATAGTTTTTTAAAATTTTTTTTAAGATACTGGCAATGTGATCAATATTTTAATACTTGCCCCAAACGAGCAAGCTTGTGATGTCGATTTGTTCTAGAATCTCTTGGATGCGTAGATTTCTTAGTTGGAAGTTTTTAAAGTTGAGTTTGTTCCTATCCGTCCTCGGACGTTTCTAGATCAATTAGTTGAGGTAGCCAATTCATTTCACGAATCAGACTGAGGCAATGATAATCTATAATGTTTTTACAGTTCAAGGAGTTGGCCCAGGCTTATGAGGTTCTCAGTGACCCTGAGAAGCGTGAAATCTATGATCAGTATGGCGAAGATGCCCTCAAGGAGGGAATGGGTGGTGGCGGTGGTGGCCACAATCCATTTGATATCTTCGAGTCATTTTTTGGAGGGAGTCCTTTTGGAGGTATGTTTGGACCTCTCTCTCGTTGTTAATAAGTAATCCAAAAATTGGTTGCTATTGTTCCTCAATATTTTGTTACTTCTAATGTCCAGGAGGTGGTAGCAGCCGTGGACGAAGGCAAAGGAGGGGAGATGATGTTATCCATCCCCTTAAGGTGTCATTGGAAGATCTGTACAATGGAACTTCTAAGAAGCTCTCTCTTTCTCGGAATGTCATCTGTCAAAAATGCAGCGGGTGAACTGTCTATTATGCAACTCGTGGCAATTGCTAATATCACACAGTTTTAGTAGACGGGTGTTTACTCGTATTTTAATTTCCTGCAGGAAGGGTTCTAAGTCTGGTGCTTCAGCTAAGTGCTCTGGCTGTCAAGGTTCTGGCATGAAGGTAACAATTCGGCAGTTGGGACCTGGCATGATACAACAAATGCAACACGCTTGCAACGATTGCAAGGGGACTGGGGAGACGATCAATGACAAGGACCGATGTCCAAAATGTAAAGGTGAGAAGGTCGTGCAGGAAAAGAAAGTATTGGAGGTTGTGGTGGAGAAGGGTATGCAGAATGGCCAAAAGATAACCTTCCCTGGAGAGGCAGATGAAGCAGTATGTTCTATTCTTCCTTCCTTCAGCGGTTCAATTAATCTCTGTTAGAATCTGAACATGCGATGATAGTTTATACAAACATGGTTTTGCAGCCTGATACAGTGACCGGAGACATTGTGTTTGTCCTTCAACAAAAGGAACACCCAAAATTCAAGAGAAAGGCAGACGATCTCTTTTATGAACACACACTATCCCTCACTGAAGCGCTCTGTGGCTTCCAATTTGTTTTGACCCACTTGGATAACAGACAATTGCTCATCAAGTCTAATCCCGGGGAAGTTGTAAAGCCTGGTAAGCATCACAGTTTCACCCTACGTAGGAACCGTAAAGTCTTGGCAATTAATCTGTTTATATTTGATGGTATTGGTTCGGTGCATCCTTAATGCTTGGAAATAATGATTGATGCAGATCAATTCAAAGCAATAAACGATGAGGGCATGCCTATGTACCAGAGGCCCTTCATGAAGGGGAAGCTCTACATCCATTTCAGTGTCGACTTCCCTGATTCATTGACACCAGATCAGTGCAAAGCTCTGGAGGCAGTGCTACCGCCAAAGCCGGGTGCACAGATGACTGACATGGAACTAGATGAGTGTGAAGAAACAACATTACATGATGTCAATATTGAGGAAGAAATGCGGAGGAAGCAAGCTCAGGCACAGGAAGCCTATGAGGAAGACGACGACCCCCATGGAGGTGGTGCCCAGAGAGTGCAGTGTGCACAGCAATAAGCAGAATACTTATTCTAAATTCTACTGTTGTCTTTTTGTTCCTGCTTCTGCTAAATTGCGCTAGTAATATTAGCAATGCAATGTACTAAGCAGATTCTTGACTATCGTCGGTTTTGTTAATGCTTGGATTGGATTGGCTTGGCTTGACTTCTTATCATAACTTTTATCGTTATGTGTCAACTGATTTAATTAGGTGCTATTGAGAGAATGTTGCAGTTGGCTCACTTATGTTTTGTCAATAATTCTTTGAAGGGCAAATTCATTGATGCCACTCAGAGAAGAGATTTCTTGTTCTTGGCGATAGGGATCGAGTCCTAGACAAGATACTGAGTTCAAACATGAATAGATTCAAGGTATATTATGTGATATATTTTCAAGCAGAGTGAATCTATCTCATCATTAACTTATTCACTAGAAACAAATTAAATAACTGAGGATACAAGATTTAAAGAATCCCAATTAAGACTTTCAGAAAATGTAGTCTATCTCCATCAAAGATCTTGCTCTCCACTTTTCTCAAGGAAACGCATTTTATTTTTGAGAATGGAACTAAAAACTAAAAAGTAAAATGTAATCTATGTACATATCTGAAACAATCCAAATATCAAAATCTAAACATGACATATAATATTAGGAAATGTGGAGGACGGCCAAAAAACTAGATTCAAAGCAAAACTATCAGGAAATAAGTGGTAAAGGCTGGTGAAGTGGTGGGAGACATGCAGCTGGTTGACTAAGCCGGAAAGATTAAATTAAAACTATTGATTTGAAAAATAAAGCACAGAGTTCTCCAGCTGTAAGGTACCATCGTACCAACACCAAGAGTACTATTTAAACATATAGAATTCTCAAAGGACAACTGATCAATACAATTAATCAGGCTTCACAGCATTAATACGAAGAAGAACAGCTAAGGAAACTGTACTTGTACTCTACCATTATTCTTATGATTTAGATCTCTCCTCTTTTATTTTTCTTGAAATTTTTGACATGACTCCACGTAGATCATAACTTAATAGAAACAATATTTCTAACAATAACAAAAGCTGGGATTGGAACAAGACTAAACCATACATACGCACATTGCATGAAATTGAAAGGTCTTGATTATTTCACAAATGGGCTTCCCCATAACACATAGACAAAGAACAATATTTACCTTAACATGCATCAACCAAAAGACTAATTTTTCACCTTATGCCAAAATTTTGAAATTCGATATTAGCGTCGAGTTGAATCGTGCATCAACTGTAACAAAAACTAAGCAATCTGGGCAAGAAAGCCCCTAACGATCACCAATTTTTAAGGCAAATTCGGAAGGACATCAGCTCAGCAGTAGGTCGAAGAGGAAACATGATGACAAATAGCAGAATGCGAGAGAAGGAATTCTTTACTCACGTCGAACACATCGAATGCGACCTCCCATCCCATGGATGAAATGCATTCTCCCAGTTCTTCACCATCCTCCAAAACGAGCTCAAGGTCACCTCCGGCCCCTTCCATCTCCGATCTCTGCAATTTCAGCCGGCGGACTATTTCGAAGCGGCGAAAGCACCGGGAAATCCCTCGATGATTGCAGACGAAACGCCAAATCTCCACCACGACGCGCTCGCTCTCAACCCTAAGAAAAAACTCTCGTTTCCGGTCGAAACGATCGGAGAGTGCAGAGTTCGATCGAGGGATCGATCGGCGAAACAAACACGAGCGAGAGCAGAGAGTATGGAAAGGGCCGAGGTAAACTTCGCGGCACGAGGAGAAATTTAAGGTAAAAAAATAAATTAAATAAATATAAATTAATAAAACAAAAGGTTAGTCACGGCCGTTATATGCAATTCTATTTCTAAATCTTTTTTTTTTCAATATTTTAAAGCACAAATTAAAATAGAATGATCTTGGATCATGCATATGATTTACTGATTAATTAAATAAAAAGAATTCATTAATATCCATCGTTTTGGTTCGTGATAGAGCCGAATAAATCGGCCATGAGAATTGAGATGCGAATGAAAAAAGCTGCCGGTTTCCGTTGACCTCGATACGTCCTCTTCCCGTTTCCGTTCTCCTCCTCTTCCCGCCCTCCTTCCCCTCTTCGCGAGTACCAGTCCCGGCGTGAGATCACCTCCGATCCGCATTCGCTTCGCAGGATTCGTCGCAAGGCCAAACTTGGCCATTCTGAATCGGACGGGGGACTTGTCGCCATCTCCCCCTTCGTTTCATTTCGGTTCTTCAAATGTTTTTGAATGGCCTATCGATGCCTAAAGGAGATTTTGTCGGTTCCTCCTCGTTGTTCTTCATTTGAATCGGTTTGTTAAGGTTGCATGCGCATCGTTGTTGCAAGATCCAATTTTTATGTGGTCTTGTTTCGAAGTTGCAGCAAAGGTAGGGATTTGATCGACCTAAGGCGTGGGGTTTAGTTTTTCCGGAATCCCACGAGAAGTTCGATCCAATGCTGAAGAGGCAGTGCCGGGAATATTGATTCCTGAATCAAGATGGGGAATGTGTGTATTGGACCCAGCCTATCGAAAAATGGATTCTTCCAATCATTATCCGCTACGGTTTGGCGTAGCCGAGCAAATCAGGACGCTCTTCCAGCTTCTGGTAGCAAACGCTCCGGCGAGGGTTCCTCAACCAAGCCCTCGCCAGTTAAAGCAGACACCAAAGCGCCCCAACCGCTTAAGATCCATGAAGATGAGCAGAAGCCTGTAAAGGTCCCGGAAGTGGAAGCCAAGCCGGCACCTAGCAGATCGTCAACGGACCGACCCAAGAGGCCCACCCATGTCAAGAGAGCTTCCAGTGTCGCAGGGCTTCAGGCAGACTTCGTATTGAAGCGCCAAACCGAAAATTTGAAGGATCTTTACAGCTTGGGTAGGAAGCTCGGACAGGGACAATTTGGTACTACATATCTCTGCGGAGAGAAGGCAACTGGTAAGGAGTTTGCTTGCAAGTCCATTTTGAAGAGAAAGTTGACGACGGAAGAGGATGTGGAGGATGTAAGGAGAGAAATCCAGATAATGCATCATTTGGCCGGCCACCCAAACGTCATTTCCATCAAGGAGGCTTATGAAGACGCAGTGGCTGTTCATGTTGTCATGGAGCTGTGTGCTGGGGGCGAGCTGTTTGACAGGATCATTCAGAAGGGGCATTACACAGAAAGAAAGGCAGCAGAGCTCGCAAGACTCATCGTAGGTGTTGTACAAGCTTGTCATTCAATGGGAGTCATGCATCGTGATTTGAAGCCGGAAAATTTTCTTTTTGTTAACCAAATGGAGGACGCACCTCTAAAGACCATTGATTTTGGATTGTCCATTTTCTTCCGACCAGGTATCTTGTTCTTTGAGTTTTCTTCTTGTTAGTTTTGATATGAACTTATGAAGAAGCTCAAGGTGCATGTTTGCTTTTTTGTGCTTGTGATTTTGGTCTAAATTGCATATTATTTTTAATCATAAGCAATTCTGCAGGTCTTTCATTTTGAATTTTCATTAGGAATTATCTTAGACCATCAGACATTTTAGTTGATTCATGAAACCTTGACTTGCATCTTGATTGTAGTACTAATCAGGAACTTCAGATACAGGATTCATCAGCTAAACATAATTGGCCATATAAGAATTTGATTTGGCTTCCATGTGGATTTTGATGTTCAAAATCTTTTAAATATTGGATTAGATCATTATATCTTTTGTATTTAGAAGAATTTGTAATAAAGCATTTCGTGTGAAATTAGAATGCAACTGTTACAATCTTGGAATTAAACTTTCTCGCATCATAACTGTTGCCTCAGGTAAATACAATGGTACTAAGCAAAATTGAAGTACTCTAACTTGACTGTTCATATTGTCACTATATTTTATTTGGTATTTATCTCAGCTTGAGTTACAGAGTTTTTAGTGTTGTGCTTCAAAATCCATAAACTCATCTAAAAACATCTAAATGAATCATACAATTTGAGTATCCTAGATAGCATGAAATTGTTTAAGTATGACTTATCTCATAGAAAGCATGATAACACACAATAATACATTATCAATCCACTCTAATTTCGTGGAGTCATGGCGATCTCATCTATGAAATTTTCTTCCAGTTTAATGATGAACAAGTTCTCTATTTCAGGAGAGATATTCACTGATGTGGTCGGTAGTCCTTATTATGTTGCTCCTGAAGTCCTAAAAAAGCGTTATGGTCCTGAGGCAGATATTTGGAGTGCTGGGGTTATCATTTATATTCTTCTTAGTGGTGTTCCGCCATTTTGGGCTGGTGAAAATTCATCTCTAGTTTTATGAGTATATATTACCAAACTTATTCTGTTTGTTTATTTACCATATATACACCAATTTGTCTATAATATTCTGCACTAATATCTTCTAAAATGAATATTACTCACAGAAACTGAGCAAGGTATATTTGAAGAGGTTTTACATGGCTCTCTTGATTTTCAGTCAGACCCATGGCCTAGCATCTCTGAAAGTGCCAAAGATCTTGTAAGAAGAATGCTTGTTAGGGACCCCAAGAGGCGGTTGAATGCCCATGATGTTTTGCGTAAGCATTATTATTAGTTCTGATGCATTAAACTTTTATGTAAAATCATCAACTTGTATTCAAGTGTGATTATTTGCATTTCTCTGTATGGTTCTATTTTATCTATTGCATGTAAACCAACACATCCACATGAAAAACTCTTGTAGTCTGCCTATCATGGTCAGCGTAGCTCTGTTGTTGGATCTTATTCTCTCTGTTTCATGATTAGCAATACATCCACATGACAGTTTTGTTATTCAGCTAGCATGGTAAATGCACCTTTGAGAATGTTGATGTTATGACAACTAAACCCTATTATAGAAACATTTCTATGATGAACTTAGTTTGCTCCTGGTTTCCTCTCAGGTCATCCATGGGTTCAGATAGATGGATTGGCTCCTGATAAGCCTCTGGACTCTGCTGTTTTATCTCGACTGAAGCAATTCTCTGCAATGAACAAGCTGAAAAAGATGGCTATAAGAGTAAGCTTTGAAATTGTTTATGGAAAATGTACTACAATTTAATACCGCTAGGATGCTTACTTATGTTTCTTGGACAAACCAACTGAAGAAGTTATCATTTAGCTCTGAAAGATTACAGCATTTTCACCAATTTTGGCCATTTCATGCATATTTATGCATGTTACAAACATTACAAAGATTATTTTTTCCAAATAGTTCCTATTCTCATTATTATAATCTCAAAAGTTCCAATTTTTTGATGCTATGGTATGTTTTTCATCAAACTCCATTTTCTCCAAATCTATTATCCAAGATGAGCTTTTGTAGGTAATTGCTGAACAACTTTCAGAGGATGAAATTGCTGGCCTAAAGCAAATGTTTAAGATGATAGACACAGACAATAGTGGACAAATATCATTCGAAGAACTCAAGGCTGGTTTAGAAAGAATTGGTGCTAATCTAAAGGAGTCGGAAATTTATGCACTTATGCAGGCTGTAAGTATTTTAAAAATGCAAGATTTTTCATGGTCTGTAGTGACAATCAGGATTCTGCTAAAGAAACATATTCCTTTCCTAATATCAGCCACAAATGCTGCATGTATCATGATCACCGCATTGTTTTGAGAATGCGTGTTGAATGCAAAACATATGATAAGATTCTGTTGAGTCTATTAACTCAAAACTCTTCCTAATCATTTTTTTGGGGGTCTTTGGTATTTGAAAATTTTAGGCAGATGTTGATAACAGTGGGACTATTGACTATGGCGAGTTTGTTGCTGCTACTTTGCATCTAAATAAGATAGAGAGGGAGGATCACTTGTTTGCTGCCTTCTCATATTTTGACAAAGATGGGAGTGGCTATATAACTCAAGATGAATTGCAACAAGCATGTGAAGAGTTTGGTATCAAAGATGTGAAGCTAGAGGATATGATCAGAGAAGTTGATCAAGATAATGTAAAGCTTATGTCATCTACTATTGTTTCTTGCTGATAAAATCTACATTAAGAGGAGAAATTTCTCATTTTTTTCCTTTCCCTTTTTGCAGGATGGACGCATAGATTACAATGAATTTGTCGCGATGATGCATAAAGGAGATGCTGGATTTGGCAAGAAAGGGATGCAAACTAGTTTCAGTATTGCTTTCCGAGCACATTAAATATTAGCTAACAAGGTAGTTTTGGATTATGCCACTCACACTTGGGTACGAGTGCCCAAAGATACAATTACTCCTAAAGATATTTACATACGATCTATAGGAAAGTCAAGTATTCACTCGGAGTTTCAGTATTCTTAAGTGTTTGTATCTGAAATGGGGGAAGATGAAGAGTCTAGATACAGAGGACTTGTGGATACTAAGGTTCTTATTCCTTTTGTAATTATCATTCACAGAGTTTAGGAACTGAGTCCCTATGTTGTTGTATCTTAAGGCTGCAAAATAGTTTGGATTTCATTACGATTTACAGTGTGCATTGATACTCCTAGAATTGCAAAGTATGATCAAGTTGTATTTGAATGTCCAAAAACTAAATCATTTTCTTTATTTATTTTAAGAACATGATCGTCCACAGGTCTCCTGGTCTTGGTCTCATCACTGTTCTCTTTGTTGGTAGCAAGCAACTGAGGTTTCTCCAGGCAATGGCTGTTAGTTTCAGTTTGTATCCAGAGAAACCAAATGATCTCGTATTTGTTTATTCTCTCAGCATTTTTATTACTCTGATTATTTTGCATATTATTATTATTCTCTGGTATTTGTTTTTTGAATCGATTAATTAATTTTGAAAGCCACCAATTTGATCTTATAAAAATTTCCATCATCTTCAAAATAAATCAAGAAGCACAAATGATACATCACTTCATAATCAGCCTTTTTAGGATTATTTTTCCACTTGAAAAAAATTAATCTATAATACATCCTAGTTAAAAATTAAAAATCAATATTTAATTCTTTCGAACGGATTAATTTTGAAAATGATTGATTCGATATTATGAAAATTATCATCTATTATCAAGATAAATTAAAAAATAAGAATGATACATCGCTCCTAATCAAGATTCTAAAATTCTCTTCCCTTTTCTTGATCCAGGGACCTACGGTTCGAATTTTCTTCCAAATGGGGAACACAATCAAAGGATGCTGGGCATCTGGATTGGCCGCCGTATGCGCTTCCCGATTTACCCTAGTGGTCGGTGAAAAACTTCCGTGGGACCGGACCGGTCACCCCCAGAAATTGAGTCCATGAAACGTGGGACTGGACCGGCCACCCCCAAAGATTGAGTCCATGAAACTGACTGAGATTTATCATTTTTTTTTTAAATTTTCTTCCCTCTAAAAGAAATTAATCCACATCATCATAATTAAAAATATTACATGATATACAGCTATGATTAAACTCCAAAAATTTAATCCACTACGGCTGGCGGCAGAATGAAGACAATATTACATGATATACAGCTATGATTAAACTCCAAAAATTTAATTTCATATTTAATAGCCCATGATTAAGTCCTACAGCTGCTTACTTTCTTACCAATAATTCGTCCACTTCTCAAATTATTAGGCTTGTTCCTCAAAAGAAATCCAAAAAACAGTACTCATTATTAAGCAAGCAAATGAATAAGAAGGAAATCTTTTGAGACCATTATCTGGAATTTGACTTTGTATCAAAACAAGTATGATGACAATCAATACAAAAAGAACATTTCCTTTACAAATATGCAAATACAATTCATCCCTCACTGTGAAAGAACAGTTTTATTATCTAAACAACGGAGGGGGCAGAGGTGCATCCATTTTTGTTTTTTACCTTCGATCTTATTTCATTCTCTGTCTATTGGCAGGTGACAAACTTCGAGCGTTGACCCATCACCCCAAGCAAATTGCATCCAATTTCTAATAATTTACCTGCATTGAATCATTGCAAGCATGTCTTAATTAGTCTAGACTGCATAATTAACAAGATAACATTATAGGAAAAGTATCTATTCACCAACTCAATTGAAATGCTAATGTCATTTTCATGAGAAGTTAAAATGTCAGTTCGAAGCAAAAAAAATCAAACTTGGGTGCGTTTTATAAAGCTACCAAAAGAATGAAAATTATATGCATTCTAAAACTTTGGAGGTGACAAATCAACTAACGCTACGCAAACAATGAACAATAGTTGAACTGGTCAAGCATCTTTCACATCGGTTAACAACTACAAATTACTTTTATGTGGAAAACAAAAAAAAACAACAAAAGATTAAAAAACAAAAAGGAAGAAAGCAAAGAGGCGATTTGCAAGAAAGATGAGTATTCCTTCACCACAAAGCATAAACTCCACCGACAATTCGCACCGACGACTGATATATGCCTTCGACAATTATAAAACAGCGAATTGATGCTTCAAACTACTAATCTTAAAGACTATAACTTATTTAATTTTCGATAAAATGTAGTGAATTTAAATGAAGTAAAAATTGTATAAAAAAGGAATCTTGCGGGAATGGCCGCCGGCCGCCGGTGCCGGAAAGCATCGCTAGCGATCACCTTGCACAGACAGGTAAGAATAAGAGGAGCACAGTAGTTACCTCTTCTGAGCTTGGCTTTGAGCTTGGACTTGGATTTGACCTGGGCGATTTCGGCCTTGCGGGCGGCGGGGGAAAGGGGAGTGGCTGGCGGCGTCTCGTCTGGTGGGAAGAGGACTGCATCGATACCCTGGACGGAGATGCGGCCGTCGGTGTAGATGTCGGGGTCAAATAAGTAGGCTGAGCCCTCGCCAGAGCCGAATTTGACGGAGCCGTCAGCCTCGCGCGCCACCACCTTGTGTGGCAGCCGCAGAGTGTCGTAGCGCACTTTCCCGAACCTTCGCACAGCGTTGTACATACTCTCCTCCGTCTGGTACTCCGGGATGAGGTGGTAGTACATGATGGCCTCCGGCGCGCCAGGCTCGCTGAGCTGGTCCGCCGTCAACCTCCCCATGGCGTCGTCGCTCGGCGCCAGTACGGTCAGCACGTAGCCCTCCGACACTAATCGGCCCATCTCGACAGCGAGCGACGTAAGGTTAACTAGGATGTCGGCGAACTCGTTGTAGCCACCGTAAAGGAGGAGTGTCTGGATGAAGTCCTTCACCTGGCTCTCTCCATCGAACCAATGCTTGCCGGATCCAGGGCCAGGCGCGGGGGCAGGCGCCAGCGAAGGACCAGGGGCTAGAGCGTCGTAGATAGGGAGCACTGGTGGGGCACCAGGGGGAACCGGCGGCGCCGGCTTTTTGAGGCGATGGGTGCGCGGGTCAACCTCCGGCGCACCGGTAGGAAGCACAGCAGAAATGGCAGCGAGGCTCCGCCGACGATTGAAGTCCTCCTGCACGGATCTAGGCACCAGCAACCGCTCGATTCCATGGATCACACCATCGGGGCGAACCACCGCGTCCGGGTGCGCCACGGCAGCAAGGCCAACCTTATTATCCTCCAAGTGAAGGTGATCCCCAGCAAGGGTGGGGTGGCGGGCCTGAGGCCAGACTCCGGCAGCAATACGGGAGGGGACAACGTGGTAGAGAAGCAGAGTCTGCAAAGAGCGGAGATTGCGGGGCTCCAGGAGGAAGCGCTTGAACTCAGGGTCCAGATCCCGCTCGAGTGCCTCGTTTCTGGGTGCAAAGATAGTGAGGTTATGGCGGCCAACGGCGGCTTCGAGGGACGGGAGAAGGAGGGCCTTCTCCACCAGCTCCGCCAGCTCAGTGTACCGTGAGTCGAGAAGAGCAACGAGGACGGAATTGGAGTTAATCTGCCCGGTAGAATTCGACACGCCGGCCAATGTGATGGCAGAGGGGTGGTCAGATCCACGCGATGCTGGTGAAGAAGACGAGGAGGTCGGTGCAGAGACAGCAACGGCGACGACAGACATGGCGTAAAGTAGCAGCAACGCAGCAGCACCTCCAACGGAGGGGCGATCCATGGCGGCGGCGACGGCGACGGCGGAGTAGATCTCTATGAAATCCCCCTTATCGCCGATTTCTTCCGATTAGTGCGCGGAGAGGAGGAAGAAGAGAGAGGTGAAGAAGACTCTGCGACGATGGGTAGAACGTGCAACTAAACACTGGGATGCCAAATGAACACGTGGCCCGATGAAACGCAACGTAACAGGCTGGTTATAGCGGGACCCATCGGGTGCGCAGAAAAAGCTGGCATACGACGTCGCGGTAAATAAATCCATCTCCGAACAGATTGAAAAGACCAATATACCCTCATTGTTATTGCTATTTGCTCTGCTCTGTAGGCTGCCCTGCGACACACTTTATGGTTTAAAGAGTAAATTGACTCATTCACTGTCAAAAAAGGACCTGCTACCGGTCAGCTAAGGGAAGACGAGCTGTCGTCGTTGCTTGAAGCTTGAAGCTTGAAGCTCGAGGCCAAGCAGTACCTCCACCTGCCGTCTCATGCTTTTGCTTGTTTTTGCGCGAAGACTCCTATTATTATTATTATTATTTATTAAATAAAAGTATTTTAAAATAATTGTTTTAACAAATAGGCAAAATAAAAAAGAGAAGAGTTTCTTTATTTCTTGGGTTAATTAAATGCCATGGAAAAAAAAGTGAGTGGGCATAATTATACGTGAAGCGTATGAAAAGGGTGGTGAGTGAGTGAGTGAGCACGACGCTTTAACCGCCAAGGGAAGCCGCGGTCTTAGTCTGCCGTTTTTAATACGCGTTGGGGGCCCACAGCCGAAACCAGAAGTGGACTTCGTGAGTGGGTATAAGATTAGGTGAGATTTGTTTTCCATTCTCAAGCTTGCGCGGCTGCGCCTGTTGTATTCGAAGACAATTTCTACCCATCGAACGGCGGGACCAGCTCAGTGAAGGCTGTTTAAGTAGTGCGGAGGCTCTCGATGTCGGTTGTTCTTTCTCTCCCCGTGATTCAATTTTTTATTCATTTAAATTAAATAAATTAAAATAATTAAAATGAAAAAAATAATTTTTTCTAATAAATTTATAAATCTCTACTTAATTAATAAATCTTTTATGATACTTAAAAAATTAATTTAATTAAATTATTTAATATTTTATAAATTTTATTTATTTAATTTAATTAAAAATTCAACAGAATTCCATTTGATTTCAATTAATTTGATATAATTTTAACCAAATACTTAATCATACATCAATTAATTTGATCATTTTCTATTTTAATAATTCAAATATTCAATTTTTACCATCACCACCGTCAAAGTAAATAAAAAAAAAACGCAATGCAGATGAGACACCGTTGTAGTTTTCAAAACTCCCGAGTTCGCCTTCGTTGGGACTTCAGGTTAAGCACCGTTGTGATTTCAATTAACTGAATTCAGATAGCTAAAGCTAATAAAATGAGTTCAGATAACCAAATCCAGTTGAATTAATTCAGATCACTGAAGTAGAAACTGCAAAACTGCTGCAAGTTTAGAATCAAAGCGGGAACACAAAATTCAGTTGAACCTATTAATTTAGATCACTAAACTGAAAACTGCTGCTAGTTTAGATACAGCACCATCTGAAAACACAATCCAGTATTGCCACATCACTGTCGCTGAAAATCTGCTGAAAAAAAATCTGAAAATCTATTCTCACCATGACGTGCCCATTTGGAATCCAGTATCAGAAACATATTCAGTCTCAGTTTACAAGCCAGAAAATGAATTCATAAATTAAGTTCCAGTTTCTGTTTCAGGCTCTGAAGTTGCCATAAAGTTTTTTTGTCTGAAGCCGCCATAAATTTAACAACGAATCAAGTTTCAGAACTAGAATCAAATTTCCAAAATTGAATGATGTTTCAGAAAATTAACTCAGAATCAATTCAGAAATAAACAAGTATAACAAAGTGAATTAAAGGCCATACATCACTTAGAATTTGGTATCAAAGATGATAAACCTTGATTTTGATATCAAAGCTGATAACTGCAGGTTCATGATACGTGGGCCTGGAACAAAAAAAACAGTTAACATATTGTTAGATCAGTATCTATCTGATACATATGGTATGTCACATGTTAAGCTACAATGCTACGGCAATTTCATTTGTTAGCATGGAATAAAAGTCCACAATACAAATTTAAGTTAGGTGCACCAGCACCATACGTAAGACATTTTCATAGACAATTACCAAGTGTTATTGCTTTTTTATAAAAAAAGCGCTACTGGTTTGCAAATTTGAATATGAGAAGTATAAAAGGCCTGAAAACTACACGACATGAGAAGCACTAGGAAATATTCATCTGAAAAGTACATGCAGGAGGAGGTTCTGTAGTAGTAGTTCAGACCTGGTGAGCCACTTGGTGTCAATGTTGGTGATGCTTCAAAATGCTACTCATCTACACAACTGCACCACAGTAAATCAAAATGAACTGATATTTATGCTTTCCAGTAACACTTCCATGCACATTCAGCTATTCTACATTTATGTTTTCAGTTCTTAATTCTGATCATAGGTTTGCAGGTACAATTTTTTTTTTTTGCTTTTTCAACACAAAAATGCAGCTACTAATGTGATCCAAAAACACCAGGTTAGAGTGCTTTTACATTTCAGTTAAGAAAATAATCCAAAATAGATCAAAGCACACACTTCCCAATAACTGGTCAAACTGAGTTATTGATACACAAACATTTAAGAAATTATATCTACAAGTCCGCCCATACTTAGCTGGACTATAAATGAGCTATATGCCTGCTTGACTGTTCAGCACTCCACACATCATCTGCTAATGAACATCATTGACCAAGAAGAATGGAAGTAAGTTGTGCACATATCAGTCTTAAAACAGAAATTTTCATTGATAATTGAACACAATCTGCAAGTTCATCGCTTTTCCATATTATAATTTGGTTCTTGAAAATATTCATAAAAACTTCATTTCCAGACTTGAACTCTGTGAGTTCCTGCAACTAAATAGGAACGAAATAAAATCTTCTTAGGCTTAAAACACCAACTAGTAAAAAGGCTCTTAGTTGACTGTTTTCTTTCTGTCCAATGTTGTGTTTATTCCATCAATTTGTTGTTTCATTGTTTCCCTTGTCTCCACTGCAACAGTAGTAGTGTGGTAACTTAACTCGCCCACAACTCCTGCAAAGGTATATCGCATTCAGTGGTAAAAAATGACAACATTATTGAA
Organism: Curcuma longa; assembly: GCF_044706935.1. Lineage (NCBI taxonomy): Eukaryota > Viridiplantae > Streptophyta > Magnoliopsida > Zingiberales > Zingiberaceae > Curcuma > Curcuma longa. The sequence goes on along the minus strand of NC_133872.1, from coordinate 505,332 downwards.
ACTCAAACAAAATCACCATTGACCTTCCTAAAAGAAATAAATCCACATTAGCACCAATTTCCCTGTCTGGGTAAAAATAGCACATACAAAATGCATGACGACAAGGGAAATGACCAAGAATATTTCAACTTGGAAACAAAACAAGCAGTCAGAACCCATCAACAAAAATTAATCATAAGATTTACAAGTTGTAAACATAATCCACACTTGATGAAATCTTCAAAGTTTAACAAAACATAAAGTTACTGCACAGTCTTTGAACTGTAATTAACATACTGCCCTTCCAAGCTATCAAGAGATACTCCTATCAGCTTTAGGGATGCTTTCTAATAGACAAAAGTAATAAAAAGGAAAAATTCAAGACGTTGAAAAGTCAAATTTTTCTTAGTATTCCTATGGAACGCAAAATAGTAACTTGCATCTATAATTGATAAATTCATAAAAATGTGTTAATAACATAATGCAAATGATCTTACTTGCAACGAACGATCACCGGAACAGGTTTTAGGGCCTTGGGTCCATTCCGAAGTCCTCTTTTATGAGGAGAAACCTGTTTGCAAACATCATAGTTATAGGATTGAGAAAGTACAACGAAGCAATCAAATTGTTGTTGAAGCCCACAACAAAAAAAGAATTAACATAAAAAAGGGGTCTCGAAAGCGAGCTAATAACATCAAAATAAACTGAAAATTTTCCTGAAAGATGAAGAAATGCCTCTTTTATCAAGTAATTTTTACTTAAATGTTTTATTTTCCTAAGCTTGGCATCAAACAGATAATTAGAAAGTGAGTCATTAAAAACAGTAATGGGCCAGAAAAAATCAAAGCAAAATGAAAAATCACGGTATAACAGACATAAATAAACCCATAAAACTCCAAAATCAGAAGAAGACTAATCGATCAAATGTGGAAGGCAATAAGACGGGTAAGAAAGTAAGAGGAGAGAAAAAAATATTGCACCTTTTTTTTTGGGACGGCCATGAGCTCCATGGAGCCAGGAGAAGAAAAACCAGGGAGAGGCCCCGCCCCTACTGACGATTCCGGAATGAGAAGCCTGTCGAAAGACACGGAAGGAAGGAAAGGGCGAGGTACACGAGCGAGATGGGACGACACCCGCCGAAGCAACCCTGTCGCCGCCGTCATAGACATTGCTGGGCAGTCGTTAGGGTTTATCTTTCGAGACGAAGACTGCCTGTGACGATGGGTCGGACCTAAAACCTACAAATGACGCACGTGGAGCCGGTAAAACGTAAGCTCATGATCTTGTTCCTACTGACAACCTGGCCCATCTAGACAGGCCAGGCCCAGGCCCAGTTAATAGTAGGGCTAGGCCTGGCATGACTCTAGGATGCCGAACCCAAGTATCAATCATTTTATTTTTAAAATAACTCTTGATCCAATATTATTGTAAAAAATGATAAATGTTACAGTATGTAGAAATTATCAAATTAATATTATATATCAAATTACCATTATAATATGACTATTTCTGGAGGTAACCGACTTATCCACGGCTGATCCAATATTATTGTAGCAATTACTAGTAGTTGTTACATTACTATTATAATATGTATTTAATAGTTGATACAATATATTTAGTTTTAAGATTTATACCATATAGAAACTATCGAATAACTACTACAATGTGTGAAAGTTAACTAATAGCTAACATATTTAGAGTGAATTTAGAATTTAAGATTATAACAACTGCATAATAGTTTTTTACAACAATTTTAAAATAATTTTAATGAAGTTTAAATAATTTTGATCAAATTTATAAATAATATTTTGATATAATATTGTTTGAAGATTTTAAATCTTAAACTCACTTTAAATACGTTATAGCGATTATTGGATAACTTCTATATATTTTAGCAATTATTGGGTAACTTTTACACAGTATAAATCAAAATTTTAAACTCACTTCAAACATGTTATAGTAGTTACTAGGAACCTTCTATATATTATAGTAGCTATTCGATATCTTTTACACAATGTAAATTCTAAATCTTAAACTCGTCCTACATACATTGCAATATTATAGCAACTACTAGTAGTTTTATAAAATATAAATCCCAAATTTTAAATCACAATTTCATCCTAAATATCTTATAGTAGCTGTGAGGTAGGTACCTATATATAGTAGTTGTGAGTAACTACTTAGTAGTTTCTATATGTTGTAACAATTATCCATAACTACTATAATAATACTGGATTAAAGGATATTTTAAGATAAAATCATTAAAAGAACGTCCATTTGATTTTAATTAAAAATGAGATCTATACGATTTTATAAAGGATAAACGACAATTTGATTCTTGCCCCAAAAATTATTACAATAAATGAATAAACAAAAATTAATATTAAATAGTTAACTTCTCATCCACTGACCTACACTCCATATTATAAAATTACTCATTATCTTTTAATCCTAACCACTAACCCACTAATTCTATAAAAATAAATATTAATTAGTAACTTTAAATATTATGCCACTAACTCCTTGTGTAAGTAAATATTAACATCTATCTATAATTTTATGAATAAGAATATATAATTATAACTTTTGGTATTAGTAAATTTATTTACTAATATAAACAGAGGTGAACATATATTGTTCACTCATTTTTCTTTCTGAAACTATTAACTAGGGACTTCAAGTACATATTTATTTTTTAAAACATGAATTTTAGAAGTAACTCATCGATCATATTTGGATGCATATTTATCTTTTATGGTATTTTTCTAAACATTAACCGTATTTGATAAAGTTTCCTGAGAAATAGGTTTTAAATGATGGTCATTATCGAGCGAACTGAGTGGAAACCACCACGATACTGATCAAAAACTTTAATTTATTCCCAGATGCTTTGTGAAGAATAATAAAAAAAACACACTCCTGCTCCAGTACCGTTCTTCAAGCTTATCAGAATTTAGATAGCTTCGCTTTTGTCGAGGCATCTGATACTATGTATGATTGTCGTCGAGTCAATTTATGATTGCAGTGTAATATCGATGACTTTGAGCATCTCCAATGGATGCCCTATTCTACCATTTTGATGTAAAAAAATATCAAATAAACTTCAATGGATATCCCAAATTTGACACCATTTTGGTGCAGTGCAGCACCAACACCAGGATGGTGCTGCACTGTTCACTTGCACCAAAATGGTGCAAGTAATTATTTATTTTAAATAAATATATTATAATATTTAATCTATATTTAAAATATTCTTAAATATTATAAATTAATATTATTTAATTAAATTAAATTTCTTTTGTAAATTTTATATATTATAAATTTATATTAGTTATTAACTTAAATGAGTAGTATTTAAAATATTTGTTATATTATTAAGATTATAAATATTTTAAAATTTATAATATTGATAATTTCATAACAAACATACAATTAAACATTTAAAATTTCAAAATGCATAATATAAAAAACATACCCAGCATACAATTTAATTTAAAGATGCAACAAACTTTAAAGTAAACATATATTTAAAATAACTAAAAATTATTTCCACCATAATTAAAAAGGAAGATACTAATATTTATTTTATTGTAATTAAAAATATAATATTATAAAAATTAGTTATTATGTACCATAAAAATATTAATTTTAATAATAATTATGATCACAATAAAAATATTTAACAAATTAATATATATGTTGAAATTAATATATATGTTAAATAATAAATTATAAGATGGAAAAATAGAATATTCTAAGGAATATTCCTTTTAGTGTAGGAAATGGTGTGTATTGGTTGGAGTTGAAAAAAATTTGGTGTTGCAATGACACCAAATTGGTGTTGAAAATACACCAAAATGGGTTTTGTGGTTGAAGATGGTCTTAGGCTCGACTAACTTTCTTGACTACTGAGATTTTTTTTTAAAAAATTAAGTTGACATCTCATATTTAATTTATATTAATTAATTTTAAAAGTAATCAGTCTCGTCTTATTAAAATTTATGTCGATCATCAAGATAAATCAAGAAGCACATGTCGAGATCCTAATAAAAAATTATTAAAATTTTTATTTTTAAAAATATATATAAATTTATGTATAAAATTTAATTTTTTAGATATAAAATTATTAATTAAAATTTTATATTTAAATTTGAATAATAAATCTTTTCGATCGATAAAATTGTTAAATTATTTAATATTTTAAAATTTTTATTGATTTTTTTGTCGAAGCTATATTAATCATATTATTTAATATCTAAAGTGTTGTTTTTTAATTTTGAGTTTATTATTTCTTTTAAAATTTTTAATTCTAAAAATAAATCTAAAATACAACGCATCATATTTAAAAAAAAATAAAATTCAAATATTTTTTTAAAAAATATCATCAAATAATTTTAACTTTTTAATATTATATAAAAAAATCAAAATTAATTTCTATATAAAAAGAAAACTTTATATAATAATAAAAATTATTTTGATGCTTGACAAAATTATTATTTTACTTTGCACGAATAAACGAGGACCTTATTTTCTGTTCTAATTAAGGAAAAGGAAAAATAGCAAGGAAAATAAGAATGTCTTTGGAATATTAGGAGAGAGAGAGAGGAAAGTAACGACCGGGCTTCGCCGATCACTGTGCTGCAACTATTTCCTGACACTTTGTCCTTGGAATTTTGACCGGTGGCTTCCAAGGTTGTCTTCTGCTGACAACGAACATACTAATTATCCCATCCAGAAAAAACGAAGGGAATGTTTATCTTTAAAACGTGCAATAAAGTAGAGAGTTAATGGATGCTCGATTTATAAAAGTTTCCTGTAAGATTGCATTTCGTGAGACCCATTCGATTGTTTCATCTTGTCCATTTTGCTCGTTTAGGATTCACTCAATTATTCTAGTTCTTTATGCCGGCCTAACCTACTAAATCTATCTGATCGCCATATTATTGGATAATGTAAGTAGATTTCTGAATTTTTTATTTTATGTATTTAAGTTTTATAATGTCAAAAATACATATCATATATCTTGTTTAAAATTGATTGATGAATATATGTATATCTTTAAATTTGAATTCGAACAGATAAATTTTTAAGCTTGTAAAGTTGATAAAATTTATCATAAATTTATTATAAAACTTAAGATTGATACTCACCAACCAGCATCATTAGTGAATTTTTAGGATAAAAATATTAAGCTTTTGAATTATTTAAATTCAGTTGTCAATTTTATCCGAAACTAATTAATGGATTTGAAAATTTTCAAATCACACAAATCAAAATTAATGTATTGTTAAAAATTTATTTAATATATTTATATTTTAATTTTAAATTTGATAATATAAATAAATAATAATAAATTTTTGAACAAGGAAGGAGTAAGAATATAATGAAAATATGATTTTGACATTAGGAAGGTTAGGTACTTACAATAAGAAATCTTAAAAGCTACCTGCGAAATTGAGTAAAATGATTGTTGTTTGTTCTTTTCGTTTATCTGGTGTTAAACGGATCAATTTATGGTGGAGCAGATCAACTTACTAAAAATTTATTATACGATAGAGTGGAACAGATCGATTTATCAATTTAACATATTGAAAAATCTTTAATCCAACTCAATCTAAGATGGGTTGCGGGTTAGATAGGTCAACCCACCCGTCTGTTAAAAAATAAAAAAATATTAAAAATTTTAATTTAGATTACAATTTAAATTGATCAAGTTAAAATTTTTAAATTTGAATTATAATTTAGACGGATCAAACCCACTAATTTATTGAGTATTCTATTTTAATTTTAAAATCTAAAATAAATAAATAAACTTTTTCAATTCGCGAGTCAATCTAGGCCCACCATGAGTCAATTCAACTGAATATATTTTAAAATGGATTGATAAAATGTTAATCTACTTTTTAAATTATTTAGTGGAGTAGACTAATACTATAGATACAATCTAAATTGACAGTTATATTTGATGTTTATATTTTGTATTTCACATGTTAAACTTTGGGGCATTTGTAAATTATCAACAAAAAACAAAAAAAAAACACACACACACAGAGCCTGCAGCGCACTTAAGTCGGGTCCTCTTTTATCCCTATCGACTGGATCCTATTCCTATCAGGTGTCCCCTTACGTCCTCGCCCTCTTCCAGTCCTATCTGCCAACACCATACACCTCCCGGTAACAGTAACGCCACTATCACCTCCCTTTCACTCTCCTGCATTTTATTATCATCATTCTGATCACCATCGCAATATTAAAGTTACCGAAAGCGACCCACATCCGCCTCCTCCGGACCACCTCCTCCTCCTCTGCTTCTTCTTCTTCTTCTTCTTCTTCGGTTCTTCCCCACTTCCTCTACATCCTTCGTCTCTTCAACCGCTTCCTTCTGGAAGCTTCTCCTCCGGCTCCGATGCCGTCCAAACCCTTGCACTTCCGCGGCACCTCTCTCTTCATCTTGTTCTTCTTCCTCCTCCTCCTCCTTTTCTTGTACTCCTTCGGCCACCGCTCTTCCTACTCCGATCGACAGTATGGGCTTTCCGCCACCGATGCTCAGCGCCTCTTCCTCGCCCTCTCCGCTGGAGCCAATGCCACCATCGCCTTTCACCTACAGGCCCTCACTCGCCACCCTCACCTCGCTGGAACCCCTTCCGCTGCCGTCCCCGCCTCCTACGTCCTTTCCCAGTTCCGATCCTCCGGTCTCCGCGTCTTCGCCGTCGACTATTCCCCTCTCCTCTCCTACCCCGCCTCGGCCTCCCTCTCTCTCCTCCGCTCCGATGGTGCCCTCCTGAGGTCCCTCCCCCTCGTCGAGGCCGCCGACCCTTCGGCCGCCGCCGTCGCGCCGTACCATGCCTACTCCCCCTCCGGCGCTGTTGTTGCCCCCGCCGTATACGTTAACTTCGGTCGCGAGGAGGACTACAGCGTGCTCCATAGGATGGGCGTTGAAGTCAAGGGGTGCGTCGCGATCGCGAGGCGTGGCGGGGAGTACCGGGGTGCGGTCGTGGCCAGGGCCGCGGCGAAGGGAGCGAAGGCGCTGTTGTTATTTAAGACGGCCGACCTAGGTGGGGTTGAGAGGGGGACCGTGTTGCTCGGTGGGGTCGGAGATCCGCTGACCCCGGGGTGGGCTGCCCCCTCCGATGAAGGAGGCGAGAGGCTCGACGCCGAGGAGGCGGAGGTGAAGCGGAGGTTTCCTAAGATTCCGTCAATGCCCGTGGCGGAAGAGGTGGCGTTGAAGATTCTAAGTACGCTTGGTGGACCCACGATGCCGCCTGAATGGAGAGATGATTTGCGTTTGGCGGCGGAGTGCGGCGTCGGACCAGGTCCCATGTTGGTCAACTTCACCTATCAGGTAATCTCACCCGTCCATGGTTTCAATCCAGACACCTTTTGAACGGCCGTAGTTTATGGGGTCTTTTCATATGCATACCTTACCCATCGACGTTTCACTTGGAGTATGTTGTTTACCTACCTGAATTACCGACCTGCGGCTGTCCTTTTTTACTACTCAGCAATTTTAGCTTTCTGCTGATGCAAGTGGTCCAATGCCTTGGAGGAATTAATGGCTTATAAGTCTAAAAGGCACCGTTTGTAGTAATTCTGTCTTGTATCGGCTCCACATGGTTTAACAATACTAGTAGCTGTATGAGTCACTAGGACGTATGCTTGTCATTTTCATAGTTAGACAGATTGTTATGGTGTTACTAGCACACCAATTCATTTTTTGGTCGCATCTCATTCAATCCCAGTAGTTGTGGTCCCAAACCCCAAGTGAGGATGCCCAAGTGAAGCAATGATAAGATCAACACCTGTGTTTTCTTCTTTCTCATTTATGAGGTGCTACTTTTTTTGAATAGGACAACATTTCTTTTCTCCGTAGAATATATCTACTGTACCTGCGTGAGGAAATTATGTGCACGATGCAAATGATCGAAAACACTGATTTTATGATGAGCTGACTGCTTATTATTTGGGCGGGTTGGTAGGGGTAAAATTTATGGCATGTAGTCTTTGAAAGGGTGCCTATGCACACATAATGTAACGTTGCATGATGCAAGACACATGAATTCACTAACACTTAAAAGGTGCAACTCACTATAATATCCTTGTCAGACTAAATGCATGCAGATGCTCATATGTATGAATTCACTGACACTTTGCCATCAATATTCAATAATATAACTGGACATGGTTTTATGGTGTGCAGTTCTTGATAACACTTATTTATGGGGTCTTCTTCACAAATTATGGCAAAGAAGCTTTAGCATGTTTCAAAACCTATTTGTTTATTATATTTGTATGATCTATTCAATTGTACTCTCTCTCTCTCTCTTCAGAAAAATAACCTTTATTTTATGGACATCCTGTCTTATTTGTTGAAATACAACTCACTGTTAGCTACTTGAATTTGATACTGGTCCCTTTGACTTTATTTGTATTTACTGTTTAAATTGGAAACTTTTTATATATTTTTTTTATCTATTGATCTTCATTAAGGAAGATAGAAAGTTGGCAAAGATTCAAAATATTTTTGGCATCATATGGGGAAGAGAGGAACCTGATCGTTATGTCATCCTTGGCAACCACAGAGATGCATGGACATTTGGTGCTGTGGATCCTAATAGTGGAACAGCTACCCTCCTTGATGTTGCACGCCGTTATGGAAGTTTGTTGCGCTCTGGCTGGAGACCTCGTAGGACAATAATCTTATCTAGCTGGGATGCAGAGGAATTTGGAATGGTAAGTTATTTACTCGTTATATTTTAGGTTATGTGTATTGGGTGTCAATTTGTTTTGTCTTGCTCATATAAAAATTCAGGTTCAATTTGATTGTTGCCAGAGGAAAGAGAGCAAGAGTAATTCCTACATAGTAGCGAACACAATCAGAATTGTAAAGGACTGTCATTGTACCTTGAGATTCTTAGACCAAATTATGTGTCAAGTTCAAATGGATATTTTTTTGTCAAACTACTGCATGACTATTGTGTGTTTGATCACTGTCATCGCTCTCATCTTATAGGGTATATTTCTCGAACTTCAATTTGAGTGCCACTTATCTATCAACAATCTTATCTCCAATTACATGATAGGTTGGTCATATAGAGCTTTGAATGAGAAAATAGTTTGTAGGTTCATGCTTTTCATAGTAGTGGCAAGCACAATGAGATTGTAAAAGACCAATATTCCTTGAGAGTCTTGCTTATACTAAATTATGTGTCAAATTAAAATAGAAATATGTTTTTACAAACTACTACGGAGTTATTTTGTGTTTGATCATTGACATTGCTCTCATCTTATAGAACATCTTTTGAACTTCAATCTCATTGACCTTTTGTAATCTCATTTGGAAATAACCATGCTAGACACTTAGGTATCCATACATGTGCCATATATAAATACCTGACTTCCGGTAACACACTTCAGCAATATCTGTCCATTCATGCAATCCTTGAGAAACTCTTGTTTGGTTGACGTCCTAGGCTGAATGTCTCATTTGTTGATAGGATTGACTTAAAATAAGTGGCATACTTGTTTTTCTTCTAAATCAGAGGCTAATCATCACAGATTGGATCTACTGAATGGGTAGAGCAGAACCTTGGATTGTTGACATCAAAAGCTGTGGTGTACTTAAATGTTGATTGTGCAGTTCAAGGTGATGGTTTTTTTGCTGGTGCAACTCCCCAGTTGGATAATCTTCTAGTTCAAGTAATGAAGCAGGTGACTATAAGCGGTACATGAAGTTATTTTGAAGTTCTCTTTGCTCATCTTTTTAATCTATTTATACAAAAAAATATGACAAATATGTTAGGTTAATATTTTTTAGCTCATGATAACTTATAACTTCTTTTCACCAATCTTGTAATTTCTTTGTTTGGTTGGTGTTATGGATGAAACATTAAGAACTTGATTATCAAAATCAGACAATTGTCAATTCAATTTAGGACACACACAAAGGTCCGTTTGATATGAACCACATTACCAGAGATTCAGGAGCACTGTAATGAAACCTGAACAAATTAATTTTAAATCCCATCAACCATAACTGAAACATGCACAGTATTTTAGGGTTAGATGCTTGTAGTATCTCTCTCTAAGCATATTCAATCGCCACTGTAATTTTCCTATTCCATTATTGAGCAATCTCTAATCTTTATTGCAAAGTATTTAATGAATCTAGTTTTCAAATCATTTCATAAGATTGTTACTATGTTACCTGCACTGATTTGTAAAATCGATCTAACAATATATATTTAACTTTTGACTGTACTTGTAGTATGAAAATGTACTTCATTAATCATATTATGGTTTCAAATAAGTTATTTGGGTTTTATATTTTGAGCTGTGACATTGTTTCATTATGGTAGAAATATTTACATGAACCTTATGATTCACAATTGGCAATTCACAAAAATGGTAACCTTGATTTGACAACCTCAACAACCTTGTCTAAAAAAAGGATGATCCTTTTAACAATTAAGCAATGGAACCAAACTAATTGGTAAGATTGTACGAGGGCTATAAATTTGGATCTGCAATGATGTTACCTGTGAGATTTGACATATTTAGCTTCCCATTAATGCCACCTTTATGTTTCAGATTCAGGATCCAGATATCAAAGGCACTACAGTTTATGATAATTGGGTAGCAAATCATGGTGGTGTTAGTGTAAGTCTAAATGTAAATCCATATTTTTTCCATTAATATTTTAAGATCTAGAGAAATCTTATCATTTGAATAGCAAGTACATGTTCAGAAATGGAAAAAATTGATGTAGCTAAAGTTTTGTTTTTTTTTGTCTGTAATACAGTTCTCCAAATGTTTAGAAATTATGTTTTAGTCTAATAGTTTGTTTTTCTTTTCATTTTTATCATAATATCATGTTTTACGCATGCATTGAAATTATTGAGCATTTATGTTTTCAGATGCTATATCCTGCAACTCAAGATTAATAACTCATTTTTATTCTCAATAATTTGGTCTCTTGCTTGTATCCTATAGTTTGATTTTAGTTTCCCTGTGTAATCCTTACGTCATAGATCATGACTGATTAATGCAGAAAATTGAAAGGTTGGGTAGAGCTGATTCAGACTTTTCTGCTTTTTTGCACATTGCTGGTGTTCCTTCAATAGATATGTTTTATGGAGATGGTATGCCTCTTTTTTCAATTATAATATTAAATAATAATCTATGAAGGTTAAAGATTGTTTTTTTTGCTGTTGGTGTCCAACGGCTGTTATGTTTTCTACTCAAGTGAAAATTATGACATTAGAAAAAAGCTCGCTTAAGCATTTATGGTTGTTAATGCACTTAGGATCTTTGCAAATCTATATTTTTGCATGTGTCTACAAGCTACAAAGATTTGCAATTTCATATTGTGTATGTTTAATTGCTCAAATCTTATGGAAAATTTTACTTCAGAAATTTTGGTGGCACATATACATCTTTTTGCTAAAACAATGTGAACAAAGATCCCCAAAATGTTGTTATATGTGGTATATAGTTCCACAGAAAACAAGTTGAGATGGTATGGAGATGTTATTATATTTCACCATGACCTCGTAAAAGAGTGATTGACAACTGCTGTGCATGGAGGTACTCCACTTATCAGCTAAAATTGGTGCTAGGGACTAATATGCTCATATTTCATTATGGAAATGAAGCTTAGTTACCTTGATAACGAATCCCTGAGTTTAACTGCCCAAAGTTACTGATTCATGAATCATTCTATGATAACAAGCGAGTTCAATTGATTTGAGGTTTCATTTTAAATGGGGTTGTAATAAAAATGCTAGGTCAACCTGGTATATTGTTTCCAATAACTGTCATTAGACTCATTTTATGTTTTTTATTTTTGATTGTAAACCAACTTGTGTAGGAGCATGAACTTGATTAAATCAACTTTTTAGTTCTCTTTTTTCCTTATAGAACTTTTGCAGCATGAACTTGATTAAATCAACTTTTTAGTTCTCTTTTTTCCTTACCTTCCTTTTTTTGCAACTATATTTAAGCTAATGCTGTTGCATAAGGTAGATGCAAATAGTTTATTCAGTTTTTAACAACTTGAGTGTGCTAGGCTTTATCTAATGCTACACATTTTTTGGAGGGCAGATTTTCCAAAAGGGGTGCACCTAAGTTTCAAGTGTTTTTGAACCACACACCATACTTTGTTTTACCCCCAAATTATTCACCTCCTCTATTTTATGCACTGAAAATACTTTTGACTTCACAAAGTTATTATTGTTATTATTATTTTGATTATTTTGTTAAAATATCCTAGGAGATTTATGAGAGTGATATCTACAAGATAAATCTATCTTTGAGCTAAAAAGTTTATAAAAAAGTTGTCTAGGTGTTTTGTCAATATAGATTAAAGAACATTTTTACTTGAGAATGGTTCTATTCAACTTGAAAAAGTCTGCAATATACTAATTGACTCCTAGGAAGTCTATAGTATGACTTTTTGGCCAAAATAACTTACTTTGGCTCGTGTATTTTTATAAAACATAAAATGAAATCGTATTTCTTCTTCTTGATTCTCCCACTTATTACAATTTGTTAATTATGTCATTGTTCTTTCCAAGTTTTGATGAGTTCCAAGTAGTTGCTTTTGTTTGTTCTTTTGAATCTTTCTATTTACTTGGGCCATTGTTTCTGGAAAGATGGCATAGGCTCATAGTCTCATTTTGTGATCTGATGGGTAACTATGATTTCTACTTCCAGTCTTCCGTGGCTACCATACTGCTCTAGATAACTTCAAATGGATGGCAGAACATGGTGATCCATCATTCCATCGTCACATAGCCAGTAAGTGTTACACGTTTCCATATGTCTGTCACAAAGTATCTCAGTGCATGCCTGTACTATGTTTTTTTTCATTCAGCTGTTGTTTTGTGTATTTTCCTCAGTTGCTGAAATATGGGGGCTCTTAGGTCTTCGTCTTGCAGATGATCCAATTTTACCTTTTAATTATCTTTCTTATGCTACCCAGTTACGTGTAAGTGTTTATTTGCCTAAGCCCTTCAATTCATTTTTGTCTTGCATGCCCCAATTGGTAATTTATGTTCATATTGAATTGAAATTATTCAGGTTATCACTGATATATGAACTTTTGCATTATTTCATACTTGGCCTGGTAAAATTGCTTGTTTATATTGGTGGAAGAATAGGTATGCAAATTACTGAGCCATAACTATATTTGTCTGATCACTAAAGGAACTAGGAATCATCTTCGTTCTTTGGTCTTCATGGGTTCTATAATTACAGCACTGACCTTTCTGCTACTATTTAGGATTCTTTTTATAAGTTGATGTATATTTATCTTGCTATATTCATGGGCCTGGTTTAAAACGAACCTGAACTTTTTTATAGTTGTGTTTAGTTTGCCAAAACTATTTTCTTAACCTTTCTTTCTGTTTATCATCTAGTAGAAATTCCTTTACCTTTCATCCATTTGCCAGGCCATAAAAATTTATCCCAGTACTCAATTGTATTAATTAGTAAATATTATTGGATAATTTGAATTATCGTGGCTAAGCTGATCTTAAAGTACTTTTGCTTTGATAGACACAAATTACAGTGGCATTTTGAGATGTGGATAGACAAGACTTGGACTTTTGCTTTCCTCTTGCATTTGTAGGAGCATGCAACTGCATTGGATGCCTTGCTGGATGAAGGGATATCTTTACAACCTTTAAATACATCCATTGATGGGCTCACTGCAGCTATAAGAGAAGCTCTAGAAGAAGTACAGGTCAGGTTCCAAAGTTACCAAAGAAAAAATATATTGTATTACTAATAATTACTTATCATTGTTGTGGTTGTTATCACTTTTTTTTGTTTGGTTCTGTACATCCTCTAGCAACAAATATGTGATATATAACAGTCTCTATACTGGGGCATGTGGAGTGTGTTTTATCAATTATTTTCAACTGCTGTAAAGAGGATAGCTGATTTGAAATATGTTTTTATCATATAAATTGTTCTTCATGCATTGGCAGAAATTGCAAGAGGTAAACGACACCTTGCATTTTACTTCTTTAAGGCGGCGCGCTTTTAATGATCGCCTAATGCTTGCTGAAAGAGGCTTTCTGGAAGCAGAGGGCCTTAAAGGAAGGCCATGGTTTAAGCATCTGGTAAGTTTATTATAAATCTTAAATCTTCTAGTTTGTTTATATAGAAAATATATATCCCCAATTAGCTCTATTTTTTTTATTTCGGGAATATATTTGAAGATTCTTAGGCTATTCCTACTAAACAAAGCAAAATACCAACCATTGTACACATTTTTTTTTTTTTGTCAAATTAATTACAAATAAGGATTAGCACAAATGGGCATCTTAAGTTTTGTTTACCATATTTTAGAAGTATCTTATAGTGTCATTGTTTTCTTTACCAGGATGTGACATATATGGATATGGTTGCCATTTTTTCATATGGTCTTAGTCTTTTATTAGTAAATTTTAAACCTCTTACATGGGTTGGCACATACATCTAATAGATACATATTTAAATCAAGGTTCCAAATGAAACCTGGGAAGCTTATTCTAGACTTACAATATTAGTGTTTCAAATTGGGCATTCCACAATGAAAATTTTCACCCTAATATTTGTCTCAATTTTTCTTTCCTTGTGCAGCAGCTTACCATATGAATTCGACTGCAGAGCTAGTTAAAATTTTTTAGTGGGTCTTAATTTTTTTAGTCTATTCTTTCATGTACTGAACTAGTATACCTTTCTTTTTCTAAATTTGGAGTTTGAATTTGTTGACTTCTGAAGTTTAACAAATAAACACACGTTGGTCACATACTACCTGCTAAATTGCTGATTGCTTGGGCAGTTGTACTCACCTCCCGAGGATTTCGAAAGCAAGCTGTCTTTCTTTCCAGGGATAGCTGATGCCATCTCTCAAAATGCACAAAGTACGGGGAAGGAAGCACGTTCCAGCGTTCAACATGAGATTTGGAGAGTTGCTAGAGGTATTCAAAGGGCTGCTGCTGCTCTCCGAGGAGAGCCAATTTGAGATCAAAGAGAATGGAAATTGTAATAATTGTCCATATGACTCCAAAAAAAAGTTATCTTTTCGGTGATAGCAGTGACTCTAGTCTTGACATAGAACTCTGTTTTGTTGAGTTTGCTTTCGCCAAGCTTTCATAAATTTTATTTTCATGGCGATTGTTTTCTTTAACAGCATGACGACAGCATTCTTGTTACTTTTGAATGTTTGGGTTATGTCCGTAACGTTAATGTGCGACCGCCATATATTTCCGTAATGTTATTTCATAACTGCAGCGTGTTTACAGCGATGAATCAATTCAAACAGCCATTTTTATGCAATAATGATCTATACAAACTGGAGCAGAAAAGTTTTGAAGACCTCTTTTATAGATACTTTTATGAAGTGAATTTATATACCAAGTTTCCATGATTTCCGTACCACATTTTAAAATTGTCATGTATTGTTGATTTTTAAATTTTTTGTATTTATCATCAAATGTGAACTACCATAGAAAGGCGCAGTCCATGCAGAATTTTATGGTGTATGCTCGTAGACTTTTCATTCTTCAAAGTCGTGTTGTACTCTCAGCTATTAGATACACTATTTAATTCTCTCGTTGTCTCTATATGCAAAGGTGAAATTAACCTCTTCAAATAAAACGACTACCAAATAATCTGTAATGTACTAGAAAGCTTTAAGATGGTCAATTGTCAAATGCAATACACGTATACTTTATTTTCTAAAATCAAATTTTTATTTAGATCGTCCGGTAGTTTCTTATTTAGATTACTTCATGATTAGTGTCACTTTTAACTTTAATTTACTTGTTCGATTCAATCCATACCGGCCTTAATAGAAATGTTAGAAGTCTAGTTTGTGACATGACAATTAAAACAATTACTTTTATTATCATAAAAGAAGATATTTATTTTACAAAAGAACGTACCTTATTCTAATGTTATGATAATCATTATAGTCATAACTGTTATAATATATATAATAGTTATGATTATAATTATTATAATATAATAATTTTTTATATCAATTTAATCAAAAATATTATTATATAAAATATTCTTTATTAATTTGACTAAATTTTTTTAAACAATCAAAATCATCCTGACTTAGACGTAGAAAAAAATATTTTAACATAGCTATTACGCTACAATTTATAATCGTCATTGACAAAATATAACTATTATGCTACAATTTTTAATAGTCATCCGTGTTATTATGTTGTAATAGTTAAGATATAAAATTACTCTTATTTGATTAAAAATATAATAAATAAAATATTATTATATTAAAATATAAAAAATCGGTTAAAGATATTTACATTTAATTTAAATTACTTTTAAATTGTTGTAACTTTATAGGTGTTACTGGCGTTTTTTTTCCAAATTTTCTATAAAAAAAAAAACCTTTTGCCGCCGATTCTCCTTTTAAGTCCGAGTCGATAGAACAGTAGGCACTTGTCAGTCTCAGAACCGAAGGCCTGGAAGCCCAGGCGGAGAGCGCCATCTCCGCCTTCTGCCTATCCCTCGCCGCCTTCTGCCACCATGTCGACACAGTCTCCAAATCCCTCTCCGACTCCATCGATTCCCCTCGGTAAAGTTACGAAGAAGATGAATTTCACCTCCTCTTACTCCCTATGGATTCATTTGGTGAAACCCTAATCTGATCATTCCGTCTCCTCCAGATTCGGCTGCATCTGCCTTCTTGCAGTCCGTCGAGGGGGTCGGATCTCTTCGTCCAGCGCTGACCTCGACCTCCTCGAGTCCATGGCCTTCGGCACTGTCTCGTTCGAGGAGCTCCTCGGCCACTGCAACGAGGTATTCAAGAACAACCAGAGATGCATCACGGACCTTGACAAGCGGATGCAGAGCTCAGGCTACGTGACTGGTGAGCCACTGACGCGAATTCCTAGAGTCATCGTTTGCTTTTCTGCTATTCTGATTTGTGTTGTTGCGCAGAGGTGGAGTTGGAAGATGAGGAGATTTTGGACGATTCGAAGTTTACGAACTCGGTGAGTGGGTTTCAGAGACCTTTCTTTGAGATTGGCTCAGTTTCTGTTGTTCAGTTGAGCAAGAAGAGGCCAGAAGAGTATATCTTGTATCCTTTCTCCACTGTTTCTTGCGAATTTTGTATGTTCGTTCTTTGCTTGATCTGTTGATGATGATTTTCAGGGGTTGCCTTTTGTTTTACATTTCAGTTTATTCAGATCGACATGCAATTAAGGAATAGAAAACCGATGCAAATTGGTTGAATCACAAATAGAAGGTTAGGGTATTCCTGCTGTAAGTTTGCAAGTTCTTGCTCTCACATTTAACTCGGTAGATTCTTTTTTCAGTTATTAATCTGCTGAATTGGTTTATATGCATTATGGACACGTCCACTTTGTCTTCATTTGTAGATTTTTGTGCTAAGTTTAGCAGGTAGAGAAAAACAAAGGAGTTACTAGTATCCGTGCTTTGCACGAGACTTGTTTGGATAGGGAGAAAATGAGAAGGGAATAGGGAATATATATGTTTTCTCAACGTGGTTAGGAAGAGAGAGCATGGGGATGTAGGGTTCTCTTATATAGACAATAAATACAGAATATGATTCCAACAGAAGAAAATTCATTTACCTGCAACATACAGATGTTCCTCCTGTAAATAAGATAAATTTATAGAAAGGAAAAGTGATTTGACAAAAAAACTGGAAAAATAATATCATAGACATAATTTATACACTATATGTATAAAATATTTTATATAAGTTTAATAAATATATTATTAATAATAAATTAGTTAGTTGAACTATACAACAACAACCAAGCCTTTGAACTATCAATTCAAAAAATAATATCACACATAACTTATACTTTTATAGATATAAAATATTTTAATTAATGATCAATTATTTAAATGTTCTAATTTGGAAATGCATGGATAGTATATTTTGATAAGCTATAAATTATTAAGATTTTGTAAAAAATTTATATAAGTAAACCTATTATATACAGATGTATATTGACTAAATAGTTTCATTAATGTAAATTATTCTTATCAATCATGAATTATTACTATTCCATTTATAATTAATCCTATTTTTAGATGAGGAGAGTTTTTGAACTTTTGTTTACTAAGTGAAAATGTGATGGATAAACAAATAGGCTACAAACCTAGTTTAAGTGTAATAGTACTGATTGTCAGCATTATACTGATATGTTTGGTTTTTTTTTATAACATCTGGGTTTGCTTTCCAACCAAACTTATTGCCGATTTGCAATTTAACCAATTGAACCAGCTGGTCTGTTCCAGTTTTCAAAACATTGGATCAACCATATTAAGAAATTACTCTAATATTTCGTTGGCTTGGTTAGACATGTTGTCTAACATTCAGGAGATACAATGAGGTTTATTTTGCAGAATTTTCTATCAAGTTGTTCATCTGCTTTTGTAATTGGACTCATCCTTCTCCTGTTTGACGTTTGGTGTCTGTCTGCAGTTCCTGTAATGGCAAAATATCTGAGACAACTTTGCCTGGATATCCAAAATTTGTCCTGTATGCTTCAGGTGCTGGAGTTGTTTACTGTAAATTGTTCTATTGGGTTAAAATAATTGAATTTCTTACTTGTATTAACACTTCCTTCCTCTTTCGTGGGAAACAGATTCATACAACAATGAAATTTCAGTTGCCAGAAATGCTGCCAAAGCAATAGCGTATGCATCTAGAGGACTACGATGACCTGCCTGCCTACAAGAAAAATCTGGTAGTGTGGGAGGTATTTGCTCTGTTTCTAATATTACTTATGCAATGAGGTCATAGGAATCTTTAGGATAAACGTTTCCAGTGTTGTACGGAATCATTTGTTTCATTGTGACAGTTTGACTGGCAATTTAACACTATTAGTAACCTTCTGCATAATAAAGAGTGCAAAACATTGTAAAAAAAGGAGGATTCTGAGGATAAACTGAACCTATCTTGTATCCCTTTGATTTCTTGACTGACTTTTTGCTCTTAACACTACTTCAGGAGTTGCAGGAGGCTGCGGTCAAGATCAACTCTTTCCTCTAGACAAAAGCTAAATGATGCCTTTAAGATGAGCTTGAAAAAATGGGGCTTGGTCAGTATTCAATTATTTGTCCCTTATTTGAGTATAAAGGTTTAGGAAATTGCCCTCTTCTTTCCTTTACATCATGGAGCTCCGAGTGCATATGTTAGTCTAGTAGATTTTCTCGACGGGATGAGCTATGGTTGACTTATTAAAATAATTCTAAATTGAAGGTACTAAATCATTTGAATTTTTATTGCAGGGTGAAAAACAAGATCTTACCTGTTGCTTCTTCTGAGGATGACTCAATTAGTTGCAGAGACTATTGACAACTCTATATTCTATAGAGTCCATCCCCGTTAGTTGATAGATTTCTCAAGGTGAAGTTTTTACTAAAATATTCTTAATCAATGAGGTTGCTTTTAATATCATTACTGATGTAATCAATCTGGCAGTTCTTGTATGATGTGGTTGGCTATTTAATACGCATTTCCATGAGAAAGACTTGTATTTGGAAACATCTTTTAGGTAGTAAATCTTTTGCCAATCGTACAAGAATTCTATTTCTTTCATCGTCCTTAATGCTCACAGACATCAAAGTGTAACAACTAGTTTTTATGCCTTGTTAACCATTGACTTTAAGTTACTATTCACACTAGTATGTACAGTAATGTGCTTTGTAAGCCACTCGGGATGGTTTCCATGCAGCCCGGGCCAGCAAATTTTGGGTTTCGTACAGGTATACCCAAGTTTAGTAACGTGGAAGATATGAGATTGTTCCGCCAATGAAGAGTGATGGCGATGAGCAGCGCCGCCTCCGCCTTTACAAAGTCCCCCTTGTTGGTCGTTTCACACTGGTGGTGTGATTGGGGTGTGCCAGGAGAATGCATGAGTTCTCCTCCCTTTCTCACTACGCAGTACACGAGCCCCTGGATCTCTCCTGCCTCGCTGAGATAGCTCGCATCTCCCTCGCTTCAGGAGAGGTGCCAACCTTCCTACATGATGTATTTGAACCCTTTTACTCTTTAATGAAAGTAATCTCTCTCCTCTTTTTTTAGCAGGTGAAAGAATTTGCACCTAAAATTAGACAAGTTGTCCACTGATAAACACAATCACCTTAATTGGTTCATGGTTTTTATGTGCTTGCCTAAGCTTGAAATGATTAATGTTAAGAACATACATTATTGGTTATCATGGATAAGTATGCTTAACCATATGCAATTCTGGAGCTACTTCAGTATTTTTCTCCACATAGTAGGTCCTACAGATGCTAGCACAACATTTCATACCTATTGATCTATTCTTGAATTTAGAGTTGGATACAAAATTATCAACCGTTGAAGCAGGAGCAACATCTATGTTGTCATTTGGTCCACAATCACAGACTGGTGAACCTTGTTAAACAAATATGCAGTCTGATTTGTTTTCTCTTTTATCTATTATATATATATATATATATATATTATATCTCTGTGTGTGTGTCTTAGATTTCCTACAGTACATTGGGATTACAATTATTTCCAGTGATTAGTCAGTAAATATTTTGAGATTTATTTTGGTGGACAAGCAGTTTGATAAACGAATAATTAAAGCCAATTTAGCCACAGAAGGCAGCACACGGACATTTTGCCTATTTTTAATGTCACGTGTTTCATATGGAATTCTTGACAATATATTTGTGTTGGTCAAATGTTTCCCAATAGGTTTCACAACTTCGGTCTGTAGAATTGGAGAGCATTGAACCTTCACTTCGAGCTGGTATATATATTTCTACTTTTTCATGGCACTTTCACCTTAAGAACCGTAGATATTTTATGTTAAATTAACACCAGAAGTATCTGTGTATCTGTTATCAAAACATATTCGAGCATTAATTCATCTGGATTTTATTCTTTTTTGTTATATATAGTACTTCAAAACGTTACAGGTTGTTTGATTCTAAGTAGGACCTAAAATCTTATTCATAAACCAGGACAAACTATGCTCATGTATTGGATATCATATTGTCGTAAGGGTAACATAACTTTTCCTCATTACTATGTTCCTCATTAGAGTCTATGTTAAGGTTGTTATGGTCGTTGCACATCAATGGTTTTTTTACCTTGTTAGATTGCTAGTTTTTCTCATTAATATCAGGGTTGTCTCAGGAGCACTACTTAAGTTACACATCAATTATTTTTGTGTGTATATGATATTTGACATTTGTAAATTGGAAGATAGCAAGATTCAAATATCGCTACGAGAAACTTTTTGTTGGTGGAAAAGGAGGTCTTTTAGCAACAAGAAGCTTGTGTTCGAAAGTTTTTTTAAGATAAGAATGGATTTTCACAAAATGTGTCGGAGCGAGGATTTGGAGTGATAGAGTTATGTGTGTTTGTTTGGGTTGCGCATAGGTGACATGGAGCCTGTGTGGTACTTTGTTTGTTGGGAGAGGTTAGCATTGTGGATAAATTATGATAAAATATCAGTTCAAATTCGTGAAAATAAATATCCTGTTGCAAATGTCTTTTAGCAATGCCTTTCAATAATATTTATCAATTTTATTTCATAGTCACAAGTGAGCTTGCTAAAGGGTAGTCTTCTTTTCTTGTTTGTTACCCTCCTTTTGCCTACATATTTTGTGTTTACAGGGATAGTGGTGAAGATCAGTATTTTGAAAATTGTGCCAGCTGGTTCAGCTGTCTAAACCAAAACTTGGTGGCTATTTCCATCCGGTTGAAACAATAGAAGCATTCCTGTATTGGTTCAACCAACCAATAAACGAAACCCATGAACTAAGGGCTCATCAGCCCAACCCTATCCTAAAAGAAAATTTCCCAAGACCTTGCTAATGCCTATTGTTCCTGTGACTCCAAAGTACTTGTTCTTCTGGGTGGGAACAACATTGTTACACGAGGCGTTTGTTGGCGAGCTTGTAGCAAAAAATCAGTTAGCAAGACATTTGTCTTCTTTTTTGTATTGCGAAGTGGTTGATTTCTCAGATATCAAGAGCTGTTACTCTGGTGATGAAATTTTCACTTCTTGGATCCCGAAGTTAGTACAATCTAAGGAGAAGAAAAATTCATGTATTATGATTTTCGTTCCTTCAGATCGAACAGATTCGGTGTCCGAACCGATTCCCGAAACTTGAGGTGTTAACCTGAAATCGATGGGAAGAGTTTTGCATTATTATTTAGAAATTTATATTTTGTATTGTCGTGCATACATTTAAAATTAATTTTCGTTTTAATAAAACATAGATGGTGCAGTTGGCTGTCATACGTAATAGGCGTGCGATAGAATAAAAAACGATTAAAATATTGCACTACATCACAAAAACAATATATATACGAGTGCGATCATACAGGGAAGCGAAGTTTTCAGCACGTCTTTACATGGTCTAAAACAACCAGTTCCACTGAAACAACCCCCATTTTACAGCCCAAAATGACATATATTGAAGCGTATAGTGAATGTGGGAGGGGAATAAACAGAAAAAGCAAAACCTGAAAAGAGACAACCAACTGGCAACTATACCCTTATATATGCCCCTCCTAATCCAAAATCTTATGTACTAAGTTACACTGAACCAAAGATAAACAAAATCTACCAAGGTTTGATGGAACAAAACCCACCAAGCCATAATAAAATGAGAGCGAGGCATTACAAGAACTCGAGATTGAGAGACGAATCTCCCATGTTTTACCTCTGAGATGGCAGTGACACTCGAGACACCAAAAATATTTTGGTGTAAAATCGCCTTCATTCTACTTCACCTTGCTGCTTTTATTTTAAGAATATACAATTCATTCTCCCTACTCACGAGTTGGTGAAGTGACAGCATGTGATGGCATGGGAGGACATCCAGACTACTTTCAATTATAAATTTTCACTGGCTTCTCAAATGTGTGACGGTTCTGCATGTGAATACAGTCCTTAATAATTAACATCAAAATAAACAAAGCCCGATGAAATTTAACCCAAAAAAGTTGAAAGGTCGATACTGAGTTTGGATGGAAAAGGCTAACACACCTGATTAGTTGTATAAGCTCTTTTTGGAGCAGTGTCTGAATGCTCTAAACCAAGATACTGCTCCCAGGCTCCATAAATATCTCTTCTCTGCACCATTTTAATTGTGTTATAGAGAGTGACAACATTAGAAGAACCACCAAAATAATCATACCTGAAACCTATTGGACACTACATCTGAATCTTGGAGATATTCGGGGCGACCAAGTGATATAAAAGCAATTTTCCACTGATTGAACAAAAGAATCACGTGAGATTCAACAAAAAAACTGAATCAAAAATCAAAACAGAATATAAGCAAACTTGGAAACAGCTAGGTAGGAAGTCATGATTTTTACAAAGCTAAATATCTACAACAGACAATGCATTCTAACAATTTATTTATTAGGTCCGCATAAAAAAAGGAAGTTAAATTAACATTGAATCATTAAAGTAACAAGAAAAGTACCTTTGAAAACTCTTCATCTGGAACTTGCAGTTTCTTCTGAATGCGTATCTTGACATCGGCTAAAGCCTCACCTTCCTTGATAACTAAGAAGAAAGGCTCTCCAAAATTCTGAACTTGCTGCAAATAAACAAGAAATGTGATTGTATGAAGTTCTTAGAAAAATTTATCTTCACATGAGCATACAGAGAGGTAAGCAATAATCATGGATCTGTATAACTAACATAATCAGCAACTCTATTTTGGAGGAAACTGAATGTCTTTATGGTATAATAAACCAAATGGAAATCTGTATGTATATTGAATTGGAAGTAGGAAAACTTAGATTTCACAGATAATAACAATAACCTTCATGAATTAAGCTATCAATGCACACAGAAAGTTTGCAGATATTCATACAAGGCAATTCGAGTAAGAAATAATTAGAACCTTGTGAGATCTTTATCAAAAGATAAAAGGCATGACAAAGATAGAGGCAACACAAATTAATTTCTTTGGCACATGGATGAAGAAAACTTGGAAGCTTTATCTAAAAGAAAAAATAGGACAAGTCAAACACACTATACTTGCCATTTGGTTCTGATTAGGATCTCTAGTAAAATGGTAGACATGAATCAAGCGATCATGAGGACCAAGGTTTTTCTCTTCTTCTGGAATCTGCAAGGAGAGTAACCAATCATTCATAAGATACTATAAAGCAAAATATATGAGGCAAAATAAGGCAAATTTGATTCAGAAGGAAAGGTCTGCTAACAAAGATGAAACAATACAATAGAGCATGTAAATAATAATATTTCAAATACAACCCCAGTACTAATGGAAACCCACCTCCTCGGCACGTAAAGTCCAGTATTGATCATTGATGTTCTCAATCTTCTCACCAGGTGGAAAGATCTGCATGGATAAAAAGTAAGATGAAGGCAACAATCTCAACGATTCTGACTAAAGAGGATTTCCAAGTTCAGGGATGTGCAAAAAATAGCAGGTGGCTCGATAGAATTTTGAAGTATCTGTTAATGACTAGTATTTGCTTGACAAAGAATTGCACATCTCACTTTTAATGCTTATGTTAAATTGCTCGTGGACAAGTTTTCGATAAATTTTTGAAATTAGGCATGCTAGTGTTTAATCTTGAGGTCGACATAAAGACTCTAGGGAACAATCCCAAACCAAGAGAATTAATACAGTAGGTTTTTTTGAGTAAGCTATTTGCGTTTTACCCAAGAATAATAATGAGAATCAGGTACCTTATAGATTTTGTGATAGAAAACCTCAAGCAACCTGAGTTCAGCATCCGGACGAGAGAGCTCAACCTAATATACAAAAATTAATCAGTAGAAATGGTGAACCACTACTAAAGCAGCAAAACAACATGGTCAATGAAACGCTTAAAGATTAAAAAAAATAGATTTTAAAAATATAGCAACGAAGCAAAGACACAGAGTTACCTTATTCTTTAGGTCATTGATTACGTCGGCCACGGTACTATTCTTTGGAAGTCGGATGCTGTGAATTGCCACCTAAAAGTGAAATAGTCTAGGTTTTAAGAAAATTTCATAAGACAAGGAAATATATATATATAAACAGAAGGATCGAGCTAACCTCCTCCTTTGTAGCATGGTGGAATGCTACTTTTAGAGTTTTCAAACCTTGTAATTCAGGCAGAGGAATATCCAATATCTCATAATATAGTATATCAGATGTCTGTGACAACTAAACTAGTATCAATTAATTGACTATGTTTACTGAAACCAATGAGCTTCTAGAAATAAATTATTGCAAAATAAATAAAACCTGGTTGTAATGAACCAGCATATCTGAAAGGTGATCCACACCACGGTACTTGATTGGTTGTGGTTTAGGCTGCTGCGAATAGCAGTTATGAGAGGTGAGACGAATTTTTGTGGGATCATCTAGACCAAGACGGCATGCAACTCTTTCAACAACATCATCATAGGAAAAGAGCTTGGATCTGAATATATATGATATGAGAGTAAGAAGTTAGTGAAATGACCTAGACAGATATATTTAAAGTGATTATTATTCTAAATACTTACAGCTCCAATGAAAAATCATCCTCCTTTGGCTTCTCCAAGGATCGAAAATGAACAACCTATATTATCATATTATGCAAGCCTGAGTACAAGCCTCTAAAACCCTAGTTAGGGCAGAAAACAATGTGGAATATAGAAGACAATGAAAGCAAATCACAATGAAGACATGGGTCAGCCAAATTCACAGTAGCCAGCACTCAACCATCATATTCTCTCCACAGAATTTATGTGAAAAAGTTTTCATAGAAAAAGTTGTATTAGCTTTCCACCCTCCCTTCCCTCAGTTATCCCTACAAGTAAAATAAGGATTGTAGTTCCCACCATTTCTTTTCTTCCCCTCCCTCTCTTCCATTCAACCAAAGGAAATAAAAACTTGACCTTCATTTTCTATAATCAGGAAATCATACTAAATAAAGTGACTCATGGATTTAAACTTTGGGTTGCATCAGTGAACCTCCTTGTGGTTTAAAGGTGGAGAGTCCAGTTCGAATCCTCTGCATGCATTTAAAAATATACATCTAGAGAACCTCCTTGTGCTAGTTGACTTTGATTCTTCCCAGTACAATTTTTCCGCAAGAAAACATTTTCCCTTCAACTTCATCCTCGGTTTTGAAAAATCCCCACTCCCCCCACATGGGAGCATATGTGGCCGTGCAAGTAAGCTTTCATGCAAATGCATAGCAAAAGGTATATGATATACTCTGTTGCACTGTTAAAAACCATCAATGGTTCATTTAAACAAAAGCATATTGACTTAATCCTAAACTACTTACTTGTTTGTAGCTTGCAAGTATTAACTTAAATCTTCTTTGCAAGGGCAGATATTAATAAAAGATATTTAGTATATATATCCTCACTGCATACCGCATGCACCCTAGCAGCCAATCAAGGAGGGATTTCAAAGATATTCTTTCTTTTGGCATTAGTTTTTCCAATGTGGAAGTCGAGGTTGTCAGTGACAGAGTGCAATTACACCACAACTAACAGAGGACTCGCCATGGTACAGAAGCTCAACGATTTCCAACGGTAATGTTTCATATGTACGCTTGCTCCCCTTTTAAGGAAACAGCCGGTAAGTCAATTTAGTTAGAAAACTACATACTAACAGAACCTTAACAGATACCAACTACACTGTCCATACACTTTTGGAAACCTTAACTTCAGTATATGCTCAACCTCCTAGCAGCTTTCAACTTTATTCAATAAATTTGTTTCCTTACAGTTTTACTGGTCACTTTACTGGGAAAAGGCTACAAGTCGGCAACAGAGTCACATGCTGAAAGATGCTAGAAATGGCATTTATTAATGTTGAGGAAGGCATACCTGACGGTTACGAACATATTCCAAGAAAGAGGGAACATCAGGATACCGAAACTGATCTCTACTTGCTGATGTCAATGCTTTTTGATAACAAATGATATCTCCATCTTCAAGCTACATCCAATGAACAAGATAAGTGAAGAAGTGGAATTGCTGGAGAAAAGTTAATAACTAGGTACATATATACCTGGCTTGATTTGAAGGAAATCCTCTTATCAATGTGTTCGCACATCACGTTTGGTTCAAACTTTATTTCCTATATATTATAGCAGAGTGAAATTAGATCCTATCTTGGATTAACATGGACATGCAATTAGACAATCAATAGGATACTGTCTTAACAAGAAGAGGATAACTTGAATAAGCAGGTTCTGTGACAGTTTTAATCTGAAATCTCAGAAGACGGAATATGAACTTCGATTATGTTAAAAATAATAACAAATATCCGCTGTGTGAAATGTAACTGCAATTAAAATGAAACAAGTTTCTACTCCTATTAACAGTTGTGTTAGCCAACTCCTACGTTCTATGAAACACCTTGGAAACTGAAATATTGGGCATAATGAAA
This sequence comes from Curcuma longa, assembly GCF_044706935.1. Taxonomy (NCBI): domain Eukaryota; kingdom Viridiplantae; phylum Streptophyta; class Magnoliopsida; order Zingiberales; family Zingiberaceae; genus Curcuma; species Curcuma longa. Next base: position 477,933 of record NC_133872.1, on the reverse strand, counting down.
ATTGAAAACCATTGCTAGGAAGATAGCTCGTGAAAAGACACTACTATATATCATTACTTTCTATTATTCCAGTGCATTACAACTTGCACTCCATCTTAATTAGTTTGTTAACAAAAAATAATATTTTAATAAAAGATGAGATTAAATTGATGATGCACAAAATACTTATACAGATATAATTACTTTATATCTTCACTGCATTCTTTCTCTCTAAAGGAAACTATTATTAAACCCAAATACTGAGTTAAAGAGTTGAAGGAACCCATTGATTGCATTGAATGCAAAACACACCTCATACAGTTCAATTTCTTCATTTGCAGGAAATTCAGCCATTTCAATCAATTTTGGGAGAATTTCAGTTGGTTTCCCCAAAGCCTTCACAAATAGCCTTCCAACAAATCTACAAACACAAAAACAAAACAAATAAGGCAATAAGTGGGTGCTTGGTCCATGATAAGACAGTTTATTTTCATCTTAGCACTTGACTGTTGAGGATTTCAGATCTGAAACTATTTTAATAGCATAGAGATAGCTGCCAACGTAAACATTTAACCTCCACATATCCAAATTGGTAGGAAAATTTTTGCACTAAATTCTCCTTGTGGAAGAAATCATGTAAATTCATAATCAAAATAATAAATTTATGCAACAAAACATACCTCATAGCTTCTTTTTCAGGGTCATAGAGCTTGAAGAAAAGTAGTATATCTTCCTTAGTTTTTAGCGGTGGAGGAAGAGGGCGAAGATCCTAAGTTGCCACAATTATCAAAAATTATGACAGAATGTCAAAATATGAAGCCATTAGCACAAAATATTTTCAACTTTATATAGATTATCTGGACAAAATGCAGAATGACAAAAGGGAATAATTCAATATTTGTGCGTTGCACAAGGATGAAACATGGATTTACCGGTCCAAGTTCTACTTCCAAGAAAAGCTTCAGTTCAGCATTATGCGCTTTGTTTGAAACCTCCCTAAGCTGACCAACCTATACATGTTTACATACATAAGTCAAGCAACTATTTGAAACTACGGACCATCCACATTACATGAAATAAACAGGAAATAGTAACAATAAATTTTAATTTGTATACCAGAACCAGACCACATGGAAGTACATGCAAACAATCACACATCAATCAAGATAACATGAACAAATATTTTTTAGATTTGCACAATCTGTGATGACACAATCTGTCTGAAAAAATATACAATCTGGAATTTGAAAAAAGAAGTATAAAAGAAATTTGAAGGTTTCAACTTCAATATAACTAAAAGATCAATCTAACATAGGTGCAATATCTTGATAAAAATTGCAGTCCCATATTTTGCAGAAAACATTTTTAATCAAAAGTGAACAGAGAACTACACTATACTCACGGACTGGGCTTCTTCCTGAGGCAATAAAGGACGATTGGGTCGATATGTGTGGTTTTGCCGCTTGGCCCACAACCAAAACCGCTGAAACTGAACTGGAATTCCTAATTCTTTAGCCACCTCCTCCTGTCAATGAAATTGATTATGTATAGATTAGGAAATTTTCAAGCTAAAATATAATTTTTCTATGCAGAACGTGAGTCACTTTACTTGTATTAAAAGTGTTTCAAAAAAAAAATCTGAATTCCAAGTTAAATAACCATTATGCATACAATTGATGTCACAATGCAATATGAATGTGAGAATTGTACAAGGCCCATAAAACCAAAAGATTCAAAAAATGAATACTCTTTGCAAAGTAAATCTATCACATTCACTAACATGATCCAATAATACTGCTTATACAAATTGCTGTCTTTTCTTCTACACAAAATTATGAATAGATTAGGAAATTTTCAAACTAAAATATAATCTTTCTATGTAGAACCTGGGACACTTATACTTGTATTAAAGGTGTTTCAAAAAAAAATTCTAAATTCTAGGTTGATTAACCATTATGCATATGATTGATGTTACTATGCAATATGAATGTGAAAATTGTACAAGGCCCATTAAACCAAAAGATTGAAAAATGAATACTCTCTTTACGTAGTAAATCTATAACATTCACTAAGATGATCCAGTGATACTGCTTATTCAAATTGCTATCTTTTCCTCTGTACAAAATAGAATCAATGTTATATTTTGTATTTTAATATCTCTAACATATAATTTCATATCACCATCATCAAGCAGTGCTTGTCAGAATTGTTTGAGGTTGGCAGAACTATTGCTTTCAATTATTATTAAGATAAGACAAAAAGAAAATTTCCATATTGCAATAACACAGTCTGAAACCCCATACATATCAAACTTAACTAATAAAATGTCTGTTAAGATAATGTATAACTGTGTACATCATCATATTGTGACCTACCGGATACTTTCATTTGATCAATTAGCTTTATCATCTTTTTACCTTAAAATGGTTGAATGGCAGTTGTTTTTGGATGCGAAAGCTCCGAACTTTGTCGTGGTCTACAAGATCAAAAAATATTTCTCTTCCCATTTGTTCAGCCAAATCCTCATTACGAGCTACCTGCATGGATTAGGGGAAAAATTATATAACGGGAGATATGTAACAAGAGATATCTCACTACACTGGAACCCTACATCAAACCTTTATGATAGTATAAAGGTGGGCCTCAGCTTTTTCTTTCTTCTTGTGCTCCTTCTCTTCTTGTTCTTTCTTTAGTCTAACCTGGTAAATATTGAATTGTGAATACCAGAAAGATATTTGACTACATTTAATGAATCTCATTAACTTACTCGGAGGTGCTCAGCAATGTCTTTCTCATCCACATTACACATAATTTTCTCCTTGTCGCTTTCACGAATGTACACAAGCATATACGCATTTGAATATTTAGTAAATTTAAATGGAGTATTGTTGAAGCCAGGGTTTGTCTGGGGCAACTGCAAGGCCGAATGATAATAGGCAGAATCAGCATAAGAAGGCTTGCATAAGAGAGACATTAGGATGAAACAAGATTGCGGTTATTGTTCAAACCTCCTCTTCACCACCATACTGCTCCTCTAGTGCCCTTTTTGCATCTTCCTTAGTTACCCTCTCATCATCAAATTTAAACCTGTGATGTAATTTATCTTAACTTCACATAGTTCATAAAGGATTTTCTAATGCTATGTAGTTCACCCTAATAGTTAAAGAGAACATGAACTCAACTATTAAGCATTGAGTATAAAAGTAACTCGGTTAAAGTTCAGAATGAAATGCAATTCATTCTCAAAACTACACGATGAAAATTCAGAATAAAGGAAGCAACTGATTGTCTACAATTGGGTAGAACTGCTAAACTAGATAAAGCATTACTCATAAGTTTATCGAAGAATAGTTATGAATGAATAACTAGACAATAGCATGTAAACATAACATTGAGGGTTTTCTGTTTGTTAGCAATAGAAACCAACACATTCTAGGAAAAATATTAGCACAATAAGTAACCAATGCAGGATATTTCCAAATAACAAGGACTCAGTCTCATACACCCTTAGAAATGGCAAAATGAAATTTGTAACTATGAGGCTGACAGCATCTAACCATGAAGGATATCAGAATATAAATAGATCTTAATTCTCAAGTGAATTATCCGACATCAAGTACAACAGATGGCATTTGGTAACGTTTGCAACCATACACATATAGTAATATCTAGTTTCATATATTTGGTGACCTATGTCTGCTTAAGGAATAATTCATATTCCGATTATATACACATAACAACAGTATAAAACTTATAGGTAGGGAAACAAGCTAAATACCACTGATCTGATAGTGTTGGTCTTATGAAAGCATAATAATGTCCACCATGCACCCCACCACTGTGAACAAGAACACTGCAAACAAAGAAACAAACAATAAATCATTTGAAATCAGCTAATAATGGTTTTTTCTTATTAGAGACTTGCAAAGAAAAACAACTAAGACAATGATCAAATAATTCAGAAGGTGATTATGATAACACTTCAAACAGACAGATACCAGCTCAGGGTGGGCAAATTGTCCCACTTAGCTTATTACAGTAGGTATATCTTATAAGCCAATCAACCCCATGATGATGCTACAAGCTAAACTTCTTAAACTACTTTTACCATCTCAGTTTGGATTTTGAAGCTATATTTTTAATTTATAAGCTTGAAGCAACAACCAACACTTATTTTTGAAAATCACTAAGATATAGTATATTAAAGTATTAATCGTGACCCATCGTTATGTCATCTTTTAGTTTCACCTTCTTTATTTCTCTAGAATCATTCATAATATAGTATGGTAAGCGATATTCCTAAATGATTGAAATTGAAATAAAAAAATTAGTCAATTTGGATTTCAAGTGCAGCACTATTCTCAAAATAAATCCAATTAATTTGCTGATGAACTTTTCCAATCCATTATGGATAGTTCATGAAATCCAACAATATCTCTATGTATTCAGTTTCTTAATTCCATTGAAATAATGTAGGACCATAATTTGTTTCGCAGATACATCTTGAAGAATTCATTGAACAATTGAAAAAAGTAAAATGCTGATTGAATTTCTTATTTAAGAAGCATATGTTAGTCAAAAGAATAATTTTTTTGATACTTTGCTAGGAAAACTCTTTTGTCTGGCAGCCAATTAATAATTATCTTGAGATTAACGTAGTCGACAAGCACAGACGTAATGAATTTGATGACAAAAGATATCAACATTCTTGCAAGACAATTATCAAAATTGATTGTGATTTTAGCAATTCAACTATCTGTCACTTTGGAAGAGTTTTTTCTTTCTTTCTTTTCTTTTTGCAATGAATAATTGCTATTTATACTATGGAACAGAATGCCAGATCATTAATTAGGTGAATTTTTCATTTACTCATATGAAAAAACATTAATTAACAGTGTTAATGATTTGAACACTCAAAACTTTCAATCTTTAAACACTCATCAAGGGTTTTAATAGACATCTAACCATCAGAAAGAATTTTAATGATACAACTTGAATTTATCAGATTAATATGCCATAATCATTGATGCTTAGTAATATTTTGCCCCAATTGCCTCTAATGTACTGGATCTTTCATTTTCATAATTTACTTTTAAGAATGAGATATTACCTGTGAAGAGTATAGAGGTTACGAACCCTCCTGTCTGCATCAGGAGAAAGATATCTACCATTATCTCTATCAAGGTCTAACTGAAGTGGAAATTCATACCGATCATTTATCTGCATTCCAAGGGACAATAGTTACACGTGGGAACAATAAACTATATTTACTATATGATGATACTAATTTATCATACAATTTGGCAAAGTTATTTGAGTGTTTCAAGCTTAAGTGAAACAAAATATGAATGAGCCATTTTACAATACTATTTCAGTCAAAGTGTGAATCAAAATAAGATTTATCTAGATGATCTGAACTTGAGCAATAACAAAAATTCCAAAAATGAGATTGACGCTAACTCAATTATAAAAGGGGAGGCTTGGTGCACGAAACTCCTGTCAATACGGTGTCCAGGGTTATTGTACGCAATCTTATCCTGCTTTGCAAGAGACTATTTTCAAGACTCAAACCCGTGACCTCTAGGTCACACGGTAACAACTTTACCATTGCACCAAGGGCTGCCCTTCAGCTAACTCAATTATGCTATAAAAAATTGTATCTTATAATCGTCAAGGACAAAAGAGTGATGTGGAAGTAGAAGAGGATATGAACTGCAGGATAATCGCTGGAATGAATCTGCAACACTGACAGAAACCATACTGATAGATGCTGCAGGTAGATCATCTCCATTTGAAGAAGATAAAGCCATTGCATTTGAATATTTTGGTATTAACATCAAAAAGTTAGCAAAAAAAAAAAAAAAGGAGTGTCAGCCAACTTCGACATGGAGACAAATTTGCTTCTATTATCATCCTACGTCCCATAAGTAGATAATACAGCCCTGTTGTCTATGTTCCCCATAGAGTCAACGTCTTTCCAATGCGACCCAGGGAACATAAACCGGAATGAGAGGAATACTTTACAAAACATGTGAACGCAAATTAACAACTGAAATGTGTAAAAATAGCACAGAATGGAAGACTAAAAGTGAAACATCAAATTTATGTGAGGATGAGGCCTAAAAATATGGTTTATAGAAAATCAGCATTTGAAGCTGTGCTATCCAGCCAAGGTCTCCCAAATTAGATAAGAGAAAAGGACTTTTTATCATATTTGACTAATAATTTTTTAGGAACTCAAGGAGAACTAGAGACACTATAATCAATTTCACTTTCAAGAAAAGAGATACATGAAAAATAACTGCATAAATGAATCATAGTGTCTTCAGTTCGCTGACCTTCACCATTGTATCTCGCATGAAATCATATTCAAAACGCTTAAGTTGGAGTTGCAAAACTGGTGGGAAATCAATGAACAAAACACCTTTCTTAGCATCCTGAGAGAAAATAATTACACAGATGAAACTAAATCTCAGTCTCATAGAACCACAAAATAATAAATAAATAAGCAAATAAGATATTCCAATTGCCATAGACTGTGCATGAGTTAATGGTTTCCCTTTCTAACGTAGAGGGATAATAACTTCTATCATAATTTTTCTAAATCCCTTACATTCCAAATTATGGAACACCAAGAACTCATTATCAAAAGTAAAGAAGATCCAACAGAAAATTTCTATAAGACAATAACAAGGCAAACGGGCAGTGAAGACAGCATTATGCACTATGCATTATTATTTTCAGATCTAGTGAGGATTATGCAGCGGTAGCCAATAAGACACTATCAGTGTGTTGCATACATGTACTTAAACATCATAGAATAACACATTAAATACCAAATTGAGACCATAATTAGACGAGCCACTACAAAGAAAGTGCCAAGGGCTCGTGTCCATCACAGCCAAGAGAAATTTTTTAACACTTAATCTGATCATAAAGCAGGATGAAATAAGATGAACTAGAAACCCAAAGGAATGACACTCTTTTTGTCATTTTTTCTAAAGATAAAATAGACCTTAAACTAAGAAAATGTAGAGTGAAAGAGCAATTACTTCTCCTTGTAGATGCAACTCAAACTCTTAACATTTCACCTTTTCCTGACCATAAAAGATGGTCTATTAATCATTCAGGATTGTTGCTACAATAATATACTTACAAATAAGTTTGTTTAGTCTAGAATCTAGATACTTTGAGGACAAACATTTGTATGGGAATTGTAGTTAAAATAGTCTTAATTTAAATTAACCAAAGGCAATAGGATCCATATCTAAATCAGCATTTAGGTTAAAGTTTAACATACCTGTAACCCATGGTTTTCTGCCTGATATTTGTTATCGCCCTCGAGTCGCTCTACCTCAACATACTTATCAAATGAGGCATAAACATCACGACAACCCTTTACATCTAGCTGTAGATCTATACAAAATACAGCAAAAAAAAGTAGTTATAATAAAAATATATATGAAAGTTGCAAAACTCATATATACCATAGAATGATTCTTTTCTAGTGGATTTGTAGTCCACATTAATGCATTCAATATAGTTCATGTGGTGTCCTTCAAACAAATGCTGGATTGTGCCCTCAACCACAGTTCCCTGTGCCAATATTTAAAATACAAAGAAATTAATGGTTGAAATAAACCAGTCTCAATATAGATCCTTTGAAACTTTTAAACCTTCATCTTATCTTCCAGTTTTTCACATAAAACCCTGTTGAGTTCTTGGACATCATGTTGCATAAAAGAATCATATGTGTCCCAGCCAAAAGATTTTGTCAATTCCTTTGTTGCAACACTGTTGTCACTATATTGAAGTTTATAGAAAAGACTTTGAAGAGCCAAGGGAATGCTTCCAGATGGCATATCATTCTCTGTTGTTGGCATATGATAAACAGCCTGGAAATGAGATTTTAGGATCATTCACAGGCTATAGAAATCATAGAAATAAATGAACAGACAGTTCTACCTTTCTGAAGTATGGAATATGATACAGAGTCTGTAGAAGAGAGTTCATGTAACAAGTCGCTCCTTGATTCTTAAGGCCAACATAACCTGTTTCTTTTTTCGAGTCATAACTCCAGTAATCTACAACCTTACGGACACTAACTTCAGCCTCAATTACACACGTATCATTAACAAGATATCCTCTACTTGGATCATAAAGTTCACTTAGAGACATAAATGAAGTAAAGCCCCAATCACTTTCTCGTCCATTAAATTGATGTTGTGTATCTGCAAATAGTGAGAAAATAAAGGCAGTCAGTATCAAAATATCAACAATACTGAAAGATATAACCAAAAAGACAGAATCATAGTCATATAAGCATGCAAAACTCAAAAGATGCAAATATCGAAATGCATATGCATGTAAGAAGCATCATTTTTTTGAAAAACTTAGAGCTGAATATTCAAGAAACCTTCACACCAATGTGGGGCATACTAACAACAGTCAAAAAGAAAATACACCTACCTGTGAAAGCTCTTAGTGGTGTCACATTAGCCAGTTATCAGCGTTGTAAGAAAAATAAAATCAACACAATCTTCTAAATGCAGATAGAAATGGTTTTGTAATGAAAGTTGTACTTTAAAAAGTTGGATATCACAAAAGATAACCATTCTCAGTCTACTCTCTAAAAGAGAAGAATACCCTTGTATAACTCAAATCCACTGTTCTCAATTCTGTTTGGTCAAAAGGGGAAATCATCACTTCTCATTCAAAAAGCTAAAAAACATAATGTTGTGGGTAAAAACTATTCAGCTCACATGCTTACAAGTAGAAAGAAGGGTTAAGTTGACCATCCATTACAGAATTAACATCAGAAATCTGTCGATAAATAGAAGAGAGAGAATGTTTCTAGTAGCATATATGGCAAGAAGTGGGAATCTTAAAACAAAGCATAAGCAATTTATTTGTGCATTAAAAAATGTGCAATGCTGAAATACTGTCTAGCTTGCTAAGCAACCATTGAAGATCTCAGCCTTGCCACTTACCAACATGACAATTAAGGACTCTGCATTTTGTATCCATTAAACTATTTAATTGTAATATTTAAATATCAAGAATTTGAACAATATGAGTTGATCTTAATTCTCCAAATAAAACTAACTTCCGATTGGATGCATTATAAATTATTTCAACCTTTGAACATCATCTTAAACATTTGAATCACATCATCTTAAACAGGTGTTTCCTAGTTGTTTTATATTTTTTTCTTTGTGCACTTGATGCCAAACTCTTATGTCTGCCTCTTTGCAACAAAAATTGATGCATGAAAATAACCAAACATGAAAATAATTAAGAAATGAGGTACCTTTTCTTATTGTGTACTTCCCATGAATTTGATTGACAACTGCAAGAGAGAACTGTGCAAATCTACTCCAGCCATATGGTAAAGTAGTTGAATCAGCAACATCAAGGTATATTGACAAGTGGTCTACATTATTTCCCTTGGGGAAAATCAGCACTCGCCTATAACAGTCAAATCAAGCATAGATCCTCAAACTCTTACGTTGTTTTCCCCTAATTTAGTAAAACAAATCTTGCACAACTAGGGGGCAGAGACGCTGTAGGCACTAAATGAATCAGCTTACCACTTGTATCCTCCGACGAAGAAAGTGTCAGAGTAGAGTTTCTTGATGTTCATCCTGGAGAAATTCTCAATTGTCCACCTATATTTAAATGTCGGAGGATCCTCCACCTGTTGATTTTCCGGTGCAGTTGCTGGCTCGGCTGATATAACTATAACGACAAATGAAAGGGACTCAGAAAAACGCATTAAAATCAAAACCCTAAATCCCGTAAGCTAGACACAATACGAAGCAGAGAAAGCAATGCCGCCTTCCAATCAACAGAAGCGCGAAAAATCACAAATTTCCAGCCAAAGTCATCTCACAATCAAAAACCTCAACTAAAAACCAACAGCAGTCACCTTCCATCGGCTGAGGTCCCTCCGTAAACTCCTGATGCGGAACCAGCATCTCCTCGTCCTCTTGCTGCTGCAAAAAAGCGAGGCGCACAAATCAGAGCTCAGATCCATCAAAAACAACCATTCGTCGATCAGAAAAAAACGCCCTAGAAGACACAAGAATTGGGGGGTCAATGGACATCCGAATCCGACCCGATTCACGAGGCAGGTAGCGCCCCCCACCCCCAACCCTAGAATCCGTGCAAACCTCGCCGGAGAGAGCGAGATCGACAAGCGGAGAACGCAGCCCCATCTCAAAACAAAAAAAACGATAACTAGGGTGGCCGAGTGACGAATGAGAGGCGACAGCCAAGATTGGGAGAAGCGTACGTCGAGAGGGGGCGGCGTCATCATAGTCATCAGTGGGCGGTCGCTGCAGCGGCCGGGGAAGATCCGGGCCAAGGCGGAGGACCGACCGCGACGGAGGTAATCGGGGAGAGAGAGAGAGAGAGAGAGAGAGAGAGAAGCGGAAATCGAGCGACGAGGCCTAAACAAGAAGTGGGTAATGGTCGTCGGCCAAGTGGGTTCTCTAGCCGGTCGATCGTATTTGTGTCGCATGAAGGTTAGCGGGACCCACGAACCACTCTCGTGTCACCGCATGAGTCTGGGTGGGCCTGCGGGTGGGCGTGCATCTGCGTCGCCCGCGCCCTACCAGACCTTTCGCGTCCGCAGTTGTGTCCCCTCAACTCCCTCGTCGCATGGGAAACGGCGCACCGCGCATCGGATTGTAGACCCTACCCGCCAACGATACCTTCCTGGTTAAGGAAGAGTCTCTGGGTCTACCCTTCGGGTTCGATCCAGATTATTGATCGAAGTGAAGTCGAAGTAGCTAGGCATCTTCGTGAGGGATTCTAATCATTTGGATTTCATTAGAAATAAAGATTCAGATTATTCCATATTGATCGATCGAATAGAGATTTAATAACTAAAATGAAGATCCATAGATCGTTCTTTCCTTTCTTCAAATGGAATCCATTAATTTTTTATCCATGAATAAATCCCACGAGGCACGCCGTTGACCATAGTTGCAAATAAGTCAATTCAACTTTTTAACGTAGACTAGAATTGCACAGAAGTCAATTCAACTTTTGGAATAAGCTAGGCTTCTTCCAAATTGTCTCCACGTCCATTGTCAAAATGCATGAAACAACAAACATATGTTAATGATATCATGCCATCTCATAATTTTTATTTTGTTTTTGATAATTCAATCATCCAATTATTCAATTCTTATAATCATATTAATCTTAAAATTGATCGACTTGATCCTACAAAAATTTCTTATTTATCACAGATATGGAGAATAAGGAATACCATACTTTATTACGCTATTTATAAGGATGATCAATCAACGAATTTCAAATAGAAAGAAGAAATAGGTTTCATGTTTACAGGTAAAAGTATCTTGCAATCAGATTGAATGGTCATGCAATAGGAGGATCATGCAAATATAGGAGAATTCTTTTTAAAAGACAAGGAAGATATAAAATCACTATTTCAAAAGACCAGAAAGATTAATATGTTATTAAAGTCTCTACTGATAAAGCAGTTTCGCTGGTTTCTACAACTGGCACTGTTAAGGAACTAGATAAAGCAAGCTAAGGGCCTCGAAAACAAATAACTCGAGGGGAAAAGAATTTAATGTCAAAATTGAATAAATTCTACTCCAAACTAATTACAATTACTTTGTTAAATGAAGCACAAGAAATTTCATAGATGGATATACAGTAATCACCAATAAAAGTTGAGAATATGACAGACCGATTTAAGACGTAAAGATTATATAAAGAATATATTCAAAATCAGATTTAGTAGATGATGAATATTAATTAATGAAAAAAGATTCATATCTTTACCAGAGAGACTTCCATGGTACCTGATTTTTCAAAGCGTGAGGTGCATTTTCTGATCCAATGTTTTCTTTATCAGTCTCAGTGTTCGTGCTTTGTTCCTAGTTCACTTCTGTTTGTGCCAATACATCTTCACTTGCTCATGAGTGATTGAAACAGTCTGTTCATATGGTTCCATAAAATTACCTATTGTTCATTTTCTTTTACACGAAGTGCATATATCTGTCCATAATTTGTTTCTGAAACTGCTCTTTTGATTTCAATTTCTTTGGCTTTGAGGTTCATTGCTTTGCGGAACAATCTCGACTTCAGGTTCTTCTGATGTGTTCACTTTTTCATTAATTGGAAGAACTTCTTGATCAACTGGTCGTTCCAAGCTTTTAGGAAATCTCATCAGCATTTGACTTGGTACCATTTGGACAAGATGTTCCAGAAAGTAAGCATTATTTTTATTTATATTTGGAACGAAGGCGGTCGATGGCGCCTAAAACCCCTCCCTTTCTTCCAGCTTGATGGATCAAATAGCATCATTTCGATATGGTTTCTTTCCTATAAAGTAGCATGTTGAGGCAACGAAGGCGGTTGTTGCTGGCGAAGACGGTCGATGGCGCCGGTAAAGATCAGGTGGATGCAGCGCGAGGGGGCGGAGGGTGAGAGGGCGGCGCAGACGGTAAGGAGGCGTGCGAGGGAGCCTCGGTGGGCAGAGAGGCCGAGGACGACAACTATTTGACACATCTGTGACCAGCATGAGGATTTAACCCAATCGAACTGTTAACCAATAACCTTCAAGTTTTGTTTCGTCTTGGAAGAAGCTCCAAAAAACATCGATACCAACAAGCCCATTGGAATTGTCAATCCCCACAAGATATGCACATCTCCGGCCGCCTGCTAATTAACTTGTGGCAATCTGAAGAACGAATGGCAGTGCGAAGCAAACAATGCCACCGTCGCCAAGATCGATGTAGCGTATATATATGTTCATATACACGGCATAATCAAACTCCAAGAAATCAAAGAAGATATCCATCAATGGCTTCCAAGCTGCAGGCCCTCGCAGTGCTCCTTGCCATCGCAACTGTCGTGCTGCCCGTCGCCATGGCGGCAGACATCATGGTCGGCGATGACAGCGGTTGGAGGCTGGATTTCAACTACACCACCTGGGCTGAGAACAATATGTTCATGCTCGGGGACAATCTAGGTTACCATTAGTTCATGTTATATATATTAATTCGGTGCATGAAAATTAATTGCAAAAATTAAAGATGATGATGATGATTATTATTTTGCTGCGTGAGCAGTTTTTAACTACGACAGAGGGAGCCACAGCGTGGTGGCGGTGGGAGGAGATGACTTCAGGACGTGCAATGTTTCGAACGGAGCGATCAAGACGTTCGACAGTGGCAACGATGTGATACCGCTCAACACGACGGGGAAGAGATGGTACGTGTGCGGAGTGGGAGACCACTGCAGTAGAGGGCAGAAGCTTGCCGTCGAAGTTCTTCCGGCCATGGCGACGCCACCGAGCTCGTCGAATCGAGTCATGTCGCAGGGGTACCAGACGCTGATGGCGGTGGTGATTGCGGCGATGATGATGATGATGATGAGTTGATTAATGAACGGCAAACAATTCACGAGTTTTAATTCTCATTTTGTTTGAATAAATTATGTATTTTTAGTATATGAATATCGAGTTTGTCTTTCATTATTAATGTAGGAAATAACCGAATTAAGGGGAAGTCTTATCTATCGAAACGATTGAGTTTCATGTCGAAAACATAAAGTTTGATTGTTATATTTCTGAATCTTATCATTTGCCATGACGTTCATTATATTAATTAGTTGGAAGGATAATATTGGGTTTATGATATTAATTAGTTTGAAAGAAAATATTGCTCGAGTTCAATGAAATCCCAAGTGGTATTGGAGACATATGTTGTTTGAGGTTTCGATTACTGTATTTGTTGACTGATGTGCGATTTATCATTTTCGATGGGTCCAAGCAATTTATCATTTTCGATGGTGTCCAAGCATCTAGTCCACGTTTTTGGTGTCAAAATTTTGAATTTGGAATCTACCATCAATATTCTAAAAATCTTTTTGATATTTTTAAAATATCTTTTTTGTTTAATTTTAAAAAACACATAAGAAATGAAAAAAAATTTATATGTTTTACCTATTCACTTTAATATGATTTAAAAAATTAATACCACATGAATATTATATTTTATATTTTATGATAAAAAGATTGCATCATAATTTTAGGGAGAAAATATGTCTATTCATTTATCTTATACTATTTTAACTTATCGTATGTGAGGAAGACGAGGCACAAATAGTTTGATCTTGCTATAATATTCACATGAATTTAGTGGAAAGTATTTAGACTGGGTGGTCTTTGGCCGAAGTATCCATAAGCAGAAAAAAAACCACGAGTTTGCATTCACAAGCGAAAATACTGACGGCAAAAATTATGGGGATCAACTGCTGGAATACTATTGCTGTGCTTTTGAGATTTACCCTGGGTACTAATAAAAATTTTTATGAGATCAAACCGATCATTTTCGGAATTAATCTGATTATATATATATATATATATAGAGAGAGAGAATTTCTCTGTCGCGCGACAAACGCCGCGCGACGCCGTGCGCGACAACTGACCTCCCTTCGTTCATCGTTGCCGTTCGTCGCCGTCCGATCACCGTTGGCTGCAATTTCAGACTCGTTGGAAGCGCAATTCGACGGCGCACACATTGACATCGGATTCCGGCCGGATTGTGGCCGGAATCCGGCCGGAATCCGGCCAGAAACGCGACAGAGGATCTGTTCGGCGCTTTCAGCGGAAATCGGCCGGAATCCGGCCGAATCACGGCCGGAGACCGGCCGCGGTCGACGCGCCGGCGCCGGGCGCGTCAACCGCGGCCGGTCTCCGGCCGCGATTTGGCCGGAATCGCCCAACAGACGCTCTGTCGCGTTTCTGGCCGGATTTCGGCCGGATTCCGGCCACAATTCGGCTGGAATCCGGGCCCGGCTGGAGCGTCGGCGAGTTGGCCTTCCATCGCATCCGGTCCGGCGGCCGTTGGTGGCCGGACGACGGTGAACAGTGGCGGAGAAGCGGCAAACGTCGGAGGAGAAGCCGGAGTCGCGGACGGGTGTGCAGGGATTTGTCGCGCGGCAGAGCAAATTCATATATATATATATATATATAGAGAGAGAGAGAACTGATCTGCCGCGCGACGAACGCCGCGCGACGCCGTGCGCGACAGCCGACCTCCTTCCGTTCATCGCCGTCGTTCTTCGTCGTCCGATCACCGTTGGCCGCAATCCCAGACTCGTTGGAAGCGCAACTCGACGGCGCACACATCGGCACCGAATTCCGGCCGGAACAGGGCAGACACGGTGGCGACCGCTTTCGCCGGAAATCGGCCGAATTCCGGCCGAAACACGGCCGGAGACCGGCCGCGGTCGACGCGCCGGCGCCGGGCGCGTCGACCGCGGCCGGTCTCCGGCCGTGATTCGGCCGGAATCCGACCGATTTCGGCCGGTCTCCGGCCGTGATTCGGCCGGAATCCGACCGATTTCGGCCGGAATCCGACCGATTTCGGCCGGAATCCGACCGATTTCGACCGGATTCCGGCCGAATTTGGCCGGAATCCGACCACCGGACCCGGCGCCGGTGAGTTGCGCATCCATCGGCGCCGGTCCGGTGGCCGGAGATGGCCGGACGCCGGTGAACAGCTGCGGTGAAGGAGCAAACGTCCGAGGAGAAACACTGTGCGTCGATCGGAGAAACGGACGGTCTCGATTGCTTCGCGCACGGGGAGCGTAGGAGAGCGGAGCGCAGGAGATCAATTTCCTATATATATATATATATATATATATATATATACATGAGATTGATATCTTGCGCGTCTTCTTTTATGTGATCATCTACGATGGAACATTTCGAGCGTCCAAAACTGTTCCGGGCACGCACCTGAAATAGTGTACATTGCTATTTTTATTTTGTATTTATTTTTTTATTTTTTGACTTACTGTTAAGCTATTCAAAAATTTTTTCCTTTAGGATTTAAGGAGATTTAAGGATTGAGTTATAGTATTAAACATAAAAAAATTTTAAAATGAAAAAAATTTAGTTACTCACGGATGTATCGGATTATTATTCCGCACTTCTTAGCAATTTTTTTATTTTAAAATTATTTATATTTAATATTATAATCTAACTTTAAATAAAAAAAATTTAAATGGTTTAATTGTATATCAAAAAATTATATATATACCCTTACGTATGCACAAAAATATGATTCGATACTATTGGAATGACTAATATTCCATGGAGCTAAATTTTCAAGTAAAATAATAGAAATTTAAAAAATAGAAAATCAAAAACAGTTTACAAAATTTTTAACTATAATTCTATATTTAAAATTTTTTGAGTTGCACCTGTCACCTAGGTCATGTTGGAGTCTACGTCACGCCCAACGCAATTTGTTATCAAGTCATGCTCAACTTAATCCCTGATAGAGTTGAGCCACCCAGCACAACCTGACTCAGGGACCCTGCCTGACACGGTTTATTTTTTTACGAGCCATGCCACGCCCCCGACAGCTGTTGAAACAACCAAAATCTCAGACCTCTTAAAATAAAGCAGCCAAAATCTCAGGCCCTCCTTAGGTCACCATATCGCAAAAGAAAAGTGTACTAAAAGTGATTTACATTGGCAATGTCGATTTTCTCGATGAATTGGCCATCACTGTTCAAAATGTCTTCTTTGGCCTGCTCTTGCAAGAATTCGGCAATTTGGCAACAGCTAATTAACATAACAAGCAACGAAGAAACTGCATGCCGACCTTTGCCTGCAAATTAACTCCAGTAATTTAATGTCTGCAATAGACGAGGTCCACGCCAGGACGTGTGTATATAAACACCTGCTTTGTTCTCTCTTTCCAGCCACAAAAAGCATCACAGATCAGTGCTTTGATCATTAATGGCGTCCAAGCAGATTCTCGCAGTGCTTCTTTTCTCGGCCGCTTCTCTGCTGCCATTTGCCATGGGAGCAGATATCGTAGTCGGCGATGGAAACGGATGGATGCCAGATTTCGACTACTCAAAATGGGCAGCGACCAAATGGTTCACGGTCGGAGACAATTTAGGTAATCGATTCAATGTCGTATTTAATCACTCAAAGTTATCGTAAAGCTCGTATGCTATGCTTTTTTTTTGTTTTGCAGTTTTCGAGTACGATAGAGGGGCTCACAATGTCATCCCTGTTGGAGGAGAAGAATTCAAGGCATGCAATGGAACAGGAGCTGCCAGAATGTTTAACAGTGGCCACGACGTGATACCTCTTAAGACAACAGGGAAGAAATGGTACCTCTGTGGAATTGCAGACCATTGCCAAAGAGGTCAGAAGCTAGTCATCAATGTTCTTCCGGCCACGAGCCCTGCTCCTGCTCTGCCGCCCACGAGCCCTGCTTCTGCTCTGCCGCCCACTTCGTCGTCGAACCCAATCATGAAACACACATTCCAGATGGCGATGGCGATAGCGGCGGCGGCGATTGCGATGATGAACTGAAGATGAATTCATTCATTCCAGTGTGTTTGCAGTTGTGTCTCCGGTGTTGTCTTGCAGTTGCTCTTTAAAATTAGGTGTTTGGTTTCTATTGGGTTTATTCTTTTGCATCTTGTAATGAACTCTAAAAGTTCATTATCTTATAGTTGAACAAAAATTATTGATCTTTCTCATCACCTGTGACTCCGATTATTGAATATTGAAGGAAAAACTATTGTATAATCTAATACAGATTTACATCTATTAACAAAATGTCACAACATGGAATAAGGCTGTCCTCTGACTCATGATGTAGTTACTTTTAGATCTCCATTATAGAGCTTCGAGGATACAGCTTATCAAAGAGTCGCCATTAGTTAATCGACGCTGTTCATTTAAATTTCTACCCATTTGAATAAACTGTGAAAATTTCCCCATATCACATTGCTGGACTAGCACAATGCACAAATGATAAATATACTATCAACTTTGTGTGAATAAACTAATTTGGATAATCTCGAATCAGTTGTCAAGCAAGCATCACGAGATTTCATTGAGTTGAAACACTTAAACAGAAGGTGCTACAAATTTCTAGCAAGACACGAAACATTTGACCAATTTAAATGGCACACACCAACAGCGTTATTAAGAAAATCGTGATAAAGTTGGGGCGTCTCTCTCACTTGGCGCTGGCCAATTGGGTGCGGAGGAGCTTAGCCGCGGCAACCATGTTGGTAAGTGCAGGCTTGACTTCGGCATACTTGCGAGTCTTGAGCCCGCAGTCTGGGTTGACCCAGAGGATGTTAGTCTCGAGCACAGCAAGCATTTTGTTGATGCGGTCAGCAATCTCCTCGGTGGATGGAATCCTAGGAGAGTGGATGTCGTACACACCTGGGCCAATGCCAGCTCCGTATTTGACTCCCTCACGAAACACGGACAACAGCTTCTCATCGGACCGGGAGTTTTCGATAGTGATCACGTCAGCATCCATGTCAATGATGGAATGGATGATGTCGTTGAAGTTAGAGTAGCACATGTGAGTGTGGATCTGTACGTAAAAGATAGACAGGTTAGACGATGACACAAGATGCAACTAGTTCAGGAGGAAGAGTGAGATGGGGAACCTGAGTCGTGTCCTGAACACCACAGTTTGTGATTCTGAAGGAATGAACAGCCCAGTCCAAATAGAAAGCTTCCTCGGACTTGCGAAGAGGAAGGCCTTCACGAAGAGCTGCTTCATCGATTTGGATAGCCTGAATACCAGCTGCTTCTAAATCCTCAACCTCTTTCTTTATGGCAAGAGCAATCTGGTAGCAAGTCTCAAACCTGATACAGGAAGCAAGTGTATTCAATTTTAAGATAATTTTGATGTAATCTCACAATTTATCAATGGGATTAGTAGCTTATAGAGAAACTGGCTTACCTGGGTTGGTCATTCCTAACAAACGACCAGTTGAGAATTGTGACGGGACCTGTCAACATACCCTTCATCGGGCGAGCAGTCATGCTTTGGGCCAGTTTAGACCAGAAAACAGTCATAGCAGTAGGACGGCTGACATCACCGTAAATGATGGGAGGCTTAACACAACGTGAACCATAAGATTGCACCCAACCATTGACAGTGAATGCAAAGCCCGAAAGTTGTTCTCCAAAATATTCAACCATATCATTTCTCTGCGGTGAAAAGATAAAGATTTCACTGACATTGGAGAAAAGTTGAACCTAAGCAGATAATGACACTGGATGATGCTATCCAAAACTAACAAATAAACAGCTGGTAACATTTTCCTATATTCCTGATATGAAATAAGAAAATATGACTTGAATTTTAAAGGTCGACTTCTGAGTGTGTTTATTTATCCAATAAGCGAACCAATAGAGAAGATTGCCTACCTTAGATTAGTCAGGCGAAGCTCAAATATCTGAATTATTAAAAAAATAAAAGGCTTGCAAACTCACCTCAGGCTCTCCATGGACCAAAACATCAATATCAAATTCTTCTTGGAGTTTGACAACCTTGCTGATTTCCTCTGTGATGGCCTTCACATATTCCTCCTCAGAGATTCTGAGGATATACATGGTGATGAATATACAATAAATGCTAGGAGTATTTAGAAAAAGGAAAGAAAACTAGAAAGAGGGTTCATTTTACTGCACCCACTTCTTTGCCTTGTATTCACGTCGGACTCTTCGAAGATCCATTGTCTGAGGGAATGAACCAATTGTGGTCGTAGGAAGAATTGGAAGGTTAAGCTTCTTCTGCTGTGCATCTAGCCTGGCACTAACATTGGTGGCTCGGCGATGGTCAGAGCCCTTCAAAGCAGCAGCCTATAGTGCCATGCCATCACTGAATTATTAGGAGCTACTGAGAAACCAGAAATTAATCACAGCAAAAAATACTTACAGCTTTTTGGACTTCTTGGTTGGTCACCCTAGGAGACGACTTTCTTGAAGACTGGGCAGCAGCATTGGCTGAGAAGAAAGCCTGTTCATATAAACGAACAGACAATATAAGAGAAACATTTATTAAAATCTGTGCATGGTGAGAAGTAGAACTTGGCATGAACAAAAAGCAGATCACAGTAGAACCAGGTACCATTTATCACCAAACCCTGTGCGTAAAGAAACAAAAAAAGAAAACCACTGGCAGCCTATAAATGTATCAATTGGCATCTTATGTTACCATAGATCATAAAAGGGATATTAACATGAGTGTTCCTAGAATCTAACAATGATAGATATGATTATCTTCTTCAGATAACTATTGAAGGGGCAGCCAAATCAATTTCCTTGGCTTTCAAAAGAAATTTAAAAGCTCATATCATCTTTGTAGGGAAAATTACCTCATCTTTATGACCAGCTAATGCCTTAGCCAATGCATTCACTTCAACCACTTTTTGAGCAGCAAAAGCTAGCCATGACTTAATCTCATCATCTAATTTTGTTTCGTTGACAAGGTCCACAGCAGTGTGCATGAGTGAGCATGATGTAGAGACAACAAGCTTATCTAAAGGCAATTAACAAATTCTGTTAGCTGCCATTTTCAATACAAAGGCAATTGGAAAGTGTGCAAGAGTTATCCAAATTACCTTTGCCAACAATGGCCTCAAGAGCAGCAAGCGTGGTGAGAGATGATGCAAGATCATTTGCCCAAATGTTCCTTCCATCAACAACTCCAGCAAAAAGATACTTTCCAGCAGGGAAGCCTACAGTCTTGATCAAATCGACTGTTTGTGTTCCACGAATAAGATCAAAACCAAAACCAGAGATGCTCTTCAAAGCAGTAATAGCCCTGAAAAATTCAAAATAATAATGAATTTTTCAAGAAGATGCAATACTTTTTCACTCAATATGAGCAGACTAACTTGTATGTTTCTGCAGGCACATCAGCAAAATATGTCTCAATAAGCACATCCAAGCCAGATAGAGATGATTCTAGTTCCAAATAGGCCTTTGTGAATGCCTCTATCTGGTAGGATTGAAGATCCTTGACAAGTGTTGGCTCATCAAACTGAATCCATGAAGCACCAGCTTGTTTCAGCTCAGCAATAACTTCCCTGTTGTTTTACGGTATTGTTGTAAGTACCACACTACATGATAACATAAAAAGTAATCTCAATAAATATTGCAGGCCTTGGTTTAAGAACCTTACTTGTAAACAGGAAGAATGCTGTCAAGAAGTGAAAGAGGAGAAAATGACTTCTCAACACCTCTAGCAGGTTTCGACAGCAATAAGTATGTTACAGGACCAATGAGAACAGGGACGGTCTCAATTCCCAACTGTAGATAACAAAATCAGACAAATAAGTTGATCGATCAATAAGTAGCATAAACTTCTTACAATCTTCAACCATACCAAACATTTGAGGAAGAAAAAAGAATCAATCATGAATGTCAAAAAATAATAATAATAATAATGATACTAGTATAACTAGTTCGTGGTACAAATAAAATTCAATGAGCAATTGAATTTTCAAGTCACTCACTTTGACAACAAAGGCTAACATGAGCACAAAACCAGTTAATTACCCATAGAAGTGATAGAACATAGGTTTATTAAAAAAGATAGCTTTAGCCATATGCAAAAATAAATCATTAGTGTAAATATTTCCAGTTTATCATCAAATGAAAATGCAGGTGATCAAGGCAACATCAAAATGCTGGACATTCTCATGTCCTTGTAGAACTATAGGCTCTTCCAATAAACCTCCAATCAGATATAAAGCAAATCAAATTTAAATTTAACAAAGAAGACAAGCATAATTCCATCAGCATGAGTCAAAAAGATACTGGTAGAATAGGAACAACAGAATAAGAAAGGTCAAGCAAGAAAATTCAAGTTTAGTTGGAAAAAGAAGGAATCAGGTACATACCGCCTTTGCCTCTTTATATTCAGATACTGCCTTGTGAGAGGAGTATGAGAACTTTGTGTGTGGGCCCAACTCAGGGACAATGAAATGGCTATAAAGTAAATGTAATAATGCATCATCAGAAAGAATAAAATCAGACGTAACCAATTTAGATGAAGGAAGCTCAAGAGAACTTACTAGTTTGTGTCAAACCACTTGGTCATCTCCATAGCAGGAACAGAGGCATTTCCCCTGGCCATAGAGAAATAGGTATCAAATCCAATCTCTCCACCAGTATAGTTGTACCTCTCGGGAACAGCACCAAGCATTGCCGTGGTATCAAGCACTTGATCATAATAAGAAAAAGTATTGCTGGGAATGTATTTGATTCCAGCATCAGCCATTTGCTTCCAAATGGCACGTCTGAGATCAGTAGCAACCTTTTGCAAGTCATCGGCACTGCTCTTCCCATCCCAAAAGGACTCCAATGCAAATTTGAGCTCTCTCTTGGGGCCCATACGAGGATATCCAACAATGTGCGATGCCATTTTTCTATACATGACAATAAAATGAAACTACAATCTTCAGGGAAAACATTTCCTTTGTATGGATAATAACACTAGACATTTTCATAAAACGCAAACTAATTAGATTCAACAGAATATAACTCTCGAATACATTTAGCTCTTGTTAGCCATGGATGGAGAAGCAAACCCAGCTCAGCTGAATTTAACTTAATCGAACTAACTTGTGCATAACATCTTAGAAATTCAAGATATAGAATGTGTGGCAACAATAACCAAGGCGATTTGGTGAGATCATTGGGCTTTTGTACATCGCTATCTCATCCATCCATCAAAACTTAGCCCAAGCCGAACCCATTAATGATAGATATCACTGTAGTTTCTGAGTGTTGGAAAACCAACACGCAAGGTTAATTGTAACCCAGAAATGCGAGAAAAGTAAACGATCCAGACAAAATAAAGCAGGATAAGAAATCATAGGTTAACAACTACAAGACATGGATCATGGAAAAGGAGCCCAACCTACGTCTCACGGGCATACAGACAAACACAAGGGTTATAATAGAGAAGTGCATGGGCAAAAAAAAGCAAATTTTCACACTCAAAAAGCTGATTAAAAAAAAAGGTAACATAGCCGACAACAAAGGTAAATTAAATCACAGCAAACTAACCAACTGCGGATCTACAGGATAAAATACCGAGGAACGATGGCACGTCAAAGAGCCAGATCTGAGTGAACTAATTATCAATAGCCCAGCAAGACATGCAGATCTAACATATCACATAGCCGAAAGATTTGGCAATCAGCTTGAGATCAAAACTAAGAGAAATCAAACATCTAACCCAGATCCGGTTGCAAATATTATCTAGTGGTAGATATCCAGAACTGACAAAAAAAAATAGTGACGGAAACAAATAGTGAAGATCCATATCAAGATGCATAAATGTAAAAGTTCGGCAAACAAAGGAAAGAATAGTTAAGATCCAAATATATATATAAAAGAATCAAACCCTCGAGCGATAACGAAGGATACTGACCAACTAAAACCTCGACAAGAACCAAAGTGAAGACGTTTCACGGACGGATCAGACCTAAAGAGGTTCTTCTTCGATGCAAAGAAGCAAAATATAACAGCGAGAGAGCTCGGATCGAGTGGAGAAGAGTAAATCCCGAGCAAGGAAAGCTTACCTTGGACAGCGGAGTAGGAACCGGAACCAAGGCGGAGCAAGGGATAGCGAAGAGAGAAGCGCGAGCTTGAGAAGTGGCATGGAGCGCTATTAATAGACTCAGATCTGCATTCCACATCAAGACCAACCCAAAAAATAAATTAAAAAAATAATTTAAAAGGCACCAGCTAATTTAAAGTTAAACCTAACAAAACAAATATAACTTATTAAGAATACATTAAAAAAATAGAGAAAATATGTAATATAAATTTACAATTTTCTTAATTTATTGAAAAAGTTTACATGCACAGGAATGTCTTTTCCCATTCATTTCGTGGGTAAAAGGGAATCGTAGAGTCAACTTAATTCTCATATATATTGGAACAATTCTTATGTTCATATGCCAAAAGTCATTTTTTAATTATTTTTTATGATTAACGATAATGTTTTTTTGGGAAAAATAAAAAAATAAAAAAAGGGGGAAAAGGAAGAGAGTAGGTGAGCCATTTGATAATTAATTACCGACGGCTGAGATTTTATTTTGATGGGATCGGATGGTCAATGAGTGGTCCCATTGGCGGTGGGTGAAGGGGGTTGGTGAAGCACTGATACACCAATGTCAATGGAGTAGCTTTCAATTTTATGACTAGGCTGGCACTTCCTATACCAATCGATTCATTTTTCTTTCGAGACTTGGTCTAGTGACATTTTCGTTGGCGTAAAATCATGGCCAATATGCTCCCGAAGCTGATGCTTAAATTGCAAAATTGATGCACTTTGTTCGCTCGGCGAAAAGCTCTCAGAATGAGAGATGCATGAGCCGGAGTGACCTCGTCTTCTTTGAGCCCGCCGGCCTCACTCGTTGCATCAACAACTCGCCGCGTCGCCTGAACCAGCTTCATTGCAGCCCAGCATGACACGGCCGACCCGCCTCGCCTCGCCGTAGTCGCCGCTCATCTCACAGCAATTGCGCTTCACAGTTGGCCTCGTTGAAGCCACAGCTCGTGGCTGTCGATGCAGTTTCTTCTTTAACAGCGCACAGCAGAAGGTGTGTAGCGCCGATCTCGTTCAGAGTGGATAAATTTTTTACAATGACTACTGAAGGATCACTGATTTTTTTTATTAATTTAAATATTCAACTCTTACACTCTAACTAATCGGTTCAAACATTTATTGCATAACAATCATCTTTCTCTCTTATCACCACATCAATGCGATATTTTTTTTATAGTTCAAATTTTTAATTCTTTGAACTGATTTATTTTGAAAGTGACTTATTCTATCCCATAAAAATTTTGCACTGATTACCAAAATAAATATGAAAAGTGCTCACATTAAGACTATCGACCACTGACCTTTATAATCAATCTATTACTGTAAAGCATCATGCTTATCTGAGTATTAGACCGTGGGTTGTAACATGACTTATTAGATCCATTCAAATAATCATACTTCGTGTTATTTTTCATAATTTTTCTATCAAATAAAATACATACATAGTTCAATCGAGAATCGAACCTTATATTTTAGAAAATCCATCGATAATCTTACCATTACACTGTGCTCCAAGAGCAAAATTTTCTTTTTAGCTTATAAATAGGAAAGAGTAATGTGGCCGACATATGGAGTGGTACCGTATCATGATGCAAGGTTACAAAGCTGAAGAGCGAGCTGGAAAGCTGTCGGTCAGATCAATCCAAAGCTAGGTAACCGGCATGTGGATGTGCATCTTCCAAAGTGATTTGGGTTTCGATGAGCCAAAACAAAGGTGCTTTCTAAAAGGATATTGGATTTCTTACTCTCATCTCTCCCTACGATCAACCAAGCTTTCATACAGATAACTACTTTGAGCGAAAAAAGATTAAAAAGACAGAAAAGAAAAGGAAAAACATTAAAGAAAAAAATTTATTTATTTTCTCAAAAAAAATAAAAAGAAAAGAAAGAGAGAGATAAAACAAAGAAAAATAAGTGAATAAAATATGAATTCTTAAAAAAAAAACTTCCCCATCATGAAAACCAACTAGTAATTTTCTTTTTCTCTTTTTTTTAATCTAAAAAACAGAGTAGGCTTTCAGTGAATTATGAATTGCTATATTAAAATTTTGCTAGTCCCAACAACAACGATTGCTACATATATCTACCCAGCCTAATTTATCAAACACTCAAATCTCTGCTACAGCCTCTCCGACAATCTTTCAAAGAAAATTTGATATTTGTTGTGCTCTCGAATTACAACCCTTTTAATTGGTAGGTAAAGTCCAATATCTTCATCAATTTGGATGGGATTTATACTAACCTTTTCAATTATAAAGTCAACTTAAGTGCAATTCTTCCAGATAATTTATTATCAATGCGGTAGGCCTAATTCATGATCATCAATAATTTATTAATAAAAAGTGATCATGGACGGACGAGATTAATACCAACAAAATTGAACAAACCCACACATGTTCTTATCTAATCTACCTACTTCCCTACATAGACATTAAATACGAAACAGGGAAGGAGGATCTAAAAATTACTTAATTATTTCTCCATTGACTTGTATTTCAAAAGCCACCTATTGCCTCCATTTTCGAACTATTATTACTATTATTAAGCTGAAGACTTCATATTATCCTTGACTACAATTATGACTCGTTGAAAAATAAACAATGAATTTGATTTTTTTCCCCCCTCTTGCATCATGTTTATCTAGCATCCCTTGTCTCTGTTACTTGTAACTAATGGTTCGCTATTTCAATTTTGAATTACACATCTTGGCTTAAGTGAATTATTTGACTGGAAATTGAAGACAAACCAATAACTAACCAAAAAACTGCTTTAAAAGAAAGGGCAGTAGAAAGAAGAGGCAGTACCTTTATGTAAAAATTACTTAAATCATTGAATTCCACAGGCCTAAAAGCATAAAGCTATGACTTGAATCAAATATCTAGGGTGATATTAGAGCATCGAAGAGAAGGAAACTAAAAGAACTATAAATATGCTGCAATGTCATAGAACTTGTTAACGTCCACTGATATAGCGTTAACAAATTCATTGCCATACAGAGTAATATGCATTGCAATTCGCTTTTGGTTGCTTGCTGGAAACTGTACAATTCTCTAGTACAGTTTGGAAACTACAACCATCTAGCACCCAGTTCTCTAATCTAGTTGATACATTAGATTTTGTTGCCAACGTGCCCCCATCATCTTGGTTGAGGTGGCCAGATACCTAAACCTCAGGTCTGATGTGCATACTGCACCCAGTATGCAAAAGGCCATGGGGTATTATGGATTTAGAACATGAAGATGTTCTTTTTGAAATGATAAGTGAATAACTTTATTTACCAAAAATGGAATACACGTGAAAACTTCCGATTTCAAAGAACCCCACAGCCATGGACTGAGGGAAATTTAAAAAGTGATCGCACAATCAGCGAAATCAGATTCAAAGAAAAGAGATAAACTTAATAAGTAATTATAGGAATCTGGAGAAAAAAAAAAAAGAAGGAAAAACAATTCAAAAACAATAAAAACCACAATGTTATATGCATAATTTTCCCCCAATCAGTTCATACCTGCTTTAGTGTACGGAAGCTCCTCTAGCATAAGCAAAACAAATGAAGTCACCATCATCTCCACTATAACATGCAAAATAAGATGCAGCTTTTTGTCAATTTACCACACAAGCCTCGTTATTCAAACCCTAAAAACTAGCACAAGAGCTTTCTTGTCCGTTGCCATATTAGCTCTATTTTGGTTTAACAATTTGGTGTTATATCAGGAAAAACAGGAAGAATAAAACAATGTAATTAACAATTGGAAGAGTGAAAAGAAACTTTCCGTGAGTAAGATGACAAGAAAAGATAAAAGAAGAATTCACAATCACCAAACAGATTTTCTACTTTCCAGGTGACATAGTTAACTCCTTGTAAGCTTTATCTTCTAAAGTCTAAACCCTATATGCTTTCCTATGCAATACTCTTTTTACCTGGTTTCTCTATTCTAAATTCCAAATCATAACAACTATTGTTGGAGAGACAGTCAGGAAATAAACAACGTAGACATCAGCAATGGCAAATATCATTCCAAACAATTATGATGATTACTTTTCAAGCAAGCTAATGGACTGCTGATTTTTGTCCATGATGTCACTGCTTCAAAGGAGGCGGAGGTTGTATACTTGTATCCAGGTCGCGGTGGGACAAACACAGGGACCTGTGTATCAGGCACCAAGCTATGGTGGAATCCTCAATCTTGTAGGAACTTGAATATGCAGGACCTGTATGCCCACCAATGGTGGCATAACCAAGTCCCATATCCAAAAAAAGATGAGGCATAAACGAACTTATAAGCAATCCCTTGCACGGACCTGGATATACATGGGTGAGGGTTGGCTTGGCCAACCATCTACCCACACACATGGAGCCAAGCCCATACACACACAAGAAGGAATTTTTAGCACAATATTTCTACTTATTTTTTTAAAAATAATATTGCTTTGAAAAGGTCTCTTTTTGTATCCATTTTTTCTCACTAATTATGTTCTTCCGTTGAATCAGTCTTGGGAAAATTCATCAGTTAGATCAGTTCTATCGTTGAACAGCTCCCTTGAATGAATCCAACCCATGACTTGAAAAAATGGGGGCTCTCTTTGGCAATTAACAGTATATTAGTTTTACCTCTTGGAGTGCACCTATGTAATGCAAAGTGATGGTTGGATCTCATAGGAAATTTGTTGTAGCTTCTGCTTGGGTAGGAGGCAATATTCTCTCTAAAGAGAATAGACTTGCCAATACTTCAGCCAGATAAACTTTCTCTCTAGCTTTGTTTCTATTTATCGATGATTACAGTTTATTTACATTGCAAGGGTCCGTTCTTGTTTTAATTTTGGGTTCTCAGTTAAATTTATCCCTTAATAGACTTTAATTTAAATTGTTCATAACATTTAGAGAGAATAGTGACTATTTTAACTATGTTTTTTTTTTGCACAAATAATATCTCTGAAAAAGATGAAAGCAAAAATAAAATAAAAAATGATAGAGAGTTGAAACTTTCTGTCATCACAATATTCGTTTTACTCTGTTTGATCCCTTTTAGAAGAGTCTTAATGTGTCCATGTAAAAGAATATGTTCATCACAGAAATAATCCCTCTGTTTGAACTCTTCAAGGGTCCTAATATATTTAAACTCTAGTTTATAAGAGGAATCAAGACCAATTCTATATGTTAAAAAAAAGACCTAAAGCTGTTGACCAAACATTTATTTGTTGGCAAAGTCATGGCCAGAAGGTTTTGCATTCACCTTTTTACAGACAATTAAATATGCCCTATTATCTCTAATGTTGTTATAAATGAATTGATCGAAGAGAAATTTAACCAATAAAATCAAACAAGAACAAACCAAAACTACATAAAATGAAACTAATACAAGTAAAATAGAAGCAATGTTAGAGAGGAAGTTTACCTGATTGAAGCACCGGCAAACCTCTTTGGAATAATATTGTCACTAGCAGTGAACAAAATGTGACAACCCTCCCAATATCCGACCTGTTTAAAATACATACATTCAACAATGTAAAACATAACGAATTATTAATTTCCAAAGAGCCTCTAGTAAATGAATAATGAATATGAAGAGTTTCTAATTGAGCCATACAGAAGAATAATACTGTCGGAACATATAAAAGAAGAATACTTTCGGAACTGGAAACCTTTGTGTTTATAAACAACAAATTTGATCAATTCAAAAAAACACGATAGAACTCAACTTGCATACGTGAGGAATTGGTTACGCTACTTACGTCCAAGCCAGCAATGTGCACACCCCGCCCGCCAACGTGTGTATTGGCTAACAGAAACTCACACATACTCACATTCATGAACCATGTGCAAGAGGTATATGAAGAGACTTGGTCATAAATCCTTTTATGGCCTCCCTACCTTTGGATGTAGGACTACAAACAACACCAACACGAGAGAACAAAACATGTAGTTGAAATCTTCCCTAGAGCGGTGGTGCAAGGACGAAGGTGCTGCGGTCCTCATTCTGTTCGCTAGGGTTTGTAGAGCCTACCAATGTAGGAAGTATATTCGAGAACTCCATGCGACGGTCGAAGACCATGAATTTATCCGCGAACTGGATATCGTTCCGGACAGTGACGACTGACGCGAATGCGGTAGTTGAAGTAATGAAGCTCCAGCCCATGGAGATAGCCATGGCTGGAGGTCGCATTCCGTCCCTCGGTCGCTTCCAGGGTATCAGGGATCCGGCTAGGGTTTAGGAAAAGGAAAGAGAAACGCTGCGGGATGATGGTTTTACTCTGGAGGCGGCGTGTCACGTGCTATGTCAACGAGCGGTGACATAGGACGGCCCAATACAAATATGGCAAAGCAATGGCAATGCGAATACTAAAGCCAATTGATCTTCTAACTAATACAAGAAAATAGAAGAATTTCAAATGAATTAAAATGGTATCTAAATAGAAATATTAAAGCTAATGAAATTTCGCAAAGGTTGATTTTACACAGATTATATTAAAAAATTGATATGGAAGTCGAATTGATCTCGATTCCTTCGAATTTGATGCAGGATATTCGATTTGAATGGAAAAGAATATGAAAAGATTTTTTAAATCTAATTAAATAATCAAGTAATTATATATAAAAATTTTTGAATTTGAATATAGAGATTGATCTAATAAAATTTTATTTATATCCAATTCAAATATCTAATTAAATTATATATAAATAAGTGATATTGTTCTTTGAAAGTTAATACCGTAGTGGTACTGTTTGCACTCAAAGTTAATTATCAAATGAAAAATAAATTGATAATTTAATAAGATAAAAAAATTTAAAAGGATATCCTATAATGTATATAGGGGTGAAGATGAATATTTGATCCTTCGATAAGTAAGAGAATGAAGATGGAAGTGAAGACTGTGATGGAAATAGAAGATATGAAACTAGACTCATTTAGCATCCCTAGTATAACTAAATAGCTAAGCGCTAATGCTTATTAAACTAAAAGGATTAATAATAGACTTAATATCTAACATCCTCAATATCAAAAAATTTTGAAAGAATAATGTCGAAGGGACTGCATGCCCTTGGAAAAAAAAACCTTCTCATCTCTAGTCATTTGGCAGTTGATTATAAACTTACCTCGTGATTTATCTGTTTTTCACATAATTTAAGGACAGATTGTAAGTGATGTTTGCTATAAGTATAATCACCTTTACTATAAATGAAAGAATAATATTGAATATACATGAAAAAGGAAGAAAAAAAATGTTAACTTAAGATTTATTATAAAAAAACTTTATTTTCCCTCATTCATTTCTCATTGTAGTTCCCAATCTCCTCATATGAATTTTGATCAAAGAACTATTTCATCTAAGTTTTTTCAACTAACAAGACTATAAGAGGTAAAATATATTTCTAAAACCAACGACCATCTATACTATATGATAGAAAAATGAAGACGTTCATCTCGGATGTCCTTTAAATTATGTCATTTAATCCCATCCGATGATGATTTAAATGGAATAAATTATGTTAATATTCGAGAAATTTATTATCTTAAAAATTAAATTTATATTTTAATATGATAACCTAGTCACGTGAATATCAATTCGACTATAACGACTACCTACATTAGAACATTACCAACCTCAATGTGAAAGATAAAACATCAAATATTGACAATTTAAGCCAGCAATCAAACAACCAAACGAGTCAATTGTCGCTTACCCTCCCAACATTTTTTTCCTCTTACTCCAATCTGGTCAATTTCAAGAAAAAGCGTGAGCAGTAAGTTTCAATTGTTAGATCACGTGCGATTCCGATTATAATATTCCCGATATTATTGGATATTATGGCAACAATATTCAGAATAAATAACATTTTTTACATTTTTATTATTTTACACATTTAGCATGCAACGTGGGCACTATGATTTGGTCGGTCTCGTTGGTTCTATTTATTATTATTATTATTATTATTTATTATTATTATTATTTTCTGAATAAAGAATATTGCATCGGTACCGTGCGGCGTCGGCCACTGAAGATGGCCTCGTGGCTCACGCCACGCAATCTTCCTCCCGTCGCATTGTCTGTCCAATCATTCTTTATATTATTTAACAGAATTTAGCGATCAACTTGTGATCATCAAATAATTGAGTTCGGATTCCAAAACTTAATTATTTGTTCCTGGTAAAAGACGTGTATAACAAAGATCACGACCAAAACTAGTGGGGCCAGTGGAATCGCATGGTGCAATGTAATGGAAAGAAGAATCAAGCTTCGTTGGGGACTTGGGGTGCGTGTAGCAGCGAAAGGAGACCCCATTCCTTTGAAAAAAAAGGGCAATGAGAAAAGTATTTTTAAGAAGCCAAATCGCTGACTGTGATTTAGAATTATTTCAGTAATTAAAAAATACATTTGGGAAATTATTTCTCTCCCAATTTCTTGTTTTTTTTCCCACCCTCAGTTTCCGTTCAAAGAATCCAACAAGGCTTTGACGGATCCGTTCCAAGTTGCATTTCAAATCCAGGCGACCGTGTACCTTTCGTGTTGCGGGTCCCACTAATATTCACGGCAAGGAACTGGGATTTCTCGTGCTGAATTTGGAAAGAACTGGATGGGATCCGTAAAAGACAAGCCGTCGGGACGACTGAAACGAGGGGCAAAAAGGGAGGAATAAAGAAGGCCGGAGATTCTTGCTTGCACGGAAGGAGTGGGAACGAGTATTGGAGGAGGAGGAGGAGGAGGCGGAAAGGATTGGTGAATAAGGGCGAAGAGTTCGTTTTCTTCCCCTTAGTCTGCCCTCTCCGCTCCTTTCTTCTCTGAAAGGAGGTAAAAATTCAATCTTTGTCGCCGCCGAGGAATTTGACCTCGATCAGTTGATAAAGCCGTCTGTTCGGAGGATAATTTCTGAGCTTGCTTGTGATGGGGTTCGAGGAGGTGATGGGGAAGGAGAGAGGGGGCGTCGGTGTGGGGTTCCAGTTCCTGACGAGGCGCAAGCAGGTGGATTCTAAACGCGCGAGGGCAGAGGTGGGGAACCAGCTCGCCAAGGCATTGTCGGTGTCGCAGCTGGTGGCCATAGGTAGTGACGTCGATTTGCTTAAGTTCGCAGTTGCCTTCATTGTTCTCTCCTGTTCTTATGGCTTTCAAGTTTGCTTTGAAGTCGTGTTTGTCAGATTCTTTTTCTCTCTCTCGTTGAGTAATAAGCTGCTCTCTTTCACTTTCAGCTGTTAATTGATACACATCTGTTAACTATCGTTTCGTAATTTTGCATTAGTCGGACGGAAAATGCGCATCTTTGCTGCACCGTTAAATTTATGAACGGATGTGTTTGTTTTGCCTCATATACTATGGGCTTTTCATCGTCTTGTTCCTCTTTAAGTGAAGCATAAGGTTGATGGATAAAATGACTTGGTGTTGTCAAGGGTATACACTTCTGTAGACGCTCGTTTTTTTTAGTATGAATTTGTAGCCTTTGTGATAGTCTAGAAAGTAGAATATTTAGAGTTTGGTGAATTGTATCAATTAGCTCGAATTTCTTCTCTTCAGAGCTATTTAACACAGACAAATGCATTATTTATTAGTTTAGAAGGTGAAAGCTTTACATTTTAGTGTATTCTAGCACTTTGATCAATTTATTGACAACAGCTATCTATCAAGGCAACTTCAAAAGCACGTCATCAGTTTGAATCTGTAGTCTTTGAATTGGTCCAGAAAGAAAAAGATTTAAAATTTCTAAATTCTAGCACTTTGCTCTATTTTCTTAGTTTCACAGCTATTTACTGCTTTAGCTGCCGCTTTCCTTCTTACCTTGCATAATACACTAGAAGGTCATACCAATTGGATTTTATGACAGGAAATGATCATATTTGTTGCCTTAGGCATAATCAATATAGTCGTTTGCAAGTTACAATCAATCTTTTCATCGTTTCCTATCTTAGATTCATTGTGGGTTGAGTTGTTTGCCCTTAGTATATTTCTATGTTTTTGCAAAGCTTATTTTCATCCTACAATTTTCTTTTTTTCTTCATACCCCAAGAAAGATTCCTGGATTTTATATTAACATAGCCACTTATAAATATTTTTATTTCTTTCTAGGTGTTGGCACAACAATAGGTGCTGGAGTTTATGTTCTTGTTGGAACTGTTGCCAGAGAACATACAGGGCCAGCACTCACCATCTCTTTTCTGATAGCTGGGATAGCAGCTGCTCTTTCAGCTTTCTGCTATGCAGAGCTTGCAAGCCGATGCCCTTCTGCAGGAAGCGCCTATCACTATTCCTACATTTGTGTTGGAGAAGGGTAATCATTTAAACAAGTACAGATTCAATGTTAGGCTGTTAGTGTCATTATCAAATGACATAAACCATTAGAAAATATTGTAAGAAAAGCTAATTTTATTGAAGGATATAGGACATATTGGTGATTGAGATTGATTATCATATTTAATGAAATGTAGCATTATGTAACCTGTGTTGCAATAAGGTCTGTGTTGATATAGGGTCCATTATGCAATAGGTGTCTTGTTATCGCTGTTTTTTAAATTATGTTGATCAATTATGCAATAGTTAATTTCCTAAGTTTGTTGTCTTTTTCAGTGTTGCTTGGATTATTGGTTGGGCTCTAATTCTTGAATACACAATTGGAGGGTCAGCTGTTGCACGTGGAATATCTCCGAACTTGGTCTGTGTTTCTCATATATAATTGTTGATCTATCTTTTTGTTTTTAAAAATAAATTAAGCACCTACTTCAAGACCTTATTGTACATCATGCTTGTGTTGGTACTTGGTAGTTCTTTGTGTTCACATTTTGGAACATTATATTGCACTCTGTACTTGTATATCTTTGTTCTATTCAGATGATTTCCTATCAATCTTCAATAACCAGAAAGTGGAAAATGCATTACTTT
Source organism: Curcuma longa (assembly GCF_044706935.1). NCBI lineage: Eukaryota > Viridiplantae > Streptophyta > Magnoliopsida > Zingiberales > Zingiberaceae > Curcuma > Curcuma longa. The sequence continues at coordinate 443,632 of NC_133872.1, read as the reverse complement.
TGACTTGTAGTATCTGCTTGTAGTAATTCTGTCGCACTGCATTTCTGTCTCGTGTGTTTGAGCTTCTTCATGGATACACTATTCTCTAGTGTTTGTTATTTGACTTTTATCTTTTGCAATTTTTTCCTTTGACATTGTCTTTTAGAATCTCAAGACATGAATAATTTGTGAGGTCCATGGCCTAATGGTCTTTTTTCTCAAAAAAAAAAAAAGATGGTACGAATGTGCACATCATAATTCTTGTTAAGATGTGATACATCCTCTTTTTTCTCTCTATTTGGATGCAATTCTTGTCTTATGTTGTGCAATTGAAATTAGAAATTGAATTTCCTTTCCTCCTTATCTAAGTGCCTTTCTTCCAAAATCTGTCTACTGATTGTACACAGCATTATGTACGTTTGGTTGAACATCTAAAATGAATAATTTGTAACATGGAAAAATTGTTGTTGACAACTGATGTTCCTGGAACAGTGACAAAATGACAGTAGTTTAACAAAACGGTAGCTTGACACCCTTAAAATTGATTTCAGGCATTAGTTTTTGGAGGACCTGATAGTCTGCCTTCGTATTTAGCACGAATTCATATTCCAGGGATCGATATTATTGTGGATCCATGTGCTGCTGTTCTTGTACTGTTTGTAACTGGATTGCTCTGTTTGGGGATAAAGGAGGTATGCCACCAAGTGCAGAGCTTTTCAAGTCAGAGTCGATTGCTTGCTACATTTTTGACATTGGTTGGTTTATCATGCAGAGCACATTCATACAGGCAATCGTCACGACATTAAATGTCTGTGTCTTATTATTTGTCATTATTGCTGGTGGGTATATTGGTTTCAAGACTGGATGGGTTGGGTACACTGTAGCTGGCGGGTAATTTTGCGACTTAAAATTCTTTACAAGGATTAGATTGGTTCTTGGAAGTTGATCATTCTGTACTCTAATCTTTCAGATATTTCCCTTATGGGGTAAATGGAGTTCTTGCTGGTTCAGCAACTGTGTTCTTTGCGTATATAGGGTTTGATTCTGTTGCTAGCACTGCTGAGGAGGTTAGATTTTATTTATTTATTTTTCTTCAATGGATCCTAAGTGCACCTGCAGTTGCTTAAAATAAATTTTTGCAAGAACTATAAGATTGGTGACTCTGACTATATGGAATTCTGAAAAAATGATGAGACAAAATTTCTCGTTCTTTATTAGCCAGTCTATTTTGCGTTGCTGATAATTAGTTATTTCAGGTTAAGAATCCTCAAAGAGATTTGCCATTAGGAATAGCAACTGCTTTATCTGTATGTTGCTTACTGTATATGGCAGTTTCTACTGTGGTTGTTGGCTTGGTTCCATATTTTGCTATGGACCCCGACACTCCAATATCATCTGCATTTACTAGGAATGATGTTCAATGGGCAGTGTAAGTAGGCCGCTATGCATCTGAGCTCTTGCATTCTTGGTCATTATCTAATTCTTCTTTTGACATCACGAATACAGATACTTAATCACATCGGGTGCAATTCTTGCACTTTGCTCAGCTTTGATGGGTTCACTTCTCCCGCAGGTACAGAAATCCTGATGCCTTTTCCTCACTTTCAGAAGATTTCACACCATTTATGATTATTTTGTTCTTTATGTTATTGCAAGGCAATGTTGTATATCAAATTTACCTTGTAATGCAAGATCCTATCTGCAAACAGTCATTGGATACCTGTATAAACGATTATGTTAGTCAATGCTAAAATGGTAAACTGATTTTATGAAACAAGTGCGTCCCTACATTGTATCGGCATGTCTTGTGTTTACTACGTAAGCTAGAACTTGTTGATAACAGGAAAAAGGATTGACCTTGGTTGTTTATCTATATAATTGATTTATTCAACGTAATACAGTTACAAACCTTGCCATCTATTTTTCTGAGTAGCACAACAATTACAATCTTTCTGAGTAGGTATAATAATGGTACTAAAACACTAGCAAGTAACCTTACCATGCTTCATTAGAGCAGTATCTATCAATATCTACAAGATCAAGAACTTGAGACAAGATAATAGGGAATTTTTGTTTTGTGAGTAATCTTGAACTATAAGATCTGTTTCTCTGTGTGTGCTCTTCAGTTATTTACAAGATAATACTACTTTGTGATAATGCAATTTGCTAATGTTTGGATTTGTTTGCTTCTTTTACCAGCCTAGAATACTGATGGCAATGGCTAGAGATGGATTGCTACCATCATTTTTCTCTGATGTTAACGAGCGCACACAAGTTCCTGTCAAGAGCACAATTCTAACTGGAATCTTTGCTGCTTCCCTAGCATTCTTTATGGACGTTTCGCAACTAGCTGGAATGGTAAGATCACTTTAGGATTTAGTGTACTCTTTGAAGATTTGAGCATTCTTATTTTGCTGTCAATTCATTCTGAGGAATAGACAAAAAGAAGCTGCAGCATGTTTGCCAGTTTGCGAATTTGGATAAGGTCATAGAATCGATCACCATCCATTTATGTTTTTTTTTCTCTCTTTATTATAGGTCAGCGTTGGCACACTTCTTGCATTTACCATAGTTGCAGTTTCGATTTTGATACTGAGATATGTTCCTCCACGTGAGGTCCCACTGCCATCATCTCTCCATGAATCAATTGAGTCAGTTTCTTTCCGCTATAGCGGTAATCAACGCCATGATGATGGTACATCACAAGCAATTCCTAAGGAATCAGCTGACTCTCCTCTTATCGTGAAGGAAATTAACAAAGGTACCTATGTCACTTTCAAATTATGCATAGTTCCAGTAGCACATAGTTATGAACTTCAAAATGCTATTTCATTTTCGTATCAAAGTCATCAATATATCAGTCGATCTTTGCAGAGAATTCGAGCGAAAAAACTAGGCGCCAGAAAGCAGCTTGGAGCATAGCATCGGTTTGTGTTGGAGTGCTGATCCTCACTACATCAGCTTCTCATTCATTTTTGCCCAGGTAAATATTTCCTATTGCTGAAAGTGGTATCTAGGGGAAATTGATTGCTAGAAGAAGAACAAAATGCATAAAAACATCTTGAAATCTTGCAGGGATTTTTAGCTTCATTTGATGTTCTTTCCGATTATGTTTCTTAACAGTGTCCTACGCTATGCCACATGCTCTGCCGGAGGTTTGCTTCTCGTGGCCGGTTTGTTTGTGCTGTCCTGGATAGATCAAGACGATGCTCGCCATAACTTCGGGCACGCCGGAGGTACTGTATAATCTGTTCCTTTTGAAATGGCACCAGTCCTAACATTTCGGCAACAACTTAGTAACCATGGCTGGCTCTTTTCAGGTTTCATCTGTCCCTTTGTCCCATTTCTCCCCGTTTGTTGCATCCTTGTTAATGCTTATCTGCTCGTAAATCTCGGGTAAGTTGTGACAGCTCCCAAGCTGGTAACCCTTTCCTTCCTAGCCTCGAAATATCGAAACGCTGAACTCATGCTTACGATTGTCTTTTGATATCAGTGCTGGGACATGGCTTCGCGTTTCGATGTGGTTGCTAATTGGAGTTGTTGTATACTTGTTCTACGGACGAACACACAGCTCTCTTACTGACGTCGTCTACGTCCCCGCGGCACATGTCGAAGAAATATACAGAACCTCAGAATGCGTAGCTTAGATGCCATCGCACAGTCATGTACCAATTTAATGCGTCCTTATTTATTTCATCACAGCACACGAACAGTCCTTGCCGTGTTCGTGTGCTGGAGCTGGTGTTGTGAATAAATGTGCTGCTGCCTTTACGAGTGTGTAAATAGTATGGAATTATGGAAAAGAATGTGTGGAGATGAATGTTTTGTTTTCTTGGATGAAAACAGGAATGGTTTTTTTTTTTGTTGCCCCGGGGCTACGACTCAACAAGGCGTCTAATTATGATTTATTATAAATTAATTTTTTTCGGCGGGGAGATAATTTTGAAATGTTGATTGCGAAATAATGTATCATTTATGCTTTTGATTTATCCATAGGTAAAAATTTTGTTTTAGGTCGGATGATCATTTTTAAAATTAATCGGTTAGAAATAGTGTGGTTAAATAGACTAATTTATGAAGGGATGGATCAACCCATCAAAAATTCATAAATTCATCTGGTGGGACAGGATGGGTTGATATGTCATGTTAGAGCACCTGCAACGCTCTTTGTTAATAACACTTAAAAAAGTAAAAACAAATATGTAAAACTCACTTTTGCTACATTAACGCTTTTAAACCTTTGAACGCGTTCAAATCTGTACTCTTCCACGTCATGTGAAGAGAGATTAAAGAATAGTTATTAATGCTCTTTTAAGGAGTATTGTAGTTGCTCTTAATAGATTAGAAAATCTTTTATTCAATTCAACTTAACATTAATTGTGGATTAGACAAGTGGGCCTAATAAAAAAATAAAAAATATATATAAAAAATTAAAAATTTTTTATTTTAGTTGCCGGGCCTAATAAAAAAATAAAAATATATATAAAAAATTGAAATTTTTATATTTTGGTTGCGAGTTAAGTTCATGAATTTATAAAAAAATTAAATATATATATAATATAATAAAAATTTTAAATTTAATCATGGATTAAATAGGTTAAACCTTGAACCTGTTAATTTTTTTTTATTTTTTTAAACTAAAAAAAAAAATTCAATTCGTGAATCAATTCAAATCCAATGTGGATTGACCTACATGGGTCTTGAGCCTAAGTGGATTAATCTACTTAATCAATATTTAAATAAATTAATAAAATATCAATTTAATCTATTCAAATTATTCAACCGGATGAATCTAACGAATGATGCTTGAAGGCACGTTTTTTCCAGGGAAAAATTTGAATGCTTTTGAGTCACTACGTCGACGGGTGGAGGAGCCCACGCTGCCATGTCGCAGTAGCAGGAAGGGTAGGATTTCGCGTTGCGAAGTAGCTCGAGATGAACTGGAAGAAGTTCGGGTGAATGAATATGTGAAGCCCTGCAGGAATGCCTCTGTGATTAACAGTTTGTAAGCTAGTAGAAATTAGGTTTAGCTCAACCTGAGACAGAAACGTCCGTGCAAATTATATATTCCGTATGCTGCTACGGAATAGGAAAGATCGCACAGACAGGGTTTATTTACTCATCCACTCTAGTAGATTTTGCAATTCATTATATTTTCAAAATAAACTTCTATGCTGCTACCAGAATATGATTGGTAGCATTCCACAACCTTACTCAGGTCCAATGTGCCCTCGCCCTCCGCATCTGGAGCACATCATGTTGCCGGTACCGCCACAACCTACATTACAAAATAAAATGCATCAGATGAGTGAATGAATGATGCAAAAATTGACGGATGAAATTGCACCTAAGCAATTGATTCCACATTCCTATGTTTTTCGGACTGGAGCATTAATGTTAGGAACACTAAATTATGCTGATAAATTATGAGTGAATAATAAAGGGAAAAAAAGACCAAAGATGAACACTACGTGTGAATTTTTGAAACAGAGCCGTATTTTAGTAAAATATTGTTTGCCAGTGTAACCGGAAGCTAAATTCATTAAAAGAAAATACAAGGCATGGTTCAGAAGTTTTCACAAGAATATGATGTCAAGAAGCATACAAAGGCCTAACTAAATAATAGAAGATTTTATTGATAGATGCAAATTATATGTTTAATTCACAGCAATATATCTATTCCTAAAAATTATCATGGATTATGAATTTCAATAAAACTGTGATTCTCTATTCACCTTCCATAGTTTCATATTCCTCCTCTAGGCCATTCTCCAAGGAATACTGATTCTTATTCTATTTCCTTTTTTCGGATAACATGATCATTTGCTACTGAAGCCAGGATTAGAACCCAAGACCTTTACAATAAAAGAACATAAAGTCTTTCTTGAAGGAAAGAAACCACATCTCTTTCCTTCCTTGCCTTAGAGGTAAGGCTAGTTAGGACAAACCAATTGGGTCATGCAGGCGCCAAGCGGGCAAATTGAGTGGACCAAGTAGGGGAGCAACTCAAGCTGATCGCATAGACTTGGCGATCTGCATGAATTGCTCGAGCCGGTTGAGTAACTATAACATAGTAGGTGGCTTAGATAGGGGTAGGAGGACTAGGTCCAATAGGCCAACCCTACGAGCATAGTTTGACTGAGATGAATAGACTGAGCACACCTGACAGACCCAATGTACCTAGAAGGTTGAGTGGGTTGGATGGGGAATATAGGTATTTTGAAATTATGCTTTGTCTATTACTTACAACATTCCTATAAATGAATAGTTGTCATGTCTAATTTCACTTTATGAATCAAACTAAGAATAACCATTGGAACTCTATTCATTGTATGTTTGTTCCATTCCCTAAACCAAACAACACGATTAATTGTTTCTGGGAGAAACTTGCTCAGTATGACAACACTTCAGACAACATTGAAGCACCGACTATAAAACACACCATATAACGAAAACAATATAAATTCATAGACATAGCTCATGCATTAAAAACAATAATAATGCAAAAAAATTATATTACCTAGGCACCTAACTTTCACGATGATTCCTTGACTCTCCAGGATTGAGTCAACGTATAAACCAGAACCTTCACAAGTAGCACATAACACTGCACCTTTGACTTCACAAGCAGTGCAAGGTGGGTCATTCCCTATTTCCTTCTTATCCATGCACAAACCAACTGGCTTCTCTATATTCTCCTCTGGATAAGACTTATCGTAGCAGAATAGGGATTCAAGATTGCTTCTACACCTCTGTAAATCATCGATTGAACTTGAGTTAACCTGAAGCACAAGATTAAATGAATTGAGAATCAACTACTACAAATAAATTAAATCACAATATAATTAAGAAAGATAACATCCTAAAACAAAACAAGTAATCTATTTGTCTCTAATTAAGTATTCTGTTTTGTATTAGGATATTATCCAATGGAAAGATATTTCTTTTTTCTGCCTATTGATCATCTTCATATTTATAAAGTTTGAGGATGTAGTTGCCTCCTGGGACATAGTTGAGTTGGTTACGACGGAACAGAGTTGCTGAAGTGGACAAGGGTTGAATCTCGACGAAGCCGAGGAATGCCCTCCTCCGTCGTGGCCAACTGCAGCTTCTCGATTTACCTCCTCACAGATGGTTGTGGGACCGACCGTGCGGGGCCACTAGGGGTGGCGGATTCCACCTTTTTGCTGAAGAAGAGGATGTAGTTGGTCTTAAAAAGAAATATGTTTCCATTTATATATATTTCAACTTTTCATTGCATATAATATATTTTTCCAGCTGTGGCCATTATTTAAGCATAATTGCATAATGGTTAATTAGAGTGATTCATCGAGGATTAAATGGATGAGAACCAACCAAAAATTGATGCATCTAGGTTGTGAATGAGGGTATATTCTCTGTCCACTATCATATTAACAGTCAAATGGATACATGCTCAGCTGTTGTGTACAAATACTTGTATAGGTTGTGATGTTAGTAACTAAATATTTGCACACTATAAAGTAGTATATCAACTAGATTAAATAAGGGATAAGAGAATTATGCTTTTAAATTTTATATCTACATTTATACTAAGTTCTCCAATTTCATTTGTCTTCTTTCTACTATCTTCCGGTCCTGCCATCAAAGAAATATCAACAATGGACTAATGATTAAAAGAGCATATGGAAAGTAATGATCTCTTCTATCACAATTAAGACCATTTTTAAATAATGGGATAGCTGGAACTGAATCACCAGGTAGATTGAAAAACCACTGTCACTAACATAGGATAGCTGAAACTGAATCACCAGGTCGATTGAAAAACCACTGTGTCACTAACATATCAATATGTTTAACCAACCCTACTATAGACCCATCATGGATGATTATAGACAATCTGGTAGCAGCTAACCAAGAGTAAAACTATGGTTAGCTTCCAAAAAAGAACTATGAGGCAATCCTGATGAGGTAAATTTTGAGAAAGTGGAGTTCTTTGCATTGCAGATATTGTTGTCTTATATGTCTGAATCCATGAGATACCTGTGCAAATGTTGGAAGTCTCTTTTCATCACCTAAGACATTGATCCTACTAAAGATGGCAATCAAACTTTTATCATTTGATGAACCTGAATCCATCTGCATGTCAATGGGCAGACCATATATATCAGCTTAGAATATGCCCACATGACCATCGTCATAGGTAAGAACTGCAAAGGGAAGGAAAGCCAAACATCTAAATCAGGAAGGAAATGCTCAATGAATGTTTGGTAACAGGAAAAACGCCAGGAATCAATTTGATGTCATTCCTATGAAGATGGTATGCATACTAACACAATTTTGTACCTTTCAACTGCATTATGGTTATGGGTTGAATAAAAAATTACTATGCAACATTACTGATGCACACACTTAATGGCTATATTAGATTTTAACTCCAAGTTTATAGAAACCACTTCTCCCATTGAAGAATAATGATTCCTAGGTGACTACTGCAAGGTTAATTGAGTGTGCTACACTAAATATTTCATACCAAGCAAGCTGATCGAATTTATTGGAATGTAGGTTACCCACTTGACCAACTTTTATTTATTCCTCTTGGACGAGCTGCAACAAGGTCTCCTTCATTTTCCTTTAAAAAGGGCAGGCAACTGAGGCCAGATCCTGATACCTCCAGACCTTGACTTAGATCCTTTTCACCAAAACTAACAACGTCACAAATGCTGTTCTGAGGTTATAGATTGAATCGGTAGTGCATAAATTATCTACATTGTACGGATTATGATTCCAAAACGGTTCATGGTGAAAAAGTTGGACATTGAGGATATTAATCAAATTCTGAGCCAACCAGAACAAGTATAAAGACAAAAGTAGTAGCTGAGACACTTATAGAGATGACTTGTAAAAGTGATTTGATTCACAGTTAAACGGGATCAAATGAATTTTGTAACGCATGGAAAAGAATAGGAAAATGAAAAATAACACAAATAAGTTGATCCACAGCTAACAAGCAGCCATGTTCGTTGGATTACCAGTTTTCTACAAGCTAACAGGAATGAAATTGACAGGAAGCATGCTCCCACCTAACCAAAAATAATTTGATCTGGATATCATTTAACCATGCTCAGTCATCAAACACTCACAAACCGATGACAGATCTTGATTCCTCTTTCTAAAGCCATAAGCTTAAGACCAATAATTCGTATCAACCAAACCCTTTTTGGATTTCTCGACAAATCGAGAGAACAAGAAGCTCAAATGATGAATGGTTTACATATTGCCATGCCCCTAATTTTCTTTAAAAAAACGTAAAAATAAACAAAAATAAAAGGTTAGAAACAACTAGCCAAAGCGAAACTGCAACGCAGAGCGTATGGATGCGGATTGGCCGTAAAGGGGCGAAATTTCACTGCGAGGTCGCACCCATTGATCGGAGCACAGAGCACCCGCACCCCGCCGCATGGCGTCGAGGAGCAGAACAGTGAGATCGAAAAGGGATTCGCCAAAATCGCCATGGAATTGAAATTTCTCCCTTTGTCCCCTTGGACGGTAACTATTAAGCGAGGGACTTGCTTCGGGCGTATCGAGCCGGCCGGCCCATGACATTTCGTTATTATGATCATTTAACCATTTAAAAGATCGATTAATAAAATAAATAAATTTTTTACATTTTTCTTTGGAAGCTCAAAAATAACATTTATAAAAATCACAATTTTTTTTTATTAATTGCTAAAATTATTAAATATTTTATGCAGTTCTAAATTTCTGATCTAACATATCTATAATCAAAAAATTTCAAATGGGTTAGATGACTTGGGGACACAAGTGCCCAAAAATACATCTAAAGGACACATCCACATACTGTATAAATATACAATAATGATATACTAAATGAAAATTGTAGTATGAAATTTAACATAACACACTGCAATTACCCACTGTATGGATGTGGGATCCACTGTATGGAGTGTGTCATATTACATTTTTCATATAGTGTATCATTGCTTATAAATATAAGTGGCAATGTATTGTCTTTTACACATAGTTGAGTTGGTTGCGAAAAAACAGAATTGTTGAAGTAGATAAGAGTCGAATCTCGACGAAGTCGAGACAATGCCCTCTTCTGTCGTGACCAACTGCAACTTCTCGATTTATCTCCTCACATATGATCGTAGAGTCTACCGTGTGAAACTGCTAAAGTGACGGATTCTATTTAGCTGAAAAGTGACAGTGCATTGACCATGGAATTGCACTTTTGCTAAAGTGCTTGATAACTAATAAATTAGGGCTTTTGAAAAGATTTATGAAATAAAAAAGTCGAATAAAAAAGTTTGAATCATCGTGAAGAATTGAGATTTTTATTTAAGAGCAATAACGAAATGTTAAAATTATTCTTTTCTCTCAAAATCGAGAATGTGAGTGAATAGTAAGTAAATATGTATGATTTAACAGTATAAGATTTAGATTTTTATTTTTTAATAATGAAGAGAGCGTAGTAGATTTTTATGCTTTTAACGTGGCATATTGAGAACGACAAGAAAACTTACAAACAGAAATGACCTTAGTGTATGCATTGCTTGATGACTAATAAATATTTTTCACCAAAAACATTAAATGATCATTAGTCCATTAACCAGTCCATTCTGCTCGATCGTTTGGTAGCAAAAGGCCAGACAAAGTGAATATGGGGGAAGAGACACTTAGAAATGTGAGCTTTAAGTAGTTCATAACTTTATGCTTATACCATTTGCTCTTCCGAATTTATTCTATAGAAAATTTTCATAAAATCAAATCGATCACCTTCAAATGAGCCTTTCCTGGTCCAGTGGTCTAGCTTTGCATCATTGGTCTACTGGTTGCGCCAGTAGTATACAAGGCTTGAAGCATTTAGCTTTGGATCCAGAAAAATGATAAATCACAATTAATCTCATTGACTATCCCTGAGGAGTGACCGATCCGATTTCACCGTCATTTTCTATTCCCTCATTTGCTGTTCTTCAGCAAGGCAAAGGAAGCTTCTTTTCTTGGTGTTAGTTGCTACTGTGTTGGACATGTAGTGTAAATTATGGAACAATGAACACTCATTGCTACATGCTCACACTTGCTTCTTTTATGAGGCTGGTTTTCATGTCTTTTATTAGTTTCAAGTGAGAAAGGTGCGGGCAGTCAAAAAAATATTGGCATAACAGAAACAGAAATCATTTTTTTTATATAAGCTTGGTTTGATTTTATTGGTTTCCTAAAAATAAAGAAGAATCAAATCAGATTTGAAGTAGAATACATGCTCACACTTACAATCTGAATTGAAGTTGAATATATTTCTCTTAGACGTGGATCATCATCATAATCAAACCATGTCCCAGGTCATACAAGACTAGGTCTTTTGAATCATGTAAGCCATTTATCAATCAGCATAATTATCAATTATGAGACAACCCACCCATACTAACATGATAATCAACATCCATTCAGCATAATGTATTAGGATTAATCTGCATGATAAAGAGCTACAAGATGCAAGAGATGAAACAAGTGTCCTATAAGCAAGCATTTAACCAAAGAGATCCTTGCAAACAAAATAAACAGTAGAAAATACACAGAATTAAGAGTAGAGAAAACAGGTTGATTGCATCTAATACTATGAAACTTAAACACCAATTACCTACTCAAGGGACAGCTTAGAAAGCAAACTCAAATCAAATATTAAGCTGGAATTAGAAGGAACTACAGCTTTTCTACAATGCAACAGCCAAAATAGACCTAAAGCATACATGTCCACCACCAGATGCCCCAGAATTTGATCAAGTCGCTAACAGTAGAGAGCAGCAATCTGAGAAGCCAATAGTTGTGGCTGCGGAATTGGCTGATTAACTTAATAACCATTAGATACACCATTAGCCACAACTCGTTTCTCAGTCACTGGTTTAGCATCCTTCGGAGCAACACCAGCAACAGCAGGGACACCATTTTTCTCTGCTAAAGTGAATTCTGATGCCATAAGTGCATTTTGTGCAGATTCTTTCTTCAAAATAGAAACCAGTTCCAAGGGCTTCTGCAACACAGGCCTCCCACTGGCATTATCCTTTTCTTTGTCATCAAATATAACTGGTTTTCCATCCACAAGCTGAAATGAACAGATATGGATGAGTGTTCAAAAAGGAAGGGCAACAGTCCTATAGATGGCAATGAAAATTCCCAAGCAAACTAGCATGAATTTCAAAAGAGGAAACTTATGGAACTGAGCCATTAAAATTATTAATGCATGGTCTCAACATTCAAGAATGCTTGCGTGACCAAAAGATTAACCTTTTGTTACTAAATTATTATCAATTGCAGCATAAATCAGTGTATGCAAATGCTTGGCATATCAGAAGGATAAAGGACTTGATCATGCCTTCTTCTGTAACTGTTGTTGCTTTGGTCTCTTTTCTTGCATCACCTTCTGGCGGTTCTCATAGAAAGTAAAATCATCCAGAATCGAAGTCACGCTCACATGTTCCTTGAAAAGCTTGAGCAGTTGAAGTCCATGCTCAAGCTTCACCTATAGAAAGGATAAGGCAGGTAAAAATGATATTTCAAATGATTACCAGTCGAAAATTTTCCTTACCTCCTGAGTATCTCTACTGTTTGTCACAGGTTTGTTGTCATTGTTCTCCAATGTGATATGTTTTAGGATGCTATTGGGCACATCCTTTACAATATGCCACTTAACAGGAAAACACCCAATCCACTTGTCCTGCTGCCAATAATCTAATGTTTTGTTGAAATCAACCGGACCGACCATCTCTGCAACACCTACGAACTGTCCACTAGTGTTGACCTATAATGCAAAAACATACTCAACAATTATATTATATAAACCTGAAAATTAGAAAGTGCAACACAAAAGTGATGCTTACAGAGAACAATAAAAACACCGGGCATCCATTTGTCTTCTCTTTAGATTCCTGATAAGCGGCATCAAGTTTCTTGTTTCCATGGGGAGTACTAGCCCAAACATTGTACTTGATACTCTTGTGAATATCATCCTCGCTGTATGATTTTATTATAAAAAACTTGGCATCTGAATAAGTTATTGGGAAATCTGTCTTGTTGTATTGGTCTCTATCAGGAACTTCAGGAGAGTCATGGACACTTGTAGAAAGACTTTGTCCCCTTATTGCAACAGAAAAATTAGGCGCAAATCCCTTCTGGTTTCTAAAATGACCTGCCCTTGGTCCTTTATTAAGCTCACTCAGGCCTTCCAAGTTCTCGTTACCATAGCCATAGAAACCATTACCCTGACCTCTATGCTTATACTTGTTATCCATTGACATTACCCATCTTCCATTCATGCTGGAGTCGTAGATATTTGAGCGAAAACCCTGATTACCTCTGAATCCATTAGCATTCTGACCATATATTCTATTGTTAGGGTACATCTTGTTCACTATTCCAGGAGCTGATGATCTTGGAGTATGCATTCCCTGACAATCATAAGATATTCTCACTAAACAATCAAATATAAAGTTCAGTATGTTTGGACTTTGCATAATGTTCAGCAAGCAAATGCCAAAGTAATAGTTAAGTGAAACACTTGGCTTGCAGCAAGCTAGATTATGACTACTTAGAACAAATTGTAACAAAAAGCAAGCATGAAAGTGTGTCGCATTTTCTTACACATGGCTACTCAGTTTCACAAGAATAAGTAATATATCAGTTAACAGACAAGATACTAATTTGTATTGTACATACAGCAAGATGAGGAAGAGGATGGAGATTCTGATTTCTTGTTGATGTAGTATTTGCAATATGAGATGCCATTGAAGAGCCATTGATAGTGGAAGTTGATCTCTGCTGCCCATCAGGAAACATGGAACCGTCATACCATGAAATAGGTGACCACATGCCATCATAACCAAATCTTGGATCCTGGTAGCCGGAAGATGGATTCAGTCCAGGTAACATGCCTTTACCAAATGAGCCACCTGTATTTGATGGTGTATTCTGTTGGTTTGGTTTTGCTTTTGTTGTCCCATTGTTGCTATTTGTATTTGCTTTAACAGTTTCATTCGAATTAGCTTTTGTTGTATCTACTGGAATAGGAGGAAGTTCAGTGGCAGTAGATGTAGAAACATCTCCTTTGGAACTAGGATTTTGGCTTGCTGTGTATGGTGCACCACTGGGTGTCTGTGGCTGGTAATATGTTGCAGGGAAGTGGTAATGTTGGGGTGTGTATAGTTGATTGTTGTGCCCCATAGTTGGAACTGGGGAACCAGGAGAAGGATATGGACTATATGGAGTATAACCATATCCAGGATGATACATATCCCCATAAACCCCCTGCCAATGACCAGAAATGCCATTAAAATATGAGCATAGAAAAGAGCCAAAGTACAAAAATAATATTTGCAAAACAACTTACTCTAGTTTACAAATTAATTGATCAATAGGCAATAAGCCTGATCATCAAAATGAAAAAGGAACAAGATACTGAAAAATAGAAAGGAGAGTCAAAGGCAACTTACAAGTGGAGGTACCTCCACTCCATCAGAGTTAACATATCTAGGATAATCCTCCCACTCTGTCACTGAGCCATCATAACCTGAA